>NC_135823.1:17796819-18169233 GCF_964213995.1 Mustelus asterias
AGTACTGTGTCCCAAGTAAGAATGAGAAAAAGATTAGTTCTTAGAGTTGCTTGTTGCAGCTGATCCATTCTTATCCCCTCTTTACAGCAAAGAGCAGAGTTTAAAATTAGTTACGCCAATGGGTAGTGTGTTAAATATAAACACACCTTCAGAATACTTATTTTTGGAACTGATAAGTTATATTTAAAATGTATGAATTTGCAAATGAATTCAATTAAAATGAATCACTCTGGGCACAGTTTGTTTTAACTAGCCTTTATTTGCATGATTATAAATGACCTCTTTTTCTTTGCCTCCGTACACAGCTGCAGACAGCTGTCCTTCAGTGTGTCTGCGTTTCCGTTCCTATTTTACATTATTGCAGTAAGAGAGATTTTCTCAAGGAATTTTGTAGTTGAATTATTTGTACTACAGATCATTTCACCCAATTGGTCTATGCCAATGTTTACACTTCACATAAATCTCCTTCCCTAATGATCTCTTCCTGATCTTCCCTCTTATTCCCTCACGTACACATGGGGCAGGATTTTCCAACCATGTTCGCCCCATAGCCAGAGGGGTCCAGGGTCAACGGACCTTTGCATGGTCCGCCCCCTCCCGCTACGATTCCCATGGCAGGCGGGACGGGAAAATCCTGCCCAGTGAGTCCATGCTCCCCCTGCTCTCTTTGTAATTACCCTGGATTTGATGTTGTTAATAGCTCTCTTACATCATTCCCTCTTCATAGAATAGAATCCCTACAGTCCAGTGATTGCCATTCAGCCCATCGATTCTTCACTGACTCTCTGACAGAGTATCTTGCCCAGGACCTCTCCCTTGCCCTATCCCCATAATGCCACACATTTATCACGGCTGATCCCCCTAATTTACACATCTGGGAACACTAATTTAACTTAGTCAATCCACCTAATCTGCATGTCTTTGGACTGTGGGAGGAAACCGGAGAACCCGGAGGAAACCCACACAGACACGGGGAGAACGCGCAAAGCCCACATAGACAGTTACTCAAGCTGGGAATTGAACCCGGGTCCCTGGCACTGTGAAGAAGCAGTGCTAACCACTGCGCCACCCAGCCACCTTATTTAGAATTCATCAACAGTTTCTCCATGTCCACCCCATTGAATCTCCTTCTGAATTTAAAGGCATCCTTTCACTCAGTCTACACTTCCTGTTGCCTTGGGAAAGCAACCAGCATTATCAAGGACTCCATGCTTCCTGGACATTCTCTCTTCCACCTTCTTCCATTGGGAAGAAGGTACAAAAGTCTGAGGTCACGTACCAACTGACTCAAGAACAGCTTCTTCCCTGCTGTCATCAGACTTTTGAATGGACCTACCTTGCATTAAATTGATCTTTCTCTACATCCCAGCTATGACTGTAACACTACATTCCGCACTCTCTTCTTTCCTTCTCCCCTATGTATTCAATGAACAGTATGTTTTTGTCTGTTTGGCTTGCAGGAAACAATATTCTTAACTGTATCCCAATACATGTGACAATATTAGATCAAATCAAATCAAACGTGCTTTATCAAGCCTCCTCTTCGTCTTCAGTTTCCAGAGTCAAGTATTTTAAGAGCAAGTTCAAGTTGCGGCCTACTTGAAAATGAACAAAAGGTTTGATGGTAGCTTCGGGTGTGTTCTGTGCCTCAGGAGCACCTGAAGTTTGCGCTGTATCTAAATACACAGAAAGGAAGTGAGGCCCAACTGATTTTAACCCAACGCCTTCTGTTAAATGTTTTAAAATCTTTCTTCCTGCTGATGGGGGTGATGTCAGAGCTGGTGGGCGCAAACAGGAAATGGAGCAGGAGTCCTGTCAGAAGCCTGGTTGGGGGGGGGGCTGTCGGTATGTCAGATGGAAAAGGAAATGCCAAATCTGAGCCTGGAAAGTCTTGTGGATTCCTGTGGGATCCTGCAAGGGGCTCCTCCTCCTAACATCCCCCCCGCCCCCCCCCTCCACCCCGCCCACCACAGGGAATCTACAAAATACGAAGATTTTCAAACTTACCTTGGCCTCTTCTGGCCCCTCTGTAGACTACGATACAGCTGTAGGAGTTGGCCAACTGCAGGCCACTCAGATCTGTGGGCTATAACAGGAAGGCACTGCCAGGCCACATCATTTAAGATGTTAAATTAGGGCCCCGTATCCCTGCCGACTTCAATATCAGCCAACATAATTCCACTTACCCAGAGTTAAAATCGGGCCAGAAATGTGAGGAGGCAGAATGTGCAGCCTTGGGCTAGTAAGTGAGTTCGGGGTGATAGTCCCTCCCGCACTCCATTCTATCCAGGTGAAAGAGATGGGGCTAACTTTGACTGCAAACTTGCAAAAGCATACCTCCTCAAAACCCTCATTTGAATGAATTTTTGTTTCATGGGATGCGGGTGTCGCTGGCTAGACCAGCATTTATTGCCCAGCCCTAATTGCCCTTTTGAACCCACTGCAGTCCCTGTGGTATAGGTACACCCATAGTGCTCTTAGGGAGGGAGTGCCAGGTTTGTGACCCAGCGACAGTGAAGGAGCGGCGATAAACTTTTGCCAAATCTGGATGGTGAGTGGCTTGGAGGGGATCTTCCAGGTGGTGTTGTTGTTCCCAAGTATCTGCTGCCCTTGTCTCTCTAGATGGTAAATGTTGTGGGTTTGGAAGGTGCTACCTAAGGAGCCTTGGTAAGTTTCTGCAGTGCATCTTGTAGATGGTACACATGGCTGCCACTGTTCATCGGTGGCAGAGGGAGTGAATATTAAAGGTGTTGGATGGGGCGCAAATCAAGCGGACCGCTTTCCCCTTGGATGGTGTTGAGCTTCCTGAGTGTTGTTGGGACTGCATCCATCCAGGCAAGTGGAGAGTATTCCATCACACTCCTGACGTAGTAGGCGACGGGCTCTGGAAAAGAGGCAGGAGATGAGTTCCTTCTGTAGAAAGGGAGATGACTAGCTAAATGTTTGACAATTCATCACTTTGCTATATTTTGTATTTGGTATCAGACACTCAGGGAGAAGATAAAGCAACATTTGCAGAGCTGCATACCTCAATCCAAGCAACAGATGAACAATTTTACTTCATGTGCCAATCTCTGAGTGAATTAAACAATTTGGAATTTGATTTGATTTATTATTGTCAAATATATTAACATACAGTGAAAAGTATTGTTTCTTGTGCACGGTACAGACAAAGCATACCGTTCATAGAGAAGGAAAGGAGAGGGTGCAGAATGTAGTGTTACGGTCATAGCTAGGGTGTAGAGAAAGATCAACTTAATGCAAGGTAGGTCCATTCAAAAGTCTGATGGCAGCAGGGAAGAAGGTGTTCTTGAGTCAGTTGGTACGTGACCTCAGACTTTTGTATCTTTTCCCGATGGAAGAAGTTGGAAAAGAGAATGTCCGGGGTGCATGGGGTCCTTAGTTATGCTGGCTGCTTTTCCGAGGCAGCGGGAAGTGCAGACAGTGTCAATGGATGGGAGGCTGGTTTGAGAGATGGACTGGGCTTCATTCATGACCCTTTGTAGTTTCTTGCGGTCTTGTACAGAGCAGGAACCATACCAAGCTGTGATACATCCAGAAAGAATGCTTTCTATGGCGCATCTGTAAAAGTTGGTGAGAGTCATAGCTGACATGCCAAATTTCATTAGACTTCTGAGAAAGTAGAGGTGTTGATGGGCTTTCTTAGCTATAGTGTTGGCATAGTACAACATTGTGGACAGTTTGAACTTTGAGCCGATGTCCAAGTGACATTGGAAACTGCACAAACAATGATAAAGCTCATCTACTTAGGATTCTTCCAACTTTGAAAGTAAGGAGACAATTTCAGTCGTGCCTGATTCCGAGAAGAAACGTAACCTATTCAATCTCCTACAACGTGAGGTAGACACATGATGGGCCACATTTAGGCCCATCCGGCAGCCAATCCGTTATTGCTCCCCATCTCTTTGAAAGCCTCCCCTTTGAGAGCTTGCAGCCAATTAGGGGGCCAGAGATCTTCACACCCAATGTCGCCACCAAGGCAAGTGGCCACTGCTGGCATTGCACCCACCTGAGAGATTCCGCAATGGGCACTGGCCTCGGGACAAGGAGAGTGGCAATTGAGTGTCACTGGGGTGGCATCTCCACACCAGTCAGCTGGGCCAGGGTGAGGGTTGTAATGGGGGTGGGGGGGGGTGCATTTGGTTAAAGTGAGGGCAGCATTGCCACTGGGATGGCCAAGGGCTACAGAGTGCCCGATTAGGAGGGCAGCTGTCCTGATGATCAGCCATGATCAAAATGAATGGCGGTGAAGCCTCGAAAAGCCAAAAAACCAGGCTTCTCCTGGTTTCACTTTCTAGGTTTCTATATGTTTCTTTAGCTGTCCTGAGCCTGAGGGAGGCTGCCAGGATTCACCAGGCGGTCCCCACACGCAGAGGAGAACCCTACCCACTGGTGAGCAACTAGGGACCTCCAAATTGTTGGGCAGCATGGTGGCACAGAGATTAGCAATGCTGCCTCACAGCGCCAGGTACCCGGGTTCGATTCCAGCCTTGGGTCATTGTCTGTGTGGAGTTTGCACATTGTCCCTGAGTCTGTGTGGGTTTCCTTCAGGTGCTCCGGTTTCCTCCCACAGTCCAAAGATGTACAGGTTAGGTTGATTGGCTATGCTAAATTGACCCTTAGTGTCATAGTGGTCAGAAGGGTAAATATATGGGGAACAGGGATTGGGTGGGATTGTGGTCGGTACAGACTCAATGGGCCGAATGGCCTCCTTCTGCACTGTAGGGATTCTATAATTCTATGAAACTGGGCAGAGTGGTCACTGCTAGCAGGAAACAGAAAATGCTATCCCTGGCATGTTTACTTGTGGGTTCCTGAGGAGAAGGAGGAGGCGGTAGGGGGTGGTGCTGAGGACTCCTGGTTGTCAGGTACTCAGCACCTAATGGAGGGACCCAGGGAATGGAGGGGAGGGGGGTGAGAACCACTCCCTTCTTTAGCTGCTGACACCTGTCCTAGCCAGTGGCCCCCTTCCTGTGCCCTTGTCCCACCGTCACTCACCCATGGCCTGGGTCCCTCACTCATCGTGAACCTCGGGTTCCATCAGGGTTACCAACAGGTGCCATCACTCCTCTGGAGAGGCTGACAATAATGAGGAGCTATCATAAGAACATAAGAAATAGGAGCAGGAGTAGGCCATCTAGCCCCTCGAGCCTGCCCCGCCATTCAATAAGATCATGGCTGATCTGACGTGGATCAGTAACACTTACCCGCCTGATCCCCATAACCCTTAATTCCCTTACCGATCAGGAATCCATCCATCCGCGCTTTAAACATATTCAGCGAGGTAGCCTCCACCACCTCAGTGGGCAGAGAATTCCAGAGATTCACCACCCTCTGGGAGAAGAAGTTCCTCCTCAACTCTGTCTTAAACCGACCCCCCTTTATTTTGAGGCTGTGTCCTCTAGTTTTAACTTCCTTACTAAGTGGAAAGAATCTCTCCGCCTCCACCCTATCCAGCCCCCGCATTATCTTATAAGTCTCCATAAGATCCCCCCTCATCCTTCTAAACTCCAACGAGTACAAACCCAATCTCCTCAGCCTCTCCTCATAATCCAAACCCCTCATCTCCGGTATCAACCTGGTGAACCTTCTCTGCACTCCCTCCAATGCCAATATATCCTTCCTCATATAAGGGGACCAATACTGCACACAGTATTCCAGCTGCGGCCTCACCAATGCCCTGTACAGGTGCATCAAGACATCCCTGCTTTTATATTCTATCCCCCTCGCGATATAGGCCAACATCCCATTTGCCTTCTTGATCACCTGTTGTACCTGCAGACTGGGCTTTTGCGTCTCATGCACAAGGACCCCCAGGTCCCTCTGCACGGTAGCATGTTTTAATTTGTTTCCATTGAGATAGTAATCCCATTTGTTATTATTTCCTCCAAAGTGTATAACCTCGCATTTATCAACGTTATACTCCATTTGCCATATCCTCGCCCACTCACTCAGCCTGTCCAAATCTCTCTGCAGATCTTCTCCATCCTCCACACGATTCACTTTTCGGAATTCACTATCGACCTCTGATTGGCCAGCAATTTTTGGGATGGGGGTGGGGTTTTCCCTCCTGGTGTTCTTGATCCCAGGAAGGCACGCCCCTTTCCACTTAAGTGCCTGATTGGTACTTAATGGGGTTGGAACTTCCCAACCGAGGTGATGAGGGGCTCTCGCAGGCTCTCCAGACAGAGACCCCCCTCCCCATCACTTGGTTTACGTTTTCCCCTGTGATCAGAACTATTCACGCTGCCTCCCCCCCCCCCCCCCCCCCACCCCCCCACCACCACCCCCACCATGTTTCCTGCAATCACAAGGTCGCCACAAGACCTACTTGGATCTCCTCAGCTGCAGCTTTGTGGAGTAGGCTCTCTAACCATCGGTCATCCGACCTGTTAAACACACTGCCTGTGGGCAGAAAACCAGCAGGAGGAAAAATTTAAAGGAGCCCCGTGGTTAAAAAAAGAGGAGCATTCCGGAAAGCCAATTGTCCCGACTTCACCACAACCCACCTGCGCAGAACTGGCCTCCGAGCTGAAATGTAGAGCAGTGCTGCTATGATGATTTACCTGATTAAGCCCTGTGGGGTGTCCCGCTTAATCAAGAATGCAACAAAGTTGCCGGGCCTCATGACAATGGCCTACCTTTTGAAATCAGGTGAAAATGTTGATAACTCTGTGTAATGACTTCAATCAGGCCATTGAGGTTGGCCAATTGGAGTATGAACTCCCTGATTAAAGATCCAATTGATGGGCCAATCAGGGAATCTTTTCTTTGTATTTAACCGGGAGTGTCAGTTCCTCTGGCGCTCCTGAAAGTAGACTGCTGACTGATAGCACTCTGTGTACTGCTGTTAGAATTGTAAATAAAGGGATTCTGGTGAAGGGACTTCTGCGTCCGAAGACTTATTACACCCTTACGGCAGAGGTTCGAACAACCCTCCAAGATCTTACCCAGCGGAAAATAATTAGATTTCGCCAACAATTGGAAGCACTCGGACCTTTACTCCTAAATCAACAATTCTTTCAAAAATAAATCAAAGTAGTGGAAAGAATTGTTCTGATTTCGTGGTAAACGATGACAGCGAGCGTCAGAGCAGTGAGGAATATCCCTCAATACATTGAGATGATTATCAATCTTCAAGGAAACTTGGAGAATTCCATCTGTTTTGATGGTCTCGGGATGACCCTAATAGCTTGTGACAGGATCTTTGTAATGCAAATATGTTTGCCTGGAAATCATTTTAACTTGCTCGAAGGAGAGCAGAACTCATCTGTTTTGGTCCTTCTGTACAAATTCCTCCAGAGAGATTCGCGATGACCACACAATATGGTCCCATAATTATTCTAAATATCGAGCCTGGGTGCAAGTCTTCAGGATAACCACATAGTCTGTCATATCATATTATCACAGGGCTACAAACACCATGAGAGGGATCATGTACTGCACTCACATAAAGAACGAGGCAATGTAGGTAAGTAGAAGGAAAAAACACTTTGTACTTTGGCAATCAGAACTCTCCGGCCCGTTGGCACAATGGTTAGCACTGCTGCCTCACAGCACCAGGGTCACTGGTTCGATTCCCGGCTTGGGTCACTGTGTGGAGTCTGCACGTTCTCCCAGTGTCTGCGTGGGTTTCCCCCGGGTGCTCCAGTTTCCTCCCAGTCTGAAAGATGTGCTGGTTAGGTTCATTGGCCATGCTAAATTATTCCTCGGTGTACCCGAACAGGCGCTGGAGTGTGGTGACTGGAGGATTTTCACAGCAACGTCATTGCAGTGTTAATGTAAGCCTACTTGTGACACTAATAAGTAAACTTTAAAACTTAAAAAAATCTATATCTGATGCAGGATGGGAAGCTGTAACATCCGGGCGTGTCAGTCTATACTTTGTAGCACTTGTGGATGCAACTGTGGGTGGCACGGTGGCACAGTGGTTAGCACTGCTGCTTCACAGCGCCGGGGACCTGGGTTCAATTCCTGGCCTTGGGTCACTGTCCGTGTGGAGTTTGCACGTTCTCCCCGTGTCTGCGTGGGTTTCCTCCGGGTGCTATGGTTTCCTCCCACAGTCTGAAAGACATGCTGGTTAGGTGCATTGGCCATGCTAAATTCTCCCTCAGTGTACCCGAACAGGCACCGGAGTGTGGCGACTAGGAGATTTTCACAGTAACTTCATTGCAGTGTTAATGTAAGCCTACTTGTGACACTAATAAATAAATAAACTTTAAGAACTCCATGCTCCTAATTATAAAATTGAAAAAGCTCTTTTATTTAATGGATTTACCAATTTGTCCGTGTATTTTCGGCCATGCTTCCCATGGAAAGAAAGCTGAGGTTCTCGAGTACAAATCTGCTCGCCATGCTCCTCTAAGATTCTGAAACTTGGAACCTGAAAACCAGCCCAGAAAGGAAACTCAATGCCTTTGGTACCAGATATCTTCAAAGGATTCTAGGAATACAATGGAGGGATCTTATACTTGACATTGAAGTAAGAAAATGCTCAGAACAGCCTCCAGTTTCATCCATTACCTATACGCAAAATGAAGGCGATAGTCATCGACCTCAGGAAGTGTATTGGAGAACATGCCCCTGTTTATATCAATGGGGAAATAGAAAGGGTTGAGAGCTTCAGGTTTTTAGGTGCCCAGATCACCAACAACCTGTCCTGGTCCCCCCATGCCGACACTATAGTTAAGAAAGCCCACCAACGCCTCTGCTTTCTCAGAAGACTAAGGAAATTTGGCATGGCCACTACAACTCTCACCAACTTTTACAGATGCACCATAGAAAGCATCCTTTCCGGTTGTATCACAGCTTGGTATGGCTCCTACTCTGACCAAGATCACAAGAAACTACAAAGGGTTGTGAATGAAGCTCAGTCCATCACGCAAACCAGCCTCCCATCCATTGTCTCTGTCTACACTTCCCGCTGCCTCAGAAAAGCAGCCAGCATAATTGAGGACCCCACGCACCCCGGACATTCTCTCTTCCACCTTCTTCCATCGAGAAAAAGATACAAAAGTCTGAGATCATGTACCAATGGACTCAAGAACAGCTTCTTCCCTGCTGCCATCAGACTTTTGAATGGACCTACCTCGCACTAAGTTGATCTTTCTTTACACCCTAGTAATGACTGTAACACATTCTGCACTCTCTCCTTTCCTTCTCTATGAACGGTATGCCTTGTCTGTATTGCGTGCAAGAAACAATACTTTTCACAGTATACCAATACATGTGACAATAAATCAAATCAAATCAAAAAGATAACTCAGCTGCTTGGACCATGTCTCCCAACTCCCACCATCCTGGTTCTGCCCATCAGGCCAGGCAGTGGGCTCCTACTGGACATAGAAGAGGAGGACAACCTGAGGTGACTGGTGCCAGAGAGTCAGTAGAGATCTCCAGCTGGTCAACATATACTGGAATGATGGAAAATATCGACTGTGGGTAGGAAAGAACAGAAAGCTTTGTCTACCTTGTGCGTCTTTAGACGTGAAAATGACTAAGTCTAAACTTTTCCATTAAACTTTGACTTACTTCATTGCGTTGTTCTCTGGACTGATTTATATCTGCCACCTGCCTGCCCATTCCACCTGCCTTTATATTCTCCTGCAGTTCTCCCCCTTAGCTGCTCATACTGTGAGCAAAATGTGGAGAACAATTAATGCTCCGACAATTAATATCCTTCACCTTGGGTTCATCCATTCATTGGGAGCCAATGGTCTCGTGGTATTATCGCTAGACTATTAATTCAGAAACTCAGCTAATGTTTTGGGGGCCTGGGTTTGAATCCCACCACGGCAGATGGTGGAATTTGAATTTTTTTTAAAATCTGGAATTAAGAATCTACTGATGAACATGAAACCATTGTCGATTGTCGGAAAAACCCATCTGGTTCATTAATGTCCTTTAGGGAAGGAAATCTGCCATCCTTACCTGGTCTGGCCTACATGTGATTCCAGAGCCATGTGGTTGACTTTCAACTACCCTCTGAAATGGCTTAGCAAGCCACTCATTTCTAGGGCAACTAGGGATGGGCAATAAATGCTGGCCCAGCCAGCGACACCCATGTCCCATGGAAGAATAAAAAGAAACAGTTGGAACACCATGGCATTTCAGGTAAGATATTTATCACACATGGGACCACTCATCAATTAGCTAGAAGTGAGGGGTGTGGCGTGTTACACTTCACTCAGAGTCCAAGTTGCTGTGGCAACATGTACTTTTCACTGGAGCTATGGATAGTTGAGTAGAAGTTCCATTTTCCCCATCACATAGCTGACCAGGAATCTCTCCCACTCTTACTGTCTGTCATTGGCATGTGTTGGGAGGATTTGCTGTTTGGTGAAGGGAAAAGCAGTTTATTATTTTGGGATTCTGTAATATTTTGTTGCACATACACTTTTTGTTTTAGTTTATTCATTTTACGGGATGTGGGCCTTGCTGGCTGGGCCACCATTTATTGCCTATCCCTAGTTGCCCTTGAACTGAGTGGCTTGCTGTGGTCATTTCAGAGGGCTGCTGAGAGTTAACCACATTGCTGTGGCTCTGGAGTCACATGTAGGCCAAATTAGGTAAGGATGACAGATTTCCTTCTCTAAAGGACATTAGTGAACTAGATGGTTTTTCCGACAATCGACAATGGTTTCATGGTCATCATTCCAGAGAATCATAGAATCCCTGCAGTGCAGAAGGAGGCCATTCGGTCCATTGAGTCTGCACCGGCAACAATCCCACCCAGGCCCTTACCCCGTAACACCATGTATTTACCCTGCTAATCCCCCTGAAACTAAAGGGCAATTTAGTATGTCCAAGGACATGCATGTTAGGTTTGGCCATGTTAAATTGCCACTTAGTATCCCAAGATGTGTAGGTTAGAGGGGTTAGTGGGGTAAATGTGTGGGGTTTTGGGGATAGGGCCTGGTTGGGATTGTTGTCGGTGCAGACTCGATGGGCCGAATGGCCTCCTCCTGCATTGTAGGGTTTCCATGATTTCTATGATCAACCTAACCTGCACATCTTTTGGGAGGACTGTGGGAGAAAACCAGAGCATCCGGAGGAAACCCACGCAGACACGGGGAGAACGTGGAAACTCCACACAGAGGCTGGAATCGAACCCGGGTCCCTGGCGCTGTGCGGCAGCAGTGCTAACCACTGTGCCATCGTGCCAGATTTTTTTTATTGAATTCAAATTCCACCATCTACCATGGTGGGATTTGAACTCAGGAATTACCCTAGGTTCTGGATTACTAGTCCAGTGACAATACCACGATGCCCCCGCCACATCAAGCATATATTAATCTATTGTGTGCGTGTGAAACACAGATCATGGAAGTTATTTTAGCTAAATATCACTTTAACCACAGAATTGGAGGAGTTAAAGAAGGTGTGTGTCTCTCTTCAGGACTCATAACAAGTGGAATTGGTTCGAGACGCTGAGCTGGCTGTACCAGAATGGATGCTGAGTCAATGGATGGCATTCTCTGGTGTTGTTCATAGCAGGATACGTTGCGAGCAAGAGCGGAAAATTCGGTGTTCCAGCCGCACTGGAAAATCCCAGCCACGACCGAGGACGGAAAATTTCAGCCCAAGTAACCGATTCCAAGATTGTCAAAGGAGTGGTGAAGATTTTTTATGACATTTCAAAACATAACCAGATTTAAAAGCACCTCTAATAGTCTTCAATGGGTGTAGAGGGATATGGGCCAAATGCGGGCAATTGGGACTAGCTTAGTGGTTAAAAACTGGGTGGCATGGACAAGTTGGGCAGAAGGACCTGATTCCATGCTGCGAACCTCTATGAATCTATAATAAAATATTTCAAGGTGCTTCATAGTATCAGAAATAAAAGTTGACAATAGATAAATGATAGCATTCGACACTTAAATGTCTATAATGTCATATTATAATAACTTGTTAGATTCAACAGCTAATATTAGGTTTTGGTCAGAAATAAATAGACTATTGCAGAACCTACGATTACTGCCTGTGGTCTAAAACAGATGCGTGCTTATCCTGCCATCTACTGTATATTTACTGAATTGCATCTCGAATATTCTGCTTTGACTGAATCTTGGTAGAAACCTACTGAAGAATTAATATTGTTGAAATTGTATCTCAAAACATGTCAATCCTGGAGATGGAATGACTGCAAAGTGCCTTACGTTCAGCTCTGATTTCAATGAGCTGTGTGATTTTATGCATTTATTTGTTTTCACAAAAGAAGATAGAATCGACCAGTGGATCAGGGAATGGGACAGCACAGGAGGCCATTCAGCCCTACTGTGTTGTAGAACATAGAACATAGAACATTACAGCGCAGAACAGGCCCTTCGGCCCACGATGTTGCACCGACCAGTTAAAAAAAAACTGTGACCCTCCAACCTAAACCAATTTCTTTTCGTCCATGAACCTATCTACGGATCTCTTAAACGCCCCCAAACTAGGCGCATTTACTACTGATGCTGGCAGGGCATTCCAATCCCTCACCACCCTCTGGGTAAAGAACCTACCCCTGACATCGGTTCTATAACTACCCCCCCTCAATTTAAAGCCATGCCCCCTCGTGCTGGATTTCTCCATCAGAGGAAAAAGGCTATCACTATCCACCCTATCTAAACCTCTAATCATCTTATATGTTTCAATAAGATCCCCTCTTAGCCGCCGCCTTTCCAGCGAAAACAATCCCAAATCCCTCAGCCTCTCCTCATAGGATCTCCCCTCCATACCAGGCAACATCCTGGTAAACCTCCTCTGCACCCTCTCCAAAGCCTCCACATCCTTCCTGTAATGTGGGGACCAGAACTGCACACAGTACTCCAAGTGCGGCCGCACCAGAGTTGTGTACAGTTGCAACATAACGCTACGACTCCTAAATTCAATCCCCCTACCAATAAACGCCAAGACACCATATGCCTTCTTAACAACCTTATCTACTTGATTCCCAACTTTCAGGGATCTATGCACACATACACCTAGATCCCTCTGCTCCTCCACACTATTCAAAGTCCTCCCGTTAGCCCTATACTCAACACATCTGTTATTCCTACCAAAGTGAATTACCTCACACTTCTCCGCATTAAACTCCATCCGCCACCTCTCGGCCCAACTTTGCAACCTGTCTAAGTCTTCCTGCAAACTACGACACCCTTCCTCACTGTCTACCACACCACCGACTTTGGTGTCATCAGCAAATTTGCTAATCCACCCAACTATACCCTCATCCAGATCATTAATAAATATTACAAACAGCAGTGGCCCCAAAACAGATCCCTGAGGTACACCACTTGTAACCGCACTCCATGATGAATATTTACTATCAACCACCACCCTCTGTTTCCTATCCGCTAGCCAATTCCTGATCCAATTTCCTAGATCACCCCCAATCCCATACATCTGCATTTTCTGCAGAAGCCTACCATGGTGAACCTTATCAAACGCCTTACTAAAATCCATATATACCACGTCCACTGCCTTGCCCCCATCCACCTCCTTGGTCACTTTCTCAAAAAACTCAATAAGGTTAGTAAGGCACGACCTACCTGCCACAAAACCATGCTGACTAACACCTATCAATTCATTACTCTCCAAATAACTATAAATCCTATCCCTTATAATTTTTTCCAACATCTTGCCGACAACAGAAGTGAGACTCACCGGTCTATAATTCCCGGGGAAGTCTCTGTTCCCCTTCTTAAACAATGGGACAACATTCGCTAACCTCCAATCTTCTGGTACTATACCAGAGGCCAACGACGACCTGAAGATCAGAGCCAGAGGCTCTGCAATCACTTCTCTTGCCTCCCAGAGAATCCTTGGATAAATCCCATCCGGACCAGGGGATTTATCTATTTTCAGACCCTCCAGAATATCCTGCACATCCTCCTTATCAACTGTAATACTGTCTATTCTACTCCCTTGCAACCCAGTGTCCTCCTCAGCTATATTCATGTCCCCTTGCGTGAACACCGAAGAGAAATATTGGTTCAATGCTTCACCAATCTCCTCCGGTTCCACACATAACTTCCCTCTGCCATCTATAACTGGCCCTAAACTTGCCCTAACCAACCTTCTGTTCTTGACATACCTATAGAACGCCTTAGGATTCTCTTTAACCCTATCCGCCAAAGTCTTCTCATGTCCCCTTTTAGCCCTTCTAAGCTCGCTCTTCAACTCCCTCTTAGCCAATCTAAAGCTTTCTAGTGCACTACCCGAGTGCTCACGTCTCATCCGAACATAAGCCTCCTTTTTCTTTTTAACCAACAAAGAAACTTTTTTGGTGCACCACGGTTCCCTAGCCCTACCAATTCCTCCTTGCCTGACAGGGACATACCTATCACAGACTCGCAGTAGCTGCTCCTTGAAAAAACTCCACATGTCGGACGTTCCCAGTCCCTGTAATCTCCTAGTCCAACCTATGTTTCCTAATTCTCTCCTAATAGCCTCATAATTACCCTTCCCCCAGCTAAAACCATTGGCCCGAGGTTCATGCCTATCCCTTTCCATCACTAAGGTGAACGTAACCGAATTGTGGTCACTATCACCAAAATGCACACCAACTTCCAAGTCTAGCACCTGGTCTGGCTCATTTCCCAGCACCAGATCCAATATAGCCTCACCTCTAGTTGGCCTGTCTACATACTGAGTCAAAAAACCTTCCTGCACGCTTTGAACAAAAACTGACCCCTCTAACGAGCTAGAGCTATAACAATTCCAGTCAATATTAGTCAAGTTAAAATCCCCCATAACAATTGCCCTATTACTTTCACTCCTAAGCAGGATTGACTCCGCAATCCTTTCCTCAACCTCTCTAGAACTTTTAGGAGGTCTATAAAAGACTCCCAACAGGGTGACCTCTCCTCTCCTATTTCTAATCTCCGCCCATACTACCTCAACAGATAAGTCCTCATCAAACCTCCTCTCTGACACTGTGATACAATCTCTGACCAATAATGCTACCCCTCCCCCTCTTCTACCTCCTTCCCTGTGTTGGTCCTCTGACGGGAAGAAGCATTTCTCTCTATTTTGTTCCGTAACCCGACAATTTTTTTCTTTGCAACTGCGTACCCAACTAGGCTTTGCAAGTTAATATTGAACCTGTTTCAAGGTAATGCATCCCAGATTGTGACAACTCACTGGCCGGAATTCTCTGGCAGTTCATACCTTGATGTGGAGATGCCGGAGTTGGACTGGGGTAAACACAGTAACAGATTTAACAACACCAGGTTAAAGTCCAACAAGTTTATTTGGTAGCAAATACCATTAGCTTTCGGAGCGCTGCTCCTTCGTCAGATGGAGTGGAAATTTGCTCTCAAACAGGGCACAGAGACACAAAATCAAGTTACAGAATACTGATTAGAATGCAAATGTCTACAGCCGACCAGTTCTTAAAGATACAGACAATGTGAGTGGAGGGAGCATTAAGCACAGGTTAAAGAGATGTGTATCGTCTCCAGACAGGACAGCCAGCAAGTCCAGGAGGCAAGCTGTGGGGGTTACTGATAGTGTGACATAAAGCCAACATCTCGGTTTAGGCCGTCCTCATGTGTGCGGAACTTGGCTATCAGTTTCTGTTCAGCGACTCTGCGCTGTCGTGTGTCGTGAAGAATTCCAGCCAAGATATTTGTGCCTGGTGATACTGTCAAATAAAACTACAGTTCATTCAAAGAAAATAAAAAGCTTACATCTGTGCAGCCTCTTACATGACCTCAGACAAACCAAAAACACTTCATGAGCAGCGAAGTCCCTTTGAAGCTACATTGTAATGTAGGAATTGTTATAGGGACATTGGACTTAGGAGTAGACCATTCGGCTCCTTGGAGAACGCTTACCCGAAGATCAGAAGCTGAATGCCCGTGACCACTGAAGTCACGGTCAGCGATGTCTACCCCTCGGTCTACCCCTCGCCCGCTACGCCTCCCGTGGTGGGTGGAACGGGAAAATTTGCCCTTTTCTCTTTGTAACTTTTATCATTGGCTTATTTCATTTATTCAGTCCCATGCGTACAGCTGCTGAACCACCTCACCTGTGTGAACTAAAGTTAAAGTTTATTTATTAGTGTCACAAGTAGGCTTACATTAACACTGCAATGAAGTTACTGTGAAAATCCCCTAGTTGCCACACTCTGGTGCCTGTTCGGGTACACTGAGGGAGAATTTAGCATGGCCAATGCACCTAACCAGCACAGCTTTCTGACTGTGGGAGGAAAATGGAGCACCTGGAGGAAACCCATGTAGACATGAGAACGTGCAGACTCCGCACAGGCAGTGATCCAAGCTGGGAATCGAACCCGGGTCTCTGGTGCTGTGAGGCAGCAGTGCTAACCACTGGGCCACCCCAACTCCCCCACTTAAATCAGTCACTATTGTTAACAGAGAGAATCACAGGCTGGCAAAACGCAGCACGGAGCAAATGTAGCTGCAGGTCAGGGGTTTTACTGAGTGTAAGTCGACAAGTGCACTTAGCTAACATGCTAATCCTTTAATTGAGACGAGAATTTATTTCAGCCAGCACCGTGATGCTGGAGGATTAATGTTGTTATTTTTAAAACAACGTTTTGGTTCAGTGCAAGACTTAAAAAGAAATCAAAATTTGATCCAAATGAGCGCCCTGACTCATTTGCAGTAATCCTTTAACCTTGTTGAAAGTAACAGTTGTGGAGGGTTAAATCGCTACGTTAACCATTTTGTTTGGTGGCGGTAACATGGAGGCAGGGTCGGTGAGTATTTATAAGTGGGAGGTAGATAGACTCTTGACTAACAAGGGAGTTGAAGGTTCGGGGAGGCTGGCGGAATGTGGAGCTGTAACCACCAGCAGATCAGCCATGAACTGACTGAATGGTGTGGCAGGCTCAAGGAGCCGAATGGTCTACTCCTAAGTCCAATGTCCCTATAACAATTCCTACATTACAATGTAGCTTCAAAGGGACTTCGCTGCTCATGAAGTGTTTTTGGTTTGTCTGAGGTCATGTAAGAGGCTGCACAGATGTAAGCTTTTTATTTTCTTTGAATGAACTGTAGTTTTATTTGACAGTATCACCAGGCACAAATATCTTGGCTGGAATTCTTCGGCCGCTTACGCTGGTGGGATTCTCCAGTCCTGCCGGCAGTGCACCCCCGCCCGCGGGTTTCACACTGGCGTGGGGTGACACCAATGGGAATTCCCATTGACAATGGTGGGACCAGGGAATCCTGCCACCAGTAAACAGCACACCACCTCCCGCTGGCAGGAAACACGGGGCTGGGAGGCCGGAGAATCTCACCCCTAGTTTCCAGTGTATTTGATCATTCACTCTCGTGAAAAGAAGGACATTGTGGCGTGTAAAGTGTTAATTGGCATTGTGTAGTAAGTTCATGGAGGCAGAAGTCTCTTCACCAGAATCCCTTTATTTACAATTCCAACAGCAGTACACAGAGTGCTCGCAGTCTGCAGTCTACCTCCGGGAGGAACTGACACTCCCGGTTAAATACAAAGAACAGACTCCCTGATTGGCCCATCAATTGGCCCCTTAATCAGGGTGTTTGTATTCTAATAGACCAACTTCAATGGTCTGATTAAAGTCATTACACATTGATATGATGAAAATGGGGTATGATTTTATAAATCTATCTAGCAGGCAGGACCTGAGGATGCAAATATCAGTTAGCAAAGATTAATTTAAAAGAGCAAATCTTCTTTTCTCGAAATGTGACAAATGTTTGAAATGATCTACAATCTAAGCAGGTCGAGTAAAAGATGTTGGGAGGTATAGCTGGTTGTGAGAGTTGACTGCTTAAGTTGTGGTTTATGTGGCCACATGGTCTCAGGTGCTGGGTTAAGACTTCAATCGCTCTGGAGACACAAGGTTTGAATCTTAATGCTGATTGAGTTTTGTCTTTTGTCATAACAGGCATGGCTCATTTGCTGGTGTATATTTTCTGTCTTGGATTAATGCAGAGATGATCGTTTCTATGTGCAGAGGAACATTATTTGCAATGCTTTATCCAATTGTGGTGAACCATCGTTGGTTCCCACTAGATAGTACTGAGCCAGGGTCTGGCCAGTACTACGAGTATGTATATATGTTGCTGTTGGGGTTAGGGATGGGTTGTTCTACTTGTTGCTGTTGGGGTTAGGTTGGGCTGTTACACCTTGTATTATAGTTATTATGGTACATCCCAGTCGGGCTCCGCCTCCTGGGAGAGGTATAAAGGTCACTGCTCTGTCTGGGACCCCTCAGTCTGGGATCGTGTACTATACTTAGCAGCTTCGTTGTAACAGTAAATAAAAGCCTTTATTTCCTGAGCATCTCAAGCCTCGTGTGTGATAACGCGCATCCATTTTATTTACTGTTAAGTAAACTCTCGTCGCAAAAAAAAACGATACAGAGAGTATGGAGCAGATGTTAAAACCTGAACGTCTTACACTGGATCCACGTGTGGCGGGCGCCTCTAACACCTTCGACCACTGGTTGAAATGTTTCGAAGACTACCTGGCAGCCTCCGCAGCGGTCACCACAGACGATGACAGACTCCGGGTCCTCCATGCGAGGGTAAGCGACACCGTATACCTCGCGATCCGTGCGGCCACCGACTACACAAGGACCCTCGAGCTTCTTAAGAAGCGTTACATTAAACCGCCAAACGAAATGCATGCTCGATACCTCTTAGCCACTCGATGACGGCAGCCCGGCGAAACGACGGAAGAATACGCGAACGAGCTCCTACAGCTCGCCAGGGGCTGTAACTGCAAAGCAGTGTCGGCAGACCAGAATATGAACGACCTCGCTCGAGATGCATTTGTGGCGGGAATCGGATCATCTTATATCCGACTCAGACTGCTGGAGCAAGGTAATCTTGACCTCACTAAGTCAATAGAACTAGCGGATACGTTGGAGACGGCCTCCAAAAGCCTAGTATTGTATCCTGAAGACCACGTGGAGACAACGTGGCAGGAGCAGTCGCTGATCCCTCCTCGTCCCTTGGGTTCGAGAAGCTGCGTGATGGCGTGCCCAAACTCGGGCCTGACGACGGCAGCAGCTCCGGGCGGCCCGCGGTGTTACTTCTGTGGGGGAGCGAAGCATACTCGGCAACGGTGTCCCGCTAAAGCTGTGTTGTGCTCCGCCTGCGGTAAGAAGGGGCACTATTCGAACGTATGCCGATCTAAACTTACTTCTAGGAACAGCAGTGCGGCCTGCGACTCCCCGGAGCCCGGTTCTTCGTCGTCGGCATCGTCGAGTGTTTCGTCCACGTGCGAGGCCAGGACGACGCCATTACAGTCGACGGAGTCGGAGATGCGTGACCACCAGGGGTCGCTGATTTTGGCGCCATCACCCACGTGCGACCTATGGGAGCGGCCATGTTGGTCGGCACCGACCGCGAACGACCAGCAGGGGTCATCTTCATCTATCTCAGCTGCCTGCAGTGGTGCTCACGAACCAACGGTGGCGTCGATCATCCTGGACCAGGCCAAGCCTCATAGACTCGACAAGTCTATGATGGACATTCAGGTAAACAACCACTTGATTTATTGTCTGTTTGACAGCGGGAACACTGAGAGTTTTATTCACCCAGACGCTGTGAAGCGGTGTGGCCTCCAGATCCAACCTGTCAAACAGACAATTTCTATGGCATCAAGGTCCCGGTCTGTCACCGTGCTAGGGAGTTGCGTGGTAAATTTAACGGTGCAAGGCACGGTTTACGAGCGCTTCAAGCTCCTGGTGTTGCCGCACCTTTGCGCGCCAATACTCCTCGGACTAAATTTCATGGTCCACTTGAAGAGTGTAACCCTACAGTACGGTGGGCCACTCCCTCCGCTTTCGGTGGGAGAACAGCAGCTTCCAAATTGCCCAACGCGCCCCGCCTGTAGCCTCTCGACGCTGAAGATTACCACACCCTCCCTGTTCCAGAATCTTGTGCCAGGCTGCAAGCCCATTGCGACTAAGAGTAGGCGTTACAGCGCTGAGGATCGGATCTTCATTCGATCTGAAGTTCAGCGGCTCCTCAAGGAAAGGATCATACAATCTAGCGCTAGTCCATTGAGAGCGCAGGTCGTGGTGGTCAAGAGTGGGAACAAACCCCGGATGGTCATTGACTATAGTCAGACCATTAATAGATACACGCAGCTGGATGCGTATCCCCTTTCGCGCATATCTGACATGGTCAACCAGATTGCGCAGTACCGGGTGTTCTCCACCATAGACCTCAAGTCTGCCTACCACCAACTCCCCATTCGCCCAGAGGACCGACAATACACGGCTTTTGAGGCGGATGGTCGCTTGTATCACTTTCTCAGGGTTCCCTTTGGTGTCACCAATGGGGTCTCGGTCTTCCAGCGTGCTATGGACCGAATGGTGGACCAGAACGGGCTGCGGGCTACCTTCCCGTACCTGGATAACATCACCATCTGCGGCCATGACCAGCAGGACCACGACACAAATCTCCTGAATTTCCTACGCACTGCATCTCGCCTGAATCTGACCTACAACAGGGAGAAGTGTGTATTTCGCACGTGCCGTTTAGCCATCCTCGGATACGTGGTGGAAAACGGGGTCATTGGCCCTGATCCAGACCGTATGCGTCCCCTCTTTGAACTTCCCCTGCCCACGAGTGCAAAAGCACTGAGAAGATGCTTAGGCTTCTTCTCTTATTATGCACAGTGGGTTCCCAATTACGCGGACAAAGCCCGTCTGCTCATCAAGTCCACCTCTGTTGATGAGTCCATCCCCGTTCCGGAGGGGAAACAATAGTTGGGGGGTTTCTAACAGGGGGTATGGGAGCGACAGGGGTTTCTACGTCCCCTGCTGGCGCCAGGTCTCGGATCGAGACCGTGTCCTCTCACCCGTCAGGGTATGCCACATAGGCATACTGAGGGTTGGCGTGGAGGAGATGGACCTGTTCGACCAACGGGTCGGACTTGCGGGCCCTTACATGTCGCCGCAGGAGGACGGGTCCTGAGTACGTCAACCAAGACAGTAATGAGGTACCAGAGGAAGACTTCCGAGGGAATGAAAACAGCCTCTCATGGGGAGTAGCGTTGGTTGCCGTACACAGGAGTGAGCGTATGGAATGGAGCGCATCAGGGAGCACCTCTTGCCAACGGGAGACTGGAAGGCTTTTTGACTTCAACGCCAGTAAGACAGCCTTCCAGACTGTAGCATTCTCAACCTCCACCTGTCCGTTACCCCTAGGGTTGTAGCTCGTGGTTCTACTAGAGGCAATCCCGTATGAGAGCAGGTATTGCCTCAAGTCATCGCTCATGAACGACGAGCCCCTATCGCTGTGAATGTAGCAGGGGTACCCGAACAGGGTGAAAAGATCACGGAATGCCTTGATAACCGTGGCAGCGGATGTATCAGAGCAGGGAATAACAAAAGGGAATCTCGAGTACTCATCAATGATGTTGAGGAAGTACACATTCCGATCTGTTGAGGGAAGGGGGCCCTTGAAGTCGACACTCAGTCTTTCGAAGGGACGAGTGGCCTTGACTAATTGTGCCCGGTCAGGTCGGTAAAAGTGCGGTTTGCATTCCGCGCATACCCGACAGCTTCTCGTTATGGACCTGACATCCTCCACCGAGTAGGGCAGATTGCGGGCTTTTACAAAGTGGTAGAGCCGAGTGACCCCAGGATGACATAGGTCATTATGGAGAGCCTGCAAACGGTCCTCCTGTATACTGGCGCATGTTCCATGCGACAGGGCATCCGAGGGCTCATTGAGTTTCCCTGGACGATACATGATGTCGTAATTATAGGTGGAGAGTTCAATTCTCCACCTCAAGATCTTGTCGTTCTTGATCTTGCCCCTCAGCGTGTTATTGAACATGAACGCCACGGACCGCTGGTCCGTGATCAGGGTGAACCGTTTTCCCGCCAAGTAATGGCGCCAATGCCTGACGGCCTCCACAATGGCCTGGGCCTCCTTTTCCACCGCTGAATGTCGAATTTCGGGGCCTTGGAGGGTGCGGGAAAAAAAGGCGACGGGCCTGCCCGCCTGGTTAAGTGTGGCGGCCAGGGCAAAATCAGATGCATCGCTCTCCACCTGAAAGGGGATGGACTCATCAACAGCGTGCATCGTGGCTTTCGCGATGTCGGCTTTTAGTTTATCAAAGGCCAATCGAGCCTCTAGTGTTAGGGGAAAAGAGGTGGACTTGATGAGCGGACGGGCTTTGTCTGCGTAATTGGGAACCCACTGTGCGTAGTAAGAGAAGAAGCCTAAGCATCTTCTCAGTGCTTTTGCACTAGTGGGCAGGGGAAGTTCAAAGAGGGGACGCATACGGTCTGGATCAGGGCCAATGACCCCGTTTTCCACCACGTATCCGAGGATGGCTAAACGGCGCGTACGAAATACACACTTCTCCCTGTTGTAGGTCAGGTTCAGGCGAGATGCAGTGCGTAGGAAATTCAGGAGATTTGTGTCGTGGTCCTGCTGGTCATGGCCGCAGATGGTGACATTATCCAGGTATGGGAAGGTAGCCCGCAGCCCGTTCTGGTCCACCATTCGGTCCAGAGCACGCTGGAAGACCGAGACCCCATTGGTGACACCAAAGGGAACCCTGAGAAAGTGATACAAGCGACCATCCACCTCAAAAGCCGTGTATTGTCGGTCCTCTGGGCGAATGGGGAGTTGGGGGTAGGCAGACTTGAGGTCTATGGTGGAGAACACCCGGTACTGCGCAATCTGGTTGACCATGTCAGATATGCGCGGGAGGGGATACGCATCCAACTGTGTGTATCTATTAATGGTCTGACTATAGTCAATGACCATCCGGGGTTTGTTCCCATTCTTGACCACCACGACCTGCGCCCTCCATGGACTAGCGCTAGATTGTATGATCCTTTCCTTGAGGAGCCACTGAACTTCAGATCGAATGAAGATCCGATCCTCAGCGCTGTAACGCCTACTCTTAGTCGCGATGGGCTTGCAGCCTGGCACAAGATTCTGGAACAGGGAGGGTGTGGTAATCTTCAGCGTCGAGAGGCTACAGGCGGGGCACGTTAGGCAATTTGGAAGCTGCTGTTCTCCCACCGAAAGCGGAGGGAGTGGCCCACCGTACTGTAGGGTTACACTCTTCAAGTGGACCATGAAATTTAGTCCAAGGAGGATTGGCGCACAAAGGTGCGGCAACACCAGGAGCTTGAAGTGCTCGTAAACCGTGCCCTGCACCGTTAAATTTACCACGCAACTCCCTAGCATGGTGACAGACCGGGACCTTGATGCCATAGAAATTGTCTGTTTGACAGGTTGGATCTGGAGGCCACACAGCTTCACAGCGTCTGGGTGAATAAAACTCTCAGTGCTCCCGCTGTCAAACAGACAATAAATCAAGTGGTTGTTTACCTGAATATCCATCATAGACTTGTCGAGTCTGTGAGGCTTGGCCTGGTCCAGGATGATCGACGCCACCGTTGGTTCGTGAGCGCCACTGCAGGCAGCTGAGATAGATGAAGGTGACCCCTGCTGGTCGTTCGCGGTCGGTGCCAACCAACATGGCCGCTCCCATAGGTCGCACGTGGGTGATGGCGCCAAAATCAGCGACCCCTGGTGGTCACGCATCTCCGACTCCGTCGACTGTAATGGCGTCGTCCTGGCCTCGCATGTGGATGAAACCCTCGACGATGCCGACGACGAAGAACCGGGCTCCGGGGAGTCGCAGGCCGCACTGCTGTTCCTAGAAGTAGGTTTAGATCGGCATACTTTCGAATAGTGCCCCTTCTTACCACAGGTGGAGCACAACACAGCTTTAGCGGGACACCGTTGCCGAGTATGCTTCGCCCCCCCACAGAAGTAACACTGCGGGCCGCCGGAGCCGCTGCCGTCGTCAGGCCCGAGTGTGGGCACGCCATCACGCAGCTTTTCAAACCCGAGGGACGAGGAGGGATCAGCGACTGCTCCTGCCACGTTGTCTCCACGTGGTCTTCAGGATACAATACTAGGCTTTTGGAGGCCGTCTCCAATGTATCCGCTAGTTCTATCGACTTAGTGAGATCAAGATTACCTTGCTCCAACAGTCTGAGTCGGATATAAGATGATCCGATTCCCGCCACAAACGCATCTCGAGCGAGGTCGTTCATGTTCTGGTCTGCCGACACTGCTTTGCAGTTACAGCCCCTGGCTAGCTGTAGGAGCTCGTTCGCGTATTCCTCCGTTGTTTCGCCGGGCTGCCGTCGTCGAGTGGCTAAGAGGTATCGAGCATGCATTTCGTTTGCCGGTTTAATGTAATGCTTCTTAAGAAGCTCGAGGGCCCTTGTGTAGTCGGTGGCCGCACGGATCGCGAGATATACGGTGTCGCTTACCCTCGCATGGAGGACCCGGAGTCTGTCATCGTCTGTGGTGACCGCTGCGGAGGCTGCCAGGTAGTCCTCAAAACATTTCAACCAGTGGTCGAAGGTGTTCGAGGCGCCCGCCACACGTGGATCCAGTGTAAGACGTTCAGGTTTTAACATCTGCTCCATACTCTCTGTATCGTTTTTTTTTACGACGTGAGGTCTACTCCATGCTTCTAGCTTGAATTTCAAGCTCTTTCCACAGATTTGATTGCCTTTTTTGCTGACACCAGACCCTACTTAACCGATCAAACACAGTGAGCGTGAAGGGTAACCAGACTCGTAATCAAACACAGAACAATTGAACCATTGAACACGTACCACTCTTGCCTCTGAGTCAGAAGGTTACGGGTCAACACTCCAGTGCAGTATTGAGGGAATGCTGCACTGTCAGAGGTGCTTATTTTGTGTGAGATATCCCATCTGTCTTTTCAGATGGATGTAAAAGATCCCACGGAGTGATTTTGAAGATGAGCAGGGGAGTTCTGCCTGCCGTCCTGGCCAATATTTATCCCTCAACCAACATCACAATAAACAGTTGAGTTAATCATCATCACGTTGCTGTTTGCTGTGGGCAAATTGGCCGCCATGTTTTCTATATTAAAACAGTGACCACACTTCAAAAGTGCTTCATTCACTTCACAGAATCCCAGAATTGTTGCGATGCAGAAGGAGGCCGTTCGGCCCATCATGTTTGCACCAGCTCCCAAATGAGCTTCATGATTGATTACCATTCTCCTGCCTTTTTCCTCTACCCCCTGCGCAATGTTTCTATTCAAATAATCATCTAATGCCCTCTTGAATGTTTCGATTGAACCTATCGCCACCCCACTTCCAGGCAGTGAATTCCACTTCTTTCTCACATCGCATTTGCCTTTTTTGTAAAATCACTTTTAGACCATAAGATATGGGAGCAGAATTGGGCCATTCAGCCCATCAAGTCTGCTCCGCCATTCAATCATGGCTGATATGATTTTCATCCCCATTCTCCTGGCTTCTCCCTGTAACCCTGATCCCCTTATCTATATCTTAAAGACGCTCAGTGACCTGGCCTTCACAGGCTGTGACAATGAGTTCCACAGGTTCACCACCCACTGGCTGAAGAAATTCTTCCTCATCTCAGTTTTAAAGGAACGTCCCTTCACTCTGAGGCTGTGCCCTCGAGTTCTAGTCTCTCCTACTAGTGGAAACATCTTTTCCACGTCCATTCTATCCAGGCCTCTCAGTATTCTGTAGGTTTCAATTAGATCCCCCTCATCTTTCTAAACTCCATCGAGTATAGACCCAGACTCCTCAACCGCTCCTCATATGACAAACCCTTCATTCCTGGGATCATTCTGGTGAACCTCCTCTGGACCCCCTCCAAGGCCAGCACATCCTTCCTTAGGTATGGGGCCCAAAACTGCTCACAATATTCCAAATGGGATCTGACCAGAGCCTTATACAGCCTCAGCAGAACATCCTTGCTCCCTCTCATTGCTGATCCTTTTACGAGTGGGAACGGTGGCACAGTGGTTAGCACTGCTGCCTCACAGCGCCAGGACGCAGGTTCGATTCCCGGCTTGGGTCACTGTCTGTGTGGAGTTTGTACGTTCTCCCTGTGTCTGCATGGGTTTCCTCCAGGTGCTCCGGTTTCCTCCCACCGTCCAAAGATGTGCAGGTTAGGTGGATTGGCCATGTTAAATTGCCCCTTAGTGTCAGGAGGACTAGCTAGGGTAAATGCATGGGGTTATGGGGATAGGACCTGGGTAGGATTGTGGTCGGTGCAATGGGCCAAATGGTCTCTCTCTGCACTGTAGGGATTCAATGATTCTGATAGTTTCTCCCTATCTACTCTGCACAGCCCCCTCATGGTTTTTGAACATGAAGATATCCAGTGTCTGAGAAAGGTGCTGCATTCATGCAAACCCTCACCTCTTTTCTTCACCAGAGAGCCAGCTCCTTGGCCTGTTCATATGATGGGTGAACACCAAAAATGGTCTATTCAATTTGTCAGATTGAGAATTAGGACATTAAGAAATTTCAAAATTTGTTAACCATCTCCAACCTTTATGAGCTGACTTGTTACATTAAACTGGTTTTATTTGAGTCTACAGCTCCTGATTCGCATTATCTGCTTTTAACAGCAGATGGTGCTCCAATATCATGAACGCTGCGGTTTGCTCGTTGTTGGCACTCACCGAGCAGACACGAACTCGCCTGGGCACGTTCTCAAGATGGACGGTCGCATACCTGATGGAGAAGTAGGCGGAGCCAGATGACCAGCGGGATATCCAAAACTCAGGGGCGGCACGGTGGCACAGTGGTTAGCACTGCTGCCTCACAGCGCCAGGGACCGGGTTCGATTCCTGGCTTGGGTCACTGTCTGTGCGGAGTCTACACATTCTCCCCGTGTCTGCGTGGGTTTCTGGTTTCATAGAATCCCTATGGTGCAGGGGAAGGCCATTCTGTCCAACAAGTCTGCACCGACCACAATCCCACCCAGGCCCTATCCTCGTAACTCCACTTATTCATCCTGCTAATCCCCCTGACACTAAGGGGCAATTTAGCCTGGCCAATCCACCTAACCCACACATCTTTGGACTGTGGGAGGAAACCGGAGCACCCGGAGAAAACCCACGCAGACACAGCAAGAATCTGCAAACTCCACATAGACAGTCATCCGACGCTGTAATTGAACCCGGGTCTCTGGCGCTACGAGGCCATGATGTGGGAAAGGATGTCCTGAGGCATGGTACACTGGGGAGACCATGCAGATGCTACGACAACGAATGAATGAACACCGCTCGACAATCACCAGGCAGGAGTGTTCCCTTCCTGTCGGGGAACGCTTCAGCAGTCACGGGCATTCAGCCTCTGATCTTCAGTAAGCGTTCTCCAAGGCGGCCTTCACGACACACGACAACGCAGAATCACTAAGCAGAAACTGATAGCCAAGTTCCGCACACATGAGAACGGCCTCAACCGGGATCTTGGGTTCATGTCACACTATCTGTAACCCCCACAACTTGCCTGGGCTTGCAAAATCTCACTAACTGTCCTGGCTGGAGACAATTCACACCTCTTTAACCTGTGCTTAATGCTCCCTCCACTCACATTGTCTGTACCTTTAAGACTTGATTACCTGTAAAGGCTCGCATTCCAACCATTATCTTGTAAATTGAGTTTGTGTCTGTATATGACCTGTTTGTGAACACAAGTCCTCACTCACCTGAAGGAGCCTGAGACACCGAAAGCTATTGCTGCCAAATAAACCTGTTGGACTTTAACCTGGTGTTGTTAGACTTCTTCCTGTGAGGCAGTAATGCTAACTACTGCGTCACCGTGCCACCCCAATTCCTCCCACAGTCTGAAAGACGTGCTGGTTAGATGCATTGGCCGTGCTAAATTCCCCCTCAGTGTACCCGAACAGGCGCCGGAGTGTGGCGACTAGGGGATTTTCACAGTAACTTCATTGTAGTGTTAATGTGAGTCTACTTGTGACATTAATAAATAAATGGTAAGTCTCACCTACTGCCCATCATCGCCCAATTGAGTGTAAAATGGTCGTGGGCCTCTTCGAGTCATAGAATCCCGACAGTGCAGGAGGAGGCCATTTGTCCATCGACGTTGCACCAACCATAATCCCACCCAGGCCCTATCCCCGTAACCCCACGTAGTTGCCCTGCTAGTCCCCCTGACACTAAGGGGCTATTTCCCCCGGTGGGATCGGGTTACATTCTGCGCAAATCGCTCACTATCCTGAAAATTCAGGCCGTGGTTTCAGACCCGGGCAGCCTTGAAAATCAGGAGAACAAAATTCCAAACCATTCTCCAGCAATTGGGGAAACAAATCTTTCTTTTTTTGACACCAAGTTAAGTCTCTCGGTCTGCCATGATTCCCACCGCTGGCAGGGGTGGAAGATTTCGCCCGTTGAGGGTGGGCTATACAATATCAAAGAGGAGTCAGTGCCGGAATGATGAGATGTGCAGTGCAGAGGAGGGATGAAGGGATGTGGAGGAGGACACTACGCTGCAGCCTAACTATAACCAATTGCTCTGGACTGTAATTTAGAAGACAATTAACCTCAACATGACACAGCCGCAATCCAGCCTCAGCGCCTGCCTCCGCCGCTTTGGGCAAGCTCGATAATTGAGTTAACGCAGGAGTAGAGATTCATCAATCCTGAACTTCCTGTTTGCATTGCGATTACAATTACAACAAAAACAGCCACTTCCAAGCAGTTCCCCGACACTGGCTTTAAATGGTTCCTGCTCGTGTGTGGGAGTCACTTGAGGGTTGGAAATCTCAGCGGCAGTGGCAGCAGTTATGACTGAAATCCGCAATAAATTTGTGTGATGATGCTTATAAAATCACATCACAGCAAGACCTCTGTCCATCAGATAGACATCATGTGGGGCCGAATGATTAATTCAAGATTAAAAAGTGTGCATGCAGCGTAACCGATACACAGTTTTATTCGATATCATTCATTCGGACTGTCATTGTCATCTTTTAAAATGACATGGTGATTAAATGCCTTATGAGGTAATACTCTCTGTTTAAAAGTGCCCTTATTTAACCTCACTGTTATCCAGAACCATGAATTTCTCTTACCATTGAGTTAACAAATTCAGACAGTCATAGGGCGGGATTTTACGGCTGCCTTTGCCCCGAAACCGGAAAACCCCGTCCAAGGTCAACGGACCATCCCACAGTCCATCCCTCCTGTGGTGGGCGGGATGGGAAAATTCGCCCCCTAGAGTTATAAAGGTCTACAGCACAGAAAAAGGCCCTTCAGTCCATCGAGTCTGAGCTGGTCAAAGACAAACCACCCAATTATTCTAATCCCGTTTTCCAGCACTTGGCCCACAGCCTTGGCATCGCAAGGGCATTTCAAAATATTTCTTCAATGTTGTGAGGATCTCTGCCCCCACCACCATTTCAGGCAGTGAGTTCCAGACTCCCACCAACCTCTGGGTGAAAATCCTGAAGTCCTTTCACATTTTGACCCAACTCCTTACCCCTAAAGTTAGCGTATGATGCATCCAAGTTGAAGTTTAGGTTTATTTATTAGCGTCACAAGTAGGCTTACATTAACACTGCAGTGAAGTTACTGTGAAAATCCCCTAGTTGCCACCCCTGTTCGGGTACACTGAGGGGGAATTTAGCATGGCCAATGCACCTAACCAGCACATCTTTCGGAGGAAACTGGAGCACTTGGAGGAAACCCACGCAGACATGAGTAGAATGTGCAGCCTCTGCACAGGCAATGACCCAAGCTGGGAATCAAACACAGGTCCCCGGCGCTGTCAGGCAGCAGGGATAACCACTGTGCCACCGTGCTGCCCATCTCTTTATGGTGTCGGAGCTGTGGTCTCCCACATCATGCCATCGGGTGAAGAAAGACCCATTGCTTTTGCGTCTTAAACCTTGAGCAAGACTGAAAGTAACGATGCACAGATTGAAAAGGAAACTTTGGAGTAAAGAAATTCTGTCAGTTCCGATACGGCACAGTTTGAATTGCTGATGGACTATTTTCTGCTACCATTTTTGGACCACACAAGGGAGTTGTTATATACTTAGAATAACTTTGACCTTCAAAGCTATATTTTAGCATCATGTTGCTGTGAATCCTCCGCTTACATTTATTTATTGTTAATTATTGTGGAAATGGTAATAAATCAGCACTGTCGTCTGAGTTACTGTAAATCACAGTGTACGTGATCTTTCCTGGGGCTCAAAATCATGTTTAAACATCTACAAGTGTTAGATTTGTTTGTGGGAGAGCACTTTGGAGATAGTGACCACAATTCGGTGTCTTTCATTATTGCAATGGAGAGGGATAGGGGCATACGGCAGGGCAAGGTTTATAATTGGGGGAGGGGTAATTATGATGCGATTAGGCAAGAATTAGGGAACATAAGATGGGAACAGAAACTGTCAGGGAAAGGCACAATTGAAAAGTGGAGCTTGTTCAAGGAACAAATACTGCGTGTCCTTGATAGGTACGTCCCTGTCAGGCAGGGAGGAAATGGCCGAGTGAGGGAACCATGGTTCACGAAAGAGGTTGAATGTCTTGTCAAGAGGAAAAAGGAAGCGTATGTAAGGATGAGAAAACAAGGTTCAGTTGGGTCGCTTGAGGCTTACAAGGTAGCAAGGAATGAGCTAAACAAAAGGGCTTAGGAGAGCTAGGAGGGGTCATGAGAAGTCCTTGGCGGTTCGGATCAAGGAAAACCCCAAGGCTTTTTACTCTTAAGTGAGGAATAAAAGAATGACCAGGGTGAGGTTGGGGCCGGTCAAGGATAGTAGTGGGAACTTGTGCATGGAGTCAGAAGAGATAGGAGAGGCAATGAATGAATACTTTTCTTCAGTGTTCACCAAGGAGAGGGGCCATGTTTTTGAGGATGAGAGTGTGATACAGGCTGATAGGCAGGAGGAGGTGGATGTTCTGAGGGAAGATGTATTAGCAATTTTGAAAAACCTGAGGGTCGATAAGTCCCCTGGGCCAGATGGGATATATCCTAGGATTCTTTGTGAGGCAAGGGATCTTTGGGTCTTCACTGTCCATGGGGATAGTCATGATGTGGAGATGCCGGCGTTGGACTGGGGTGAACACAGTAAGAGTTTTAACAACACCAGGTTAAAGTCCAACAGGATTATTTGGTAGCTTTTTGTGCGAGGCGCATGGGGACAATACACATCTCTTTAACCTGTGCTTAATGCTCCCTCCACCCACATTGTCTGTATCTTTAAGATCTGGTTGGCTGTAGGGATTCGCATTCTAATCAGTATTCTGTAACTTGATTTTGTGTCTCTGTGCCCTGTTTGAGAGCACATTTCCACTCCATCTGACGAAGGAGCAGCGCTCCGAAAGCTTATGGTGTTTGCTACCAAATAAACCTGTTGGACTTTAACCTGGTGTTGTTAAAACTCTTACATGGGGATAGTGCCAGAGGACTGAAGAGTGGCAAATGTTGTTCCTCTGTTCAAGAAAGGAAATAGGAATGACCCTGGTAACTATAGGCCGGTTAGTCTTACTTCGGTGGTCGGTAAGTTAATGGAAAATGTCCTGAGGGATAGGATTTATGACCATTTGGATAGATGCAGCTTAATCCGGGATAGTCAACACGGATTCGTGAAGGGTAAGTCTTGCCTCACAAATTTGATTGAATTCTTTGAGGTGGTAACTAAGTGTGTAGATGAAGGTAGAGCAGTTGATGTCGTATACATGGATTTTAGTAAGGCGTTTGATAAGGTTCCCCATGGTCGGCTCATGAAGAAAGTAAGGAGGTGTGGGATAGAGGGAAATTTGGCCGATTGGATAAGTAACTGGCTATCTCATAGAAGACAGAGGGTGGTGGTGGATGGAAAATTTTCAGACTGGAGACCAGTTACCAGCAGTGTATCACAGGGATCAGCGCTGGGTCCTCTGCTATTTGTGATTTTTATCAATGACTTGGAGGAGGGGGCTGAAGGGTGGGTCAGTAAATTTGCTGATGACACCAAGATTGGTGGAGTAGTGGATGAGGTGGAGGGCTGTTGTAGGCTGCAAAGAGACATTGATAGGATGCAAAGCTGGGCCGAAAAATGGCAGATGGAGTTTAACCCTGATAAGTGTGAGGTGATTCATTTTGGTAGGACAAATTTGAATGCGGATTACAGGGTCAACGGCAGGGTTCTGAGGAATGTGGAGGAACAGAGAAATCTTGGGGTTCATATCCACTGATCTCTGAAGGTTGCCACTCAAGTGGATAGAGCCGTGAGGAAGGCCTATAGTGTGTTAGCGTTTATTAACAGGGGTTTGGACTTTAAGAGCCATGGGGTTATGCTGCAACTGTACAGGACCTTGGTGAGACCACATTTGGAATATTGTGTGCAGTTCTGGTCACCTCACTATAAAAAGGATGTGGAAGCATTGGAGAGAGTGCAGAGGCGATTTACCAGGATGCTGCCTGGTTTGGAGGTAGGTCTTATGAGGAAAGGTTGAGGGAGCTTGGGCTTTTCTCTTTAGAGCGGAGGAGGATGAGAGGCGACTTAATAGAGGTTTGTAAGATGATGAGGGGGATAGATAGAGTGGACATTCAGAGACTATTTCCTCGGGTGGATGTAGCTGTTACTAGGGGGCATAACTATAATGTTCATGGTGGGAGATATAGGAGGGATGTCCGAGGTAGGTTCTTTACTCAGAGAGTGGTTGGGGTGTGGAATGGACTGCCTGCAGTGATAGTGGAGTCGGACACTTTTGGAACTTTCAAGCGGTTATTGGATAGGCACATGGAGCACACAAGAATGATAGGGAGTGGGATAGCTTGATCTTGGTTTCGGACAAAGCTCGGCACAACATCGAGGGCCGAAGGGCCTGTATTGTGCTGTACTGTTCTATGTTCTACTTTGCATGTAAGCTGACCTCCCTTTTCAGCCAGGGCTTCCGATACTCACATAAGTAGCCGGCCTCAATTTTTCACCCACAAATGATTATTTCAAGGGATCAGGCAGGTGATACACGGAGCTGTGAAGATGTGTGTGAATTTAAGACCAGGCCACGCTTTGTGTCAGATGCTGATGACAGTTCAAAATGCCACACCTATACCAATGGTTCACTTTTATACTTGGCGTATAGCACAGAAGAATCATAGAATCCTACAGTGCAGAAGGAGGCCATTTGACACATTGAGTCTGCACCGACCACAATCCCAGCCAAGCCCTATCCCCATAACCCCATGCATTTACCCTGCTGATCCCCCTGACAAGGGGCAATTTAACATGGCCAATCCACCTAACCCACACATCTTTGGAGTGTGGAAGGAAGGAAACCAGAGTACCCGTAGGAAACCCACGAGACACAGGGAGAACGTGCAGACTCCACACAGACAGTGACCCGAGGCTGGGAATCGATGTTGACCAGCATTTTTGATTTGATTTGATTTATTATTGTCACATGTATTAGCATACAGTGATAAGTATTGTTTCTTGCGCACTCTACAGAAAAAGCATACCATTCATAGAGAATGAAAGGAGCAAGTGCAGAATGTAATGTTAGAGTCATAGCTAGGGTATAGAGAAAGATCAACTTAGTGCAAGATAGGCCCACTCAGAAATCTGATGGCAGCAGGGAAAAAGCTGTTCTTGACTCAGTTGGTACGTGACCTCAGACTTTTGTATCTTTTTCCCGACCGAAGAAGGTGGAAGAGAGAATGTCCGGGGTCCTTAATTATACTGGCTGCTTTGCGAGGCAGCAGGAAGTGTAGGCAGAGTCAATGGATGGGAGGCTGGTTTGCGTGATGGATTGGGCTTCGTTCACGGCCCTTTGTAGTTTCTTGCGGTCTTGGGCAGAGCAGGAGCCATACCAAGCTCTGATACAATTGGAAAGAATGCTTTCTATGGTGCATCTGTAAAAGTTGGTGAGAGTCATAGCCGACATGCCAAATTTCCTTAGTCTCCTGAGAAAGTAGAGGCATTGGTGGGGCTTTCTTAACTATAGTGTTTGCATGGAGGGACCAGGACAGGTTGCTGGTGATCTGGAGACCTAAAAACTTGAAGCTCTCGACCCTTTCTACTTCGTCCCCGTTGATGTAGACAGGGGCATGTTCTCCTTTACGTTCCTGAAGTCGATGACAATCTCCTTCGTTTTGTTGACATTGAGGGAGAGATTATTGTTGCCGCACCAGTTCACCAGATTCTCCATCTCATTCCTGTACTCTGTCCCGTCATTAGAACATAAGAACATAAGAAATAGGAGCAGGAGTAGGCCATCTAGCCCCTCGAGCCTGCCCCGCCATTCAATAAGATCATGGCTGATCTGACGTGGATCAGTACCACTTACCCGCCTGATCCCCATAACCCTTAATTCCCTTACCGAGCAGGAATCCATCCATCCGCGCTTTAAACATATTCAGCGAGGTAGCCTCCACCACCTCAGTGGGCAGAGAATTCCAGAGATTCACCACCCTCTGGGAGAAGAAGTTCCTCCTCAACTCTGTCTTAAACCGACCCCCCTTTATTTTGAGGCTGTGTCCTCTAGTTTTAACTTCCTTACTAAGTGGAAAGAATCTCTCCGCCTCCACCCTATCCAGCCCCCGCATTATCTTATAAGTCTCCATAAGATCCCCCCTCATCCTTCTAAACTCCAACGAGTACAAACCCAATCTCCTCAGCCTCTCCTCATAATCCAAACCCCTCATCTCCGGTATCAACCTGGTGAACCTTCTCTGCACTCCCTCCAATGCCAATATATCCTTCCTCATATAAGGGGACCAATACTGCACACAGTATTCCAGCTGCGGCCTCACCAATGCCCTGTACAGGTGCATCAAGACATCCCTGCTTTTATATTCTATCCCCTTCGCAATATAGGCCAACATCCCATTTGCCTTCTTGATCACCTGTTGTACCTGCAGACTGGGCTTTTGCGTCTCATGCACAAGGACCCCCAGGTCCCTTTGCACGGTAGCATGTTTTAATTTGTTTCCATTGAGATAGTAATCCCATTTGTTATTATTTCCTCCAAAGTGTTTGAGATCCGACCCACTGTGGTGGTGTTGTCAGCAAACTTGAAAATTGACTTGTAGGGAAATTTGGCCGCACAGTCATAGGTGTATAAGGAGTATAGTAGGGGGCTGAAAACACAGCCTTGTGGGGCACCGGTGTTGAGGATGATCGTGGAGGAGTGATTTCTTAAGACTTCAAAGGTCAACTAATACCTGACGCCTAAGGTATTGCAAATGAGCAAAAACTGGAACTTTTTCTATTCATTCACAGAATTTGGGTGTTGCTGGTTAGGCCAGCATTTTTATTGCCCAGGGATAATTGATAAGGGTGCCACAGTGCCACAGTGGTGGCCTCATAGCGCCAGGGACGCCAGTTCGATTCTGGTCTTTACCGACTGTCTGCGTGGAGTCTGCACATTTCCTCCCGTGTCTGTGTGGATTTCCTCTGGGTGCTCCAGTTTCCTTCCACAGTTAGACTAGGTGCATTGTCCATGCTAAATTGTCCCTTAGTGTCCAAAGATGTGCAGATTAGGTGGATTAGCCATGGTGAATGCGTGGAGTTATGGGGATAAGGCAGAGAAGTGAGCCTGGGTAAATGCTCTTTTGGAGAGTCAGTGCAGATTTGATGGGCTATAGTAGGGATTCTATGGTTCAGTAAATGACAATAATGGGGGTACAGCATCCCTTATAATCGGACATTAATATCATCAAACTGGGACACTGGGTTTTATTAAAGTACGTATTGCTGTCTGAGAAGTCACTGCAAAAGATGTATGAAAAATAACTTAAAAGACGCAGGCCAGGATTCTCCCAGCCTGCTGCACTGCTCGAGTAGTGCCGATAGCTGGGAGACAACAATCCCGCCTTTATTGGGATTTGCAACTGGTGTTCAGCCGATTGTGAGTCTCCCAGGCCTTTTGTTTCCATATAATCAGCCAGGCACAGGGCTAATTGCCATACGGAAATCTAAATGCCGATATGATTAGCGGGCCCGGGACGATAGTCTCCCCGCTCGCTCGTGTCTCCCCCGTGCCGGGAGAGGTTCCCACCAGCGGGGTTTACAACTACTCCCCACCAACAAGAAACAGGCTTACTCACCCTGCTGGTGGTGACAGAGGCCGTTGAGGGCTCCCCCTTCCCCCCCCCCCTCCGAGGTCAGGGGCAAATGGAGGTGCCACTCGGGCAGTGCCTGGCACCTTGGCACTGCCCATTGGGCACAGGCAGTGCCAAAGAGGCGAGGCCAGAGGGTACAGGGCATGCTGCGGAGAGGGGGGGGGGTTGGCGGGGGTGACCCGTTGTCATTCTGCAATGGGATCAGTGGGGGAGGGAATGAGGGGATGATCAGGGTTGGCTGTCATGGGGGGGGGATTGGGGCTGATCCTGGGGGAGGAGGCTATGGAGGGAGATCGGAGTTGGCAATTGGGGCTGGCGGGGGATGGGTATGCCAGTGATCGTTCTGGACGGAGGGGGGGGGGGGTCAGTGATTGGGGGACGGAGTGTGCCAAAGAGATCAGAAGGCCAGTGATCAGGAAGCTGGCGATGGCGGGGAGGTGGGGGCGGCAGTGCACAAGTGCCGATGTCCCCACTTATAGATCAGTGCACGCACAGTGGTCCGCGCAGCTCCCTGATCCCGGCCTGTGGGGGGAATGAGGCCCCGTCCCCCACCTTCTGGTGTGAACGCCCCCCCTCTCTCCTCCCCCCTCCACCCCTCGCAGCACTCTGTGATTCACAGAGATTCATTCAGGTAAGCACGCCCAAAAAAACGGGCGGGAAATTCTCCGATTTTCCTGCCCGTTGGGCGCTGAGTTTTTATTTGGGAGAATCCCGGCTCCAGTGTCTCAATCTACAAGAATTGCTTCTGCCTGAAAACACTGCATATTTCATCTAAAAAAAAGTGTCAGACATCAGGGCGAGGGCTATACTAATTAGGAGTAGATTCTAAGAATTCTCGGAATTGGCACAAAAAAGCCTTGAAGGCTTACATCTTTTGATTCCCCCCCCTGCTTTATGTTCTTGTATTTTTACCAGGAATCCTCCCTCTACATCAATGGTTTTCAACCAGGCTGCCATGAAGACTCCCTCAAGTGTGCTGCAAAAAAAGATTCAAAATTCATGTAATTAAACGAAAGCTAAGCTTCATCTTCAGCAGTTGGCATCTCCAAGACCCATTGAACCTCCGGCTGGCAAAGAACCGCACATGCACGGTTTAGAATTTATACGTTGCTCAGGCCCATACGGACTTGGAGCTGAAGACAAAGGTCCCCATGCGCCTTGCACAAAAAGCGAAAACTCAAGAAGGGAATAAAAACACAGGAGAGGTTAAAAAACCCAGGCGAGTGGACAGGGAAAAGTTTAAAAACAAAATTCCCAGTAAGGGAAGAAGACAGAGAAAATAGGAGATTTTTTTTGTAGTGTAGAGATGTGCCGCGACATATAACAGGTTGGGAACCACGAGAGTCAGATAAACACTCACATCAGAATGCACCCAATCACCCCAGGACACCGCTGCTATTCCAGACTGGAAGGACAGCTGTCGGAGGCATTAGCTAACCCCATTTCTTTCCCCATTAAGGATGCCTCATGGACTGATGCTGCTGTTTCACTGAGACAGGGTGAAAGAAACTGACAAACGAGATCAAGCAATCACTGAGGCGGATAATCACAGCATTGAGGCTGGCTCAGAGCTGCGGCTCCCTCAACACCTTTCCACATCCTGGTGATGCACAGAGATCTCGCTGGTCAAAGGCAGTCAAATAAACACCAAACGCACTCTCTTTGAGAATCGTTCTGAAGCGCAGTTTGTATAATTTTCATTGAAGCTGCTGCTTGCGAGGTCCCCCGGGGCTGATGTAATTAATTCTGTGTTAAAATCCCCTCCCCCAACCTGACTGCCGATTGAGCGAACAGCAGAGGAAGCGAGATACTTAAACCTGGATTTAACCTGGGGTGAGGGTGCGGAGGGTGAGGGTGTGTGAGGGCACGGGGTGCGATGGTTGGGGTGCGGAGGGAGAGGGTGAGGGTACAGGTGCGGTGGGAGGGGGAATTGAACCCGGATCCCTGGCGTTGTGGGGCAGCAGTGTTAACCACTGTGTCACCGTGTCCCTTGTGGGGAATGGTATAACAGGATTGAAAGGTGAGTAATGAGTGCCTATGGGAAGGGTGGATTGTTGACTGTGGAATTGGTTTGTGCCGGGGACACAGGGCCCTGTTTTACCATTTTGATTCTAAGTGCTGGGCGGACTTGAAACTGGGAGAGTTTCAGGTCCGACTTTTAGACCCGTTCTCAGGCTACCCCCATCTACACTCTGCCTGAAAAAATATCAGCGATTCCGAATCGTGCTGCAGAAACCTGTGGGTGGGGCTTAACGCGCCCAAAATCCTGCAGCTCCAATCGGCGCCTCCAACTGCGCATGCGCAGAAAAAAAAATGTTAGAATGCCGCTCCCCTGCCACATCTCTCCCGTGCCGGATAATTCCTCCCCCTGGCCCCCACAAACATTGCCCCACTCCCAGAACATTACTGACCTCCTTATCCCCCCACCCCTCCCCGCTATCCAGACCTATCGTGTCCTCCTGCCCCCTTTCCCACCCCACCGATCACCCGCAGTGTGGCAGCGGATCCCCCCTTCCCCCCCACCGATTGCAAGCAGAGTGGCAGCGGACCCCCCTCCACCCCCCCCCCACTGATCTGAGTGGAGCCTTCTGACCCACCTCCCCCCACCGATCTGACGCAGCAAACCGCCGGAAGCTCGCCACTTACCTCCTCAGAAACTGGAGCGCCCGAATTGGACTTTTGCCGACCATGTCTGTTTTGTACCCAACATGGATGGGCGAACGTGGTGGTAAAGGGGGAAGTGCCGGTAAGAACATAGAACATAGAACATTACAGCACGGTACAGGCCCTTCGGCCCTCAATGTTGCGCCGACCTGTGAAACCAATCTAAAGCCCATCTAACCTACACGATTCCAATATCATCCATATGTTTATCCAATCACCCTTTAAATGCCCTTAATGTTGACGAGTCCACTACTGTTGCAGGCAGGGCATTCCACGCCCTTACTACTCTCTGAGTAAAGAACCTACCTCTGACATCTGTCCTATATCTATCACCCCTCAATTTAAAGCTATGTCCCCTTGTGCTCGCCATCACCATCCAAGGAAAAAAGCTCTCACTGTCCACCCTATCTAATCCTCTGATCATCTTGTATGCCTCTATTAAGTCACCTCTTAACCTTCTTCTCTCTAACGAAAACAGCCTCAAGTCACTCAGCCTTTCCTCATAAGACCTTCCCACCATACCAGACAACATCCTCTGCACCCTTTCCAATGCTTCCACATCCTTCCTATAATGCGGCGACCAGAACTGTACGCAATACTCCAAGTGGGGCCGCACCAGAGTTTTGTACAGCTGCACCATGACATCATGGCTCCGAAACTCAATCCCTCTACCAATAAAAGCTAACACACTGTATGCCTTCTTAACAATCCTATCAACCTGGGTGCCAACTTTCAGGGATCTATGCACATGGACACCGAGATCTCTCTGCTCATCCACACTACCAAGTATCTTACCATTAGCCCAGTACTGTGTATTCTTGTTACTCCTTCCAAAGTGAATCACCTCACACTTTTCCGCATTAAACTCCATTTGCCACCTCTCAGCTCTGCAGCTTATCTATGTCCCTCTGTAACCTGCCACTTCCCTCCGCACTGTCCACAACCCCACCGACTTTAGTGTCATCCGCAAATTTACTAACCCAGCCTTCTACGCCCTCATCCAGGTCATTTATAAAAATGACAAACAGCAGTGGCCCCAAAACAGATCCTTGCGGTACACCACTAGTAACTGAACTCCAGGATCAACATTTCCCATCAACCACCATCCTCTGTCTTCTTATAACTAGCCAATTTCTGATCCAAACCGCAAAATCACCCTCAATCCCATGCCTCCGTATTTTCTGCAATACCTTACCATGGGGAACCTTATCAAACGCTTTACTGAAATCCATATACACCACATCAACTGCTTCACCCTCATCCACCTCTTTGGTCACCTTCTCAAAGAACTCAGTAAGGTTTGTGAGGCACGACCTACCTTTCACAAAACCGTATTGACTATCCCTAATCAAATTGTTCCTTTCCAGATGATTATAAATCCTATCTCTTATAATCCTTTCCAAAACTTTGCCCACAACAGAAGTAAGGCTCACTGGTCTATAATTACCAGGGTTGTCTCTACTCCCCTTCTTGAACAAGGGGACAACATTTGCTATCCTCCAATCTTCTGGCACTATTCCTGTAGACAATGATGACATAAAGATCAAAGCCAAAGGCTCTGCAATCTCCTCCCTAGCCTCCCAGAGAATCCTAGGATAAATCCCATCTGGCCCAGGGGACTTATCTATCTTCAAGCTGGTAAGGTTGGGCATGCAGCCCATTATGTCAATTTAAATGCTTTTGTATGCATTTAAATTGATGTCGCGCCCGTTCTGGGCGCGGTCCCGACAGCAGCCATTTTTGGGCATTGGTAAAGGGGGCGCGGATCGTGCTACTCGCCTCACGCCCGGCTTTACCAAGTTTTTGGACCTGAAAACGGGCGCAATATGATGATAAAATTGGGCCCAGGGTATTCACAATTGGCGTGTCAGATGGCTGCACCGCCTGAGATGAACTGAAGTGTGCCCAGGGCATCCCTGGTAGCTTGGCGAACATCCAAAGGTGCCCTCAGAATATTAGCCTCCTCCTCCCTGCCGCCTCATCCTCTCAAGATGCAGGATGCTCATTTCCTTCCCCTGCCTGCATCTCCAGTCCTGGCTCTTGTGTCAATGTTGTTCAAGGTACAACAAACCTCCTGCTAGCCTGGAAACCCCTTACCTGATGAAAACTGTTCCTAACATCCAGAATCACTTCAGGATCCCAATCGCTTGTTCAATGCCAACTCTGATGGTCAGGTGGCTCCTGTTAATCTTCCCTGGGCGCCTGTGCTTAGGGTTCCAACTAGTGCCATCAACCACATCTTTGGAGAGTAACACTTGTGAAGTTGAGTTTGTGAGGTGTAATCCCTTTAAAAGCTGGTTTTGTGTTCAGTGCTTGGATGTTTAAAACACAGGGTACACAGATTGCAACATTTGTAACCAGGACCAAGTATCAGGGTTGCCTAGGTAACAGGCTTTGCAGGCTTTTGAAGTTTGACAGCCTATCAGTTTAAAGAAGACGATCAGGAATCTATCAAATTTGAAATTGCTGGTGTTGACAACATCAGACCTATCCTGGTGTAGGAAAATTGAGAGGTTATCACAGTTATAAAGTGGAACTCAACTGCCTGCCTGCAGTTCAACTGAATGGCTGCCACCTCTCAACACCTAGAGAGGGCAAGAGCGGTCCCTGCCAGCTTAAAATATCTCTTAAGAGAACTCTCCATTTATCTAACAAAAAGGTACCAAATCAGAAAGAGCTGACAAACAGCGGAATCAACAGAACAACTCCAAATGTTTTTCCAAAGCCACAAAACCTTGTTTTATATTTTTTTGAGTGACTAAATTATTTATTTTTTTTGGTAATGAATGAACCTTGTATTTATTTGAACAGCATTCCAATAGAACCTTACTTTAATTGATATGTCACTTGTTTAGTTAAAGTTCCCGGTGGTTAAATAAATAACTTATTAATTGTTATTAAAGTGAGAGTTAGGTCTTTATGTCAATGAGCCTCTAAACTTTAATATAGAATAGTTCGCACACCTTCCCAAACACTTTTAACAGATTACGAAGCGAGGTATTCCTCTTTGGGGGATTCGGCGTGGCTTCTCAAAAGAAGATCAATCTCTGCATCGTAACACACTTGTTTCCAAAGAGACAGCCGCTCCTTCTACTTGAGGTGTGAATAGTGCATGGAGACTTCACTGGCACAGGATGAGGTATCATGGCAGCTCCCTGGGTATCTTGTACGGCAGGGCATGCCTGATGATCTTTCGGTGGTTGCAGACCAGGTGCAAGGAAACCTTTTCCAATTGATGAATATTCCTGGTCCGAGGGTGCCCTGATTGCCACTTTGGTGTGGTTGATGCTGCTGTGGACCCTGTGGTAAACCAGATAGACAGATTTTTAATCAGTAATGGGGATAAGGCAGGAAAGTGGATTTGCGGTTTATTACATCAGATCAATCACGATCTCATTGAATGGTGGAGCAGCCTCGATGAGCCGAATGGCCTATTTCTGCTCCTATGTCTTGTAGTAGGTCTGAGCACCTTCTTGTTCTGACTGGCCTCATCAGGAGATAAGTGGAGATACGTTCCAGTCTGGCAAACATATATCCATCAACTGGGAGAGACACTGGTGAGGAGCAGTTAGTGAGGCAGAGTGCACGAGAGGCATCCATTCCCCTGTGAAGATTGACAGGTGCAAATGCAGCAGATCGAAGGCAAAAAAACTGCCAAGGTGGTAGAAATGATAACACGGTGGCACAGTGGTTAGCATTGCTGCCTCACAGCACCAGGGACCTGGGTTCCTTGGGTCACTGTCTGTGCGGAGTCTGCACGTTTTCCCCGTGTCTACGTGGGTTTCCTCCGGGTGCTCCGGTTTCCTCCCACAGTCCGAAAAACGTGCTGGTTAGATGCATTGGCCATGCTAAATTCTCCCTCAGTTACCCGAATAGGCGCCGGAGTGTGGCAACTAGGGGATTTTCACAGTAACTTCATTGCAGTGTTAACGTAAGCCTACTTGTGACACTAATAAATAAAACTTAAACTTAAATAACCTCCCAAACATTGGAACTCCCCTCTAGAGTAAGTGAAAGCACTCTCTCAGGATATGTCCTGTGAGTGAAAAACCTATCATTTACACAAGGGAAGCAGCAGTATTTAAAGACTTCCTTGCCTAGCAGTTTCTCCAACCTCACTGCCACCTTTCCTTCTTTTACCAGGTGTGTTCCGGGGTGCTCGGGAAGCCCATGCTCACGGAGTTAAACACAGAATTCAGGGTTAAAATAGCAGTTCTTGAGCATTTAATGTATTTAAGTGTCAGATCTGACCGTCACACTGGTCTTCTCCATATGTTGCAGAGCATGATCGGGTTAAAGGCCGACCTCGGTGGGTTCCTGACACGGCGGAAATCTCTGGCATTTCCAGTTGCCACTTACACAACAGCACAGCCACTTTAACAGATTAATGTTCTCCCCTAAAGTTCAACTTTTAATTTCCCAAACTTTAAAGTGAATAACATTTAAATGGGGCAAATTAAGTGGACAGAATGAAAAACATCATGAAGAATGATGAATTTACATTAATCTACTCACTTGAATGGCCTCCTTCTGCACTGTCGGATTCTAAGATACTCACTCTGATATTTATAAAACCTCAGACATTGTTATCCACATGATTATTGCTGTGATCTCTGGACAAGTGGGAAACTATTGGATGCATATTGTTTCGCCAGCTGCATTGAATCACCATGCTTTACTTCCAAGATTTTTATTTTATAGAATGTGGTTTTTCACCTCAGCATTTGTAGTTCTCCACCATTAATGACAAAGACAAAGTTTATGAGTTGAAGATCCACGCAAAACACATGAGCATATAATCCGGGGGGTGGGGGGGGGGGGGGGGGGGGGGGGTGTGCCGCATTGTTGGAGGTGCTGTGTTTGGGAGGATATGTTAAACTCAAGTCATGTTCCCCATGGCAAAATCTGAAGAAGAGTAGGTTTCTTCCAGTGTCCTCCTTTGACCCTTCAACCAACTGATCACTTATCACTTCCATAGAATTATAGAATTGAATCCCTACAGTTCAGAAAGAGGCCATTTGGCCCATCGAGCCTGCACCAACAACAATCCCACCCAGGCCCTATTCTCATAACCCCATGCATTTACTCTAGCTAGTCCCCCTGACACTAAGGGGCAATTTTCCATGGCTAATCCACCTAACCTACACATCTTTGGACTGTGGAGGAAACCGGAGCACCCGGAGGAAACCCACGCAGACACGGGGAGAATGTGCAACCTCCACACAGACAGTGGCCCGAGGCTGGAATCCAACCCGTGTCCCTGGTGCTGTTAACTTTGTTAGCTCGGTTAGCTGGACGGTTGGTTAGTGATACAGAGCGACGCGAACAGCGTGGGTTCAATTCCTGTAGCGGCTGAGGTTATTCAGGAAGGCTCCAGTTTCTCAACCTTGCCCCTTGTCTGAGGTGTGGTGATCCTCAAGTTAAATCACCACCAGTCAGCTCCCTCTCAGAAAAGGGCGAGAAGCCTACGGTTTGTGGGATTTTGCAGTGTGCAATTTTGGCAGCCATAATTCCCTGCATATTAACAGTGATTGTATTACAAAAAAATTGGCTGTGAAACACTTTGTTCAGAACTCCAGAAAAGCTTTATAAATAATTTAAATTTTCCACAACAACTTTGTGAGTAAAAGCTATTACAAACCATTGTTAGAAAATGAATTGGCTTGTTGACTTGTGAAAGAAAATGTGTCAAGCTTATTACGACGATGAGTAAATACTTACTTGCATAATATGTGAATTGTAAGAAATATTGAAGACTTTATCTTGGGCGACACGGTGGCACAGTGGTGAGCACTGCTGCCTAACAGTTCCTGGGTTCGATTCACGGCTTGGGTCACTGTCTGTGTGGAGTTTGCATGTTCTCCCCGTGTCTGCGTGGGTTTCCTCCAGGTGCTCCGGTTTCCTCCCACGGTCCAAAAATGTGCAGGTTAGGTGGATTGGCCATGCTCAATTGCCCCTTAGTGTCATAGGATGTGTAGGTTAGAGGGATCAGTGGGGTAAATATGTGGCGTTATGGGGATGGGGCCTAGGTGGGTTTGTTGTCGGTGCAGACTTGATGAGTCAAATGGTCTCCTTCTGCACTGTAGGGATTCTATGATTCTAAGTCTTCCGCAGCCTAAGGCCTCCATACTTAAGTTCAATGTCCAATAGTTAATGGAAACAATAAATATACTTCACCTGAATTTCAATACTATATCATATAAAACAGCCACTACACGTCTGTGAGGGACTCCTCCAGCCAATACTTTGCAAGATTCTTACAGTCGATAAAGGAAAATAATACTGCTGTAAGTGGATTCAAAAGAAAATCTAATATCTGGAAAACTGATCCGCTGTACAGTCGGATTTGTGCTGAGGTTATTTATGATAGTCCATTCTGGATCATATTTCATGATTCATGACTTTGGACTCATTTCTTTTTTGTCAAGACCTGTGATATTGTTCCGGTGGGGTGGCGTGGGGGGAGCGGGGGTGGAGGAATGGTAGGCAGATTAAATAGCTAACAATGTGTGCTTTAACACCAGTATGCTTCTGCATTTCAGAGACACAACATAACACAACATTTATGCAGTGGTAGCTGCAATTCGGAGATTGATTAGATAAGTATATTTAGGTAAAAAAGGGACAGGAGCTAGCTTTGAGTTTAAGCCATCCTCTCGATTATTTCTAGCTGAAGGAGAGAAACCTTTGACCTGATTTTAGTGGCCTCTATGATGGGAGATCGTGCATGTGGGAGCACTACCTAGATCTGACATTCTGGAATCCAGATCTTCAGCAAGTTTGTGATATATTTTGTTTGGGTGTTTTTAAGCACAAATCTCTCCAACACTCCAAGCTCTGGCTGATATTTAAAGCAAAATTACAGTGCTGTTATGAGTTCAATTTGATACTTACAATTTCCACCTCAGCTCATTCCATTTTGGGATGTCTTGTGGCACAGTGAGTTCAAGGTGTGTTCATAACGCGGTTAAACAGGTTGAGTATCAACCTGTAAAATCCTTCCAAACATGCCAATGGTTGGCGGTAAGAGCAGGAGAGACTCCTGGTCAGCCACGCTTGACGTGGAGTGGGCGCCCCTTCAAGCTATAAGCCCCTGGCGACAGTCTAGTGACCTGTTCCGGGAATAACTAGCTATGGAAGGAGACAAAAGTCTGCCTTGGTGCACCACTAGGTGCGGGAAGAGTGGCGCAGAGAGTGAATTGGAATTGGAATGATTTCATAGTGGACAGAGCCAGGGAACAATTTTCAAACATGATCTCTGTGATCACTGAACAATCGATAGAACGCAGGGCCAGCACTAAGTGGGAAATGACTGATGCACAATATTTCAGTGACAGCACTGCTCACTTTCCTTTTTGTCAAAAGTGTCATCTTTTGGTTCAGACATTAAAGCGAGTCTCCTCCCCCACATACCCTTCCCCCTGCCCACCTCTCAGATGGATGTTAGGGATCCAATGGCGCCATTTAACAAGGAGCCGAGGAGGTCTCTGTGGCGTCCAATCTTCAATCAGTAACATAAGCGATCTGGTAATTTATTACACTGCTGATTGTGGGATCTTGCTGTGCAAAATTTGACTATAACAGTTTCCACATTTCGATACTGATTACACTACAAATCAAGACTAAAGGTCATAGGATGGCCAGGTAGCAGTGATCGCTGCCTGCCTACATGCTTCAGAGTCTTGAGACTTGGGCAATCTATAGGAGCCATCTCACAGCATGGGAAAAGTGCAGCCAGTGTTGCCTTCACAAAATCCTCCAAATCCAATGACAAGAGAAATGGTTGCACAGCAGCACTCTCTCCCGAGCCAAGCTGCCCAGCATCAAGGTGCTAATTGCTCAAAACCAGCTCCATTAGACTGGCCTTCCCATTCATATGTCTGTGCGGAGTTTGCACATTCTCCCCGTGTCTGCGTGGGTTTCCTCCGGGTGCTCCTATTTCCTCCCACACTCCAAAGATGTGCGGGTTAGGTGGATTGGCCATGTTAAATTTGATTTGATTTGATTTATTGCTGTCACATGTATTGGTATGCAGTGAAACGTATTGTTTCTTGCGCACTATACAGACAAAGCATACCATTCATAGAGAAGGAAAGGAGAGAGTGCAGAATGTAATGTTACAGTCATAGTTAGGGTGCAGAGAAAGATTAACTTAGTGCGAGGTAGATCCATTCAAAAGTCTGATGGCAGCAGGGAAGAAACTGTTCTTGAGTTGGTTGGTATGTAAGCCTACTTATGACTAATAAATAAACTTTACTTTACGTATCCTCAGACTTTTGTATCTTTTTCCTGACGGAATAAGGTGGAAGAGAGTATGTCCAGTGTTTGATTATGCCGGCTGCTTCTTCAAGGCAGCGGGAAGTGTAGACAGAGTCAATGGATGGGAGGTTGGTTTGTGCAATGGACTGGGCTTCGTTCACGACCCTTTGTAGTTTCTCTAGAACAGAGCAGGAGCCATACCAAGCTGTAGTACAACCAGAAACATTGCTTCTCTGGTGGAAAGGTGGCTGATTGGCCATGTGCCATGCAATTCCCCTTAGTGTCAGAGAGACTAGTGGGGTAAATACGTGGGGTTATGGGGATAGGGTTGGATTGCTGTAGGGGCAGACTTGATGGGCCAAACGGCCTCCTACTGTACTGTAGGGATCCTATGATTCTAAGTCACCCGACTCTTATTGGAGCTCGGTCATGGTGGGAGACTCCAAGGAGGATAACAGGAACGCTTTTGGTATCTCCTCAAAGCATCCCCAAAGAAATCGATCCATCCCCATCGACTCATGAGATCAGCTAGTCAACATCTTTTCCCAAAGTCTAAAACTAGAGGGCTTAAGTTTAAGGTGAGAGGGGAGAGATACAAAAGGGTCCAGAGGAGCAGTTTTTCCATACAGAGGGTGGCGAGTGTCTGAAACAACTGGTAGTAGTAGAGGCGGGTACAATTTTGCCTTTTAAAAAGCATTTAGACAGTTACATGGGTGAGATGGGTATAGAGGGATATGAGCCAAATGCGGGTAATTGGGACTAGCTTAGTGGTTTAAAAAAAAGGGACGGCATGGACAAGTTGGGCGAAAGGCCTGTTTCCATGCTGTAAACCTCAATGACTCTATGACTCATGGGTGTCCCTGGCTTGTGAGTGACCAAAATGGAGAAGTTTTATTCAGGAAGGCACCAGACACATGGACAGACTTCATCAGGAACACACACACAGGTGACATTGAGGCATCGGAGAGCACGCACAAACCTCCAAGCAACTCATCGACCCTTCAAGCACCACCTGGCAGATCATGCATGGGAGAGATCAGCCATCTCGGACCCCATCGCACCAGAGTGGGAGCAAGTCATCCTCAGTCCTGAGGGACCGCCTAGGATAAGACACTTCAAACATACTTCATTGGCTGTAATATGCTTTGGAACATCCTGAAGTTGTGAAGAGCACTTTCTATAGGCAAGGTTATTTGTGATGTAGCGACTGTCTTTTGCTTCTCCAAGGTTTATTCCAAAATCAACAGGATTGAGAGCAGGAATCATGGCATGGTTGATACGTGGGGTTGAATTTTATGGCCTCCATGTTGGCTGGTTTTCAAGTGTTGGTGGTGGATGCAAAATGCTATGCGGTCATACCAGTGGCAGGGAAAGTTGAAGTCCTACCTGCTCATGGGTGGATTGAAGCCCTTAAGTCACCAATTCATGGCCCAGTATAGGCCACACCCCAATGGCACTAGGATTTGCCTGGTGGTGGGAAGGATCCAACACAGCAGCTCCCATTGTGCAGGCTGCTCCTGGGAAAGGCTGCGTCCCTAACCGTCCCTCTGAACCCCACCTCAGTTCTCCTGCCCTGCCTTCCCCAGCCCCCTCAACTCCCTCGCTGGAGGCTGCCTAGCCCGGCCCAGCAATATCCTTCCCCCACTTGGGCTTTCACTCTGACTCCTCAGCTTTAGGGATAGTCTTGGGCAGAGCAGAATTTGATTTGCCTGATGGACTGGACTTCATTCACAACCTTTTGTAGTTCCTTGCGGTCTTGGGCAGAAGCAGGAGCCATACCAAGCTGTGATACAACCAGAAAGAATGCTTTCTATGGTGCATTTGTAAAAGTTGTTGAGAGTCATAGCTGACATGCAAAATTTCCTTAGTCTTCTGAGAAAGTAGAGACGTTGGTGGGCTTTCTTAATTATAGTGTCAGCATGGGGGTACCAGGGCAGGTTGTAGGTGATCTCCCACTTAAACCAATGAACACCTCCTCAAGGTTAAATGCCTGTGCGATCAATCCACCAGAGCAGGGGCCAAGCTCACCTCTGACTTTGGGTGGGTGGGAACCTCAATAAACTGTTAACTGTTAACCCTCACCCTGATGTTTATAAATTGGTTTCAGTAACAGAACATGACCATTTCTTTATGAAATCCTTCTATATTTATCAGCAGAGGAAATTGCTGCCTCCCACCGCCTCATCCCAAAAAAAACCGTTGGAAGTTTTTATCTGCTATAACAGTTTAAGTTAAGTTAATGTTTATTTATTAGTGTCACAAGTAAGCTTACATTAACACTGCAATGAAGTTACTGTGAAAATCACTTAGTCACCATACTCCAGCGCTTGTTCGGGTACACAGAGGGAGAACTTAGCATGGGCAATGCACCTCATCAGTCTTTAGGACTGTGGGAGGAAATTGGAGCACCTGGAGGAAACCCACGCAGACACGGGGAGAACATTCAAACTCAAATACAGATGGTGACCCAAGGTCGGAATCAAACCTGGGTCCCTGGCACTGTGAGACAGCAGTGCTAACCCACTGTACCACCCTAACACTGTAAACATTCATAGGTGAACATGTATCTTTTTATTGTGTTGGATAAATTTGAGTTTTTGAGGATGTAATGTGTCAATAAAGGAGAGCCGGTAGATGTAATATACTTGGATTTCTGAAAGGCATTCTATTAGGTGTCACATAAAGGATTAGTAGGCAAGAGGAGGGCTCATGGAGTTGGGGTAATAAATTTCTTCACTCAAAAGTTTGGGAATCTTTGGAATTTTTTACCCCAGGCTGTAGATGCTCCCTCATTGAATACGTTTAAGATTGGGATGGAGAGTTGATGGGGCAGTGGAGTTGAAGTCCATGATCAGCCATGATGGTATTGAATGGTGGGGCAAGCTTAATCTTCGCCAGCTCCTGTCTCTTATTGCTGTGATATTGTATAACAGCCAATACAGGCAAGGGCAGATACCTTTAAGAAGCTGTCAATGACACTGCTATGATATCCCATGTGTAAGGCTGGAGGATTAAAGATACAGCCTCCATGTTAGATGTTCACTTTTGCCTGTGGTCCCTGTCAATGATTCAGCAATTGTATCCTTTGGCAATGACATTGTTAAGCCAATTGCAATGTTAAATACAGGTGATGCTAATCTCTCCTGAGCTGTATGTAGAATAAGCTTGCTGAAGGTATTAGTCATGCCTCTGTATCATTCCTCCACCATATGTTAGGACTGAACTTAACAATCTTACTGCAGATCCTCACTACTGTCTATGACTCTATATCAGTAAGACTCCATGTGTACCTTATGAGTCAAGCATACAGGAAAGTAATCAGACTATGTAACTGTTATTATCCTAGATATATCAAGGCTGGTGCAAGGATATGTATAGTTTTTGCTAAAAGTAAACTTAATGTAATTGTATTCAGCCAGAACATTCAATAGGTAGGGTGGCACCGTGGCACAGTGGCACTGCTGCCCCACAGCGCTCGGGATCCAGGTTCAATTCTGATCTTGGGTCACTGTCTGTGTGGAGTTTGCAAGTTCTCCTCGTGTCTGCGTGGGTTTCCTCCGGGTGCTCCGGTTTCAAGCCACAGTCCAAAGATGTGCAGGTTAGGTTGATTGGCCATGCTAAATTCCCTATTGGTGTCAGGGGGACTAGCTAGAGTAAATGCATGGGGTTATGGGGATAGGGCCTGGCTGGGATTGTTGTCAGTCCAGGTTCAATGGGCCAAATGGCCTCCTTCTGCACTGTAGGGATTCTAAGATTGTCGTTCATTACTTGATTTGATTTGATTTGACTTATTGTTGTCACATGTATTAACACACAGTGAAAAGTATTGTTTCTTGCGTGCTATACAGGCAAAACATACCGTTCATAGAGAAGGAAAGGAGGCAGTGCAGAATGTGGTGTTACAGTCATAGCTAGGGTGTAGAGAAAGATCAACTTAATGCAAGGTAAGTCCATTCAAAGGTCTGACAGCAGCAGGGAAGAAGCTGTTCTTGAGTCGGTTGGTACGTGTATATTTTTACTTGTGTATATTTTTCCTGACGGAAGAAGGTGGAAGAGAGAATGTCCGGGGTCCGTGGGGTCCTTGATTATGCTGGCTGCTTTGCCGAGGCAGCAGGAAGTGTAGACAGAATCAATGGATGGAAGGCTGGTTTGCGTGATGGATTAATGCCCATTAGGGAGGGAAATCTGCCGTCCTTATCCAGTTGGCCTACATATGACTCCAGACCCACAACAATGTAGCTGACTCTTAAATGCCCTCTCAAATGGCTGAGCGAGACATTCAGTTCTAGGGAAATTAGGGATGGGCAATAAATGTCCAGCAATGCCCACATACCCTGAATGAATAGAAAAAAAATGAATAATTAGGAAATTGTTATCGGTGCATGTTTTTTGGGCTGAATGGCTTCCTTCTGCACTATAGGGATTCTATGAGTTTCAATATCTTGCTTAGCATAGAGACAAATCCCTAGAGGTCTAAATCGAGAGCCTCAACATATAATAGTAGCAGCAGACTGCAAGAGACCGCAACACCTGTATTTCTTTGACTTTAAAAGTTGGAATTATTTAAATATCAAATTTTCCAACAGTAAAGTCAAAAATTATTTGTTTTCACCAGATCTCTATCATCACAAGTGTAGTCATTAGGAATGAAATTACCAATATGAAAAAGATTGATTTTAAGATGTCATGTGTTCATGTTAATGTAGGCACACATTTAGTCAGCTTGTGTTGGTCTTCAATGCATTTTTCATGGACTATTTTTTAACTGAACTTAATACTGCAAAGTAATTTTCTCCTTCCGTCAAACACAAGACAAGGAAATTTTGAAAATGGCTCATATTTTGAATTCTCAATATTTTACGTTGCTACATCCCCTTTTCTCTCACGACAAATAAGAGCACTTGTGTGTTCACTGTGTAATGAAATAGTGATTTAATTCAAATCACTGCCCTTAAAACCACCCCTCATCAGCCTGTATCCCCCCAGCAGTGTCTTGCACAGCTGTGTTTGAAGAGACGCTCTCTGGTTTCACTAGGTGACCCCTGCCCAGGGTCATCCTACTGCTGCTGTGCATCAGGTCACAGCTGTACGAACATCTATGTCCATCCACCGCTACACAGCATCTCATTGACTGCAGCCTTTGTTGAGCATTGTTCGCATAGTTGCCGGGGAAACCGGGTCGCCCATGCCACTCTTCACTTCGCACTGGGCACCGACTTTAAAAAAAAAGGCGAGAATATTGAGTAGACACTTGAAAACAAGTGTGCATTTCCTCAATATCTTGTAAGCAAATAAATGAGATGGTTAGTCAGTGAGTCAAACTGAATTATACCCACTGCATTTTCACTTGTTCACCCATTCTCTTGTTTCTCTACTTCCTGCCTTCTCCTCAGTGCCTTTCATGCATAACTGAAGCTGCCTCATTGTACATGCTAATGGGTCTTTACATTTAAATAGGAGCTCCTCAGATAATTTTCAAAGAGCTCGCCAGTCTGATGGTTAGTCTTATTTCATTTCAATTGGTTTTAACTGCTGCTCCTGGATATGCAATATTGTGATGTGGAGATGCCAGCGTTGGACTGGGGTAAACACAGTAAGAAGTCTCACAACACCAGGTTAAAGTCCAACAGGTTTATTTGGTAGCAAAAGCCACTAGCTTTCGGAGCGCTGCCCCTTCGTCAGGTGAGTGGGAGTTCTGTTCACAAACAGGGCATTTAAAGACACAAACTCAATTTACAAAATAATGGTTGGAATGCGAGTCTTCACAGGTAATCAAGTCTTAAAGGTACAGAAAATGTGAATGGAGAGAGTGTTAAGCACAGGTTAAAGAGATGTGTATTGTCTCCAGACAGGACAGGTAGTGAGATTTTGCACATCCAGGCAAGTCGTGGGGGTTACAGATAGTGTGACATGAACCCAAGATCCCAGTTGAGGCCGTCCTCATGTGTGCAGAACTTGGCTATCAGTCTCTGCTCTGGAGAGCCAGAGATCTGACAAAGTAACCAATTCCCATAAATAGGAACACATGCCAAACTCATCGAACTCTAGACTTAATGGGGAATTAATTCTTCTGGGGTTTGATGATTTCACCAGCAGAGAATCATGGCATAATTACATGTGACATATTTGGGATGGTACATTGGCACAGTGGTTACAATTGCTGCCTCACAGCGCCAGGGACCTGGGTTCAATTCTGGCCTCGGGTGACTGTCTGTGTGGAGCCTGCACAACCCCACTGTGTCTGCATGGGTTTCCTCCGGGTGCTCCGGTTTCCTCCCACACTCCAAAGATGTGTGAGTTAGGTGGATTGGCCATGCTAAATTGCCCCTTACTGTCAGGGGGATTAGCAGGGTAAATAGGGGAGGCGATGGCCTAGTGGTATTATCGCTAGACTATTAATCCAGAAACTCAGCTAATGCTCTGGGGACCCGGGTTCGAATCCCGCCATGGCAGATGGTGGAATTTGAATTCAATAAAATAAATCCGAAATTAAGAATCTACTGATGACCATGAAACCATTGTCGATGTCGAAAAAACCCATCTGGTTCACTAATGTCCTTTAGGGAAGGAAATCTCCTGTCTTTATCCGGTCTGGCCTCCATGTGACTCCAGAGCCACAACAATGTGGTTGACTCTCAACTTCCCTCGGGCGACTAGGGATAGGTAATAAATGCTGGCCAGCCAGTGACGCCCATGTCCTATGAATGAATAAAAAAATACATGGGGTTACGGGGACAGGACTTGGGTGGGATTGTTGTTGGTGCAGACTCAATGGGCTGAATGGTCTTCTTCTGCACTGTAGGGATTATATGATTCTATGATTCAATTAGAGAAAGAGACTGTGCCAATAAATTTGCCATTCTGACTATTAATATCCTATATAGAAATACACACACATTTATTCATCTTGTTTCTGTCTTCAATGCATTTATTGTGGATTTACTTAACTTAATATTGTACGTTTCTCCTGCCATCAAACACAAGACAAGTAAATCATGAAAATGGCTCATATTTCGAGTTCTCGATATTTTACGTTGCTACCTCACATAGTATTGTGTCTCCATGTTAATTTTAAGCTGTCCCTTCCCATTCATAAAATTCCCATTATATTTACGTATTTAAACTCGACTATCTCTTTCAAATGTGTTCAACCACAACCGTTTGTATTTAGATGTTGTTCGGTTTTCCTCTATCCACCTGTACCTGGCTGGACTCTAGTTAAACAAAAGACTCTGCCAGTTCTTTGACACTGTTTTGTTCTGCCTTCTCCTTGAACAAATTAAACCACTTTGCACGCAGGCTAACTGGTCACGATGATAAGAAACATGAAAGGTCGTTTTGTCCTGACAATGAGTAAATCCTCTCAGTACCTATTGAGGTAGGAGTGAACAGAAAACTCAAACAAATTGTAATTTCAGTCTTTGTGGCTGTTTCTTTGTTACTTCTTTCAGCCGAGTCGCACTTTGTCATTGATGAAATGCTGGCGCCCAGAGGCCTCGTCTCTTCAAAGTGCTCTTTTCATTGCTTGTGATGTATTTTGGAGTTTGAGGTGAAGGTGGAGTGTTAACACCGTGCCCTTCGCCTCACGTTGCTTTTGTTCTGACAAAAACCTTGTCCTAACACCATTAGTCAGGCCCGGCCCTTTTTGAAAGCTGACCAGGACAAGAGCAAACAAAGCTTTGCTGAGTGCAGGTGGACCTCTTCCCTCAGTGACAAATGAGACCACAAAATACCAGTCTTTGTCCTCGGATGAATGAAGTGCCTTGTCACATTGAAAGAATTTTTGTGTCATTACTTCTGCCAATAGCTGATGGAGAGCTCTAAACCCCAATTGTTTTTAATATGGGTTATTCCTATATATATTTATATGATTTGTCTTCATAGATGCTAGGCTATATACGACAGGTACATTGGCAGTTATCAGCCTGTTTTACAAACACATCTAGTGGACTGAGGATTGCAATCACGAATCCTTTCTCATAAATTATTACTACTGGTAACTTTTAGTAATTAAGAAGGTCTCAGTCTGCCATTAAGTATCACAGTTGAATAATGACAAAAGCTTTCTCATCTTGCATAGAATCACATAGAATGAACGGTACAGATTCAGTCCATTCTACCCCACTGGTCTAAACCAGTGTTCATGCCCCATATGAAACTCCTCCCCGCCTCTCCATCTAAACCTAACAACACGATCTTTTATTCTTCTTTCTCTCTGCCTTTATCCAGCGTCCTGCAATATCCTAACTATGTTTGTGGTTGTGGGTTTAAACAAAAAGAAAAAGATGTGGTTTGCACAGGTAGGTTCAAACTAACAACAGATTTATTCCAGGAGGTTTTGCTTGTACAGGGTACAAACTGAAATTATAACAGCAGCCTGTGCAACACCCTAGTGACATCACCATCAAATCATGTGATCTGCTCTTAAAGCAATCATGCAACTACTTCATAGAATCCCTATAGTACAGAAGGAGGCCATTTGACCCATCGAGTCTACACCAACTCTGGGACACAGCATTTTACCCAGTCTTTTGCAAATAAGGTGTGGTCTTCATTTGATTCGATTTGGTTTATTATTGTCACATTCATTTATTTATTTATTAGTGTCGCAAGTAGGCTTACATTATCACTGCAATGAAGTTACTGTGAAAATCCCCTAGTCGCCACACTCCGGCGCCTGTTCAGGTACACTGAGGGAGAATTTAACAAGGCCAATCCACCTAACCAGCATGTCTTTCAGACTGTGGGAGGAGACTGGAGCACCTGGAGGAAGTCCATACAGACACGGGGAGAACGTGCAGACTCCGTACAGACAGTGACCCAAGCTGGGAATCGAACCCTGTTCCCTGGTGCTGTGAGGCAATAGTGCTAACCACTTGTGTCACCCGCATGTGTGTGTTAATTGGCCATTTAGGAGCCTAAGGGTGACTGAGCCTTCCACCACCAACCCCACCCTTAGTAAAATCGCACAGCGGAAGAAAGCAACCCTTGCTTTCCCACTCGATTTTACTCCGCCCCACCTCCCAGGCCGCTCACTCGAGCTCCATACAGTCACAGACAACGTGTGTTAGGCATGGATAATTGCTTTTATTAACGTGATTACTTTTTGATTTCCCGATCCTCCTGAATATTCCTATCAAAGGATAAAGTTGAAAGTGACGGTGAGATCTAAAGTTCAGCAAACCTCCTGTTTGTAAATAATGTCACTGAGGGGCAGTGTGCAATGCGGGGCGAGAAAGGAACTAATGAGGGGATCCAGAAACCGGTGAAAAGTGACTGCGTGGCCACAGGAGAAGCCATTCCATGAGCCAAGTGGGAATAGGAAAAGGAAGAATATATTGATGAATGGCAACAAACCCTGCTATCCTTCATGATACATGAAGCAGAAGTTGTTTTCCCCAAGCTATCATTCAAGGTAGAAATGAACTGCCCATTTCTTATACAAAGCACTGTAGAACAACAGAGGAAAGGTCGTGGAAGAGAGTGGGATGATTAACGTTATTGAATGCTGCAGAGATGCCAAGAGGATAAGGAGTGATAACAATCCAAGAGGGAATGCTTGTCGACTTTGCCTATTGTTCCCATCCCCGTAGAGACCAATAACTTTAAATAAAAGATTTCAATTCCCAGTTATCGGAATTTCACAACAAGATTTCACCTTTTAAGACTTTAACAAGCCAACTAAAAGCAACATTGACTAAACATTACTTAGAAAGCAACTAATACTCTAAACTTCTGAAAATGTATTCCTTATTAATGCAGTAGTAAAACTGATAGCCCCCCCCCCCTGCCCTGTATACAGTGGTTCCCAAATATTTCTATGTCATGTCGCACCTCTATACTATAAAACAGATTCTGAGGCACCCCTCCTGAACTGCCCTCCAGCAAAATACTTTTTTGGGCCGATTTTCAGCCCCCATTCACCGTCAGAGAGAACATTGACACAGGTGGAAAATCCAGAGAGAATTGGAAAAAGTGAGTTTCCATATTTTACTGTGCACTGTGGGTGAACCTACACCACATGGACTGCAGCGATTCAAGAAGGCAGCTCACCATCACTTTCTCAAGGGCAAACTAGGGGTGGGCACTAAATGCTGGCCAGCCAGCGATGCCCATATCCCATGAATGAATTTTTTAAAAATGTGTGGATGCTAATAATCTGATTTCCACCATATTAATGCAGAGTACTGATAGATTCAGTTCCAGCTAACACAAAACCTGGGCCACTGTCTTGGAAAATGTAAACTGTACATTATAAATGTCAACTGGATAAAAGGAACTTAATTTCCATAAAAATACCATTCACAAATAATTTATCCAGCTCATACAGGATTTAATATTGTGAAACTATCAACATGAATGTTGACTGTTTCTCTCCACAGATGCTGCCTGAATATTGCGGTTTTTTTCTCCTTATTTCAGATTTCCAACATCTGCAGTATTTTTCTCATTAATGTTTTGAGTGCTATTACCTCAGGAAGAAAAAAGTGGTAACATAATTAAAACAGAAAGAGGAGAAAGTTGAAATGTAGGACAGAAGTCTCAGCATAATGCTCATAATCTCATATCTAGACATTAGCTAAACATAACGATAGATACAAGTTATTGACATGGTTTCAATATTATGGTTTTCACCACAGCAGATGCCATTTCTTTTACCTCTGTCTCGCTCGCTTCTCCCAGGGTTTCTGAGTCTGAGTTTTCATTTTTTGTGCGGGCGCGTGGGAACCTTTGACTTCAGCTCCAAGTCCCATGGGTCAATGGGCGGCACGGTAGCACAGTGGTTAGCACTGCTGCTTCACAGCTCCAGGGTCCCGGGTTCGATTCCCGGCTCGGGTCACTGTCTGTGTGGAGTTTGCACATTCTCCTCGTGTCTGTGTGGGTTTCCTCCGGGTGCTCCGGTTTCCTCCCACAGTCCAAAGATGTGCGGGTTAGGTTGATTGGCCAGGTTAAAAATTGCCCCTTAGAGTCCTGGGATGTGTAGGTTAGAGGGATTAGCGGGTAAATATGTGGGGGTAGGGCCTGGGTGGGATTGTGGTCGGTGCAGACTCGATGGGCCGAATGGCCTCCTTCTGCACTGTAGGGTTTCTATGATTTCTATGATTTCTATGAATACACATGGGCTTGGCCAATGTAAAGATTCTAAACCGCGCTCTTTCCCAGCCGGAGCATGTGCGGGAGGCCTGAGGTTCGTCGGGTCTTGGAGATGCTGATCTCAGAGCTAAAGACGAAGTAAATAAACGTAATAAATAAATAATAAACGTGAGGGCCACTTCCCCCTGCTGCTTGCCAATGCTCAAGGATGGGCACCATGCCATGTGGGAAGACACGATGTGGAGATGCCGGCGTTGGACTGGGGTAAACACAGTAAGGAGTCTAACAACACCAGGTTAGAGTCCAACAGGATATTTTTGTTGGACTTTAACCTGGTGTTGTTAGACTCCTTAATGTGGGAAGACAGCCAGTCTCCATGGTTGGTGGCCTCCATGCAGGTCCCGAGAGGGGGTGGGGGGGGGGTGGGTGGGGACATGTGGGGGAGGGGGGCTTCTGATCAGTGGCTCAATGGCTAACAGAAAGGACCACCATGCTGGATGAAGCCCCCTCCACCGCCATCAGGATTGAGTGCATGGCCCCTACCCGCACCCTTTCCCGGACATGTCTGATTGACTCCTGGTGATGGCCACTTGCCTGCACTTCAGGCCTCCTCAATAGGCTACAACACTGGGGACTGCTGCAGTACCAGCTATGGCCATTACCCCTGGTGGCACTGCTGAGACTGAAGAGTTGCTCGCCATCTGATTGGCCAGCAGTTCTTGGCAGTGTGAAGAGTGTGGTGGAGGGAGGTTCAATTGAGGCATTCAAAGGGGATTTTGACTGAAAAGGCAGAATGTGGAGGGCTACAGGGAGAAGCTGGGAGGAATGGCACTAAGTGAATTGCTCATTTGGAGAGCCAGTGCAAGGGCTGAATGGCCTCCTGCACTGTAACGATTCCGTGAATCTGCAATGCAATAATTATACATAGATTCTGAATGGAGCAGGTCTTCCTTTGGCTGTTGCTATGAAATCGGATGTATACTTCTTCCATTATAAAGCACGTTTTGAAATTAGAGTTTATAGATGTTAACTTACTTTGTCAGTGTCATAAATAATTGCCCTGTAAAATGGGAAGTGGAGAAAAATAGTGAAGATAGGAGTGAGGAGATGAAGAGACTTTGTGCAGGTGAGTACGTCGTTGGCCAGTCTGACCTGTTGGAAATGCAATTTGCATGAATTACCTCATAATAAAGGGAAAATACGACCATGGATTCCATTATAATTCCATGAGGTGGCAATGCTGATGTTGGACTGGCGTAGGCACAGTAAGAAGTCTCACAACATCAGGTTAAAGTCCAACAGGTTTGTTTGGAATCACAAGCTTTCGGAGCGCTGCTCCTTCATCAGGCGAGTCAATTTGATTCCAAATAAACCTGTTGGACTTTAACCTGGTGTTGTGAGACTTCTTATTATAATGGTAGATAATGAGTGATGTGTGTGAGCAGGCATCCTCAGACAGCAGTTACAGTGTTTTTCTCTTTCTCTTGTCTAGGCAGCATCCTTGATTAACTGAAGGTTGCCAAACCATGGCTTCAGTTGTGATTTTCGCTATGGGGCAGGGTCTGGTACTGGTGGTTCATGGTTACTCCTGTGGTCAGTTCTTGTTTGGTCCCTTTGGTTCCTCAGACACTGTTTCCCTTCAGTCCTGCAAATCTCTGTCATCATCAGCTTTGTCCTGTTGGTCGTATTCACTCTCATTGGGCTGTGTCAGAGGGAGTGTGTTGGAGTTCCATGTTCGAACCTCATCATGGTAGATAGTTAAATTTGAATTCCGAAATAAACCTATTCTTGGTTTCTGTCCTCCTATACCAGCTAAGTCAGTGATAGGCTTGGAGTATTGGTGATTGAACCCTGTGCTATTGGTATTATTCCGAACCAATATTCTAGCAGTCTAACCAACTGAGCTGACTGCACCATCCCTCTCAATTTCTTTTTATTCATTTGTGGGACATGGGTGTCACTGGTTGGCCAGCATTTATTGCCCATCCCCAGTTACCCGAGGGCAGTTGAGAATCGACCACATTGCTGTGGCTCTGGAGTCACATGTAGGCCAGGCCAGGTAAGGACGGCAGATTTCCTTCCTTAAGGGACATTAGTGAACCAGATGGATTTTTCCGACAATGGTTTCATGGTCATCAGTAGATTCTTAATGTCAGATATTTTTATTGAATTCAAATTCCACCATCTGCCGTGGCAGGATTCAAACCCGGGTCCCCAGAACATTAGCTGAGTTCTGGATTAATAGCCTAGCGATAATACCACTAGGCCATCACCTCCCCTAAATTTGATGGCTAATTAATTAAACAATAAATAATGCTGGACTGAAACATAATCAGATTATGGAATTGTACTTAATTCATCTATGTAGTTAATTCTCACCATCATCGTCAGATTATTTATCTCTCCGGATTCTGGGAAGAGGAAGCGGATGATATCACTGTTGCCTAATTATGACCTAATCCCAAGACACTCGAACTATCAGTTGGCTGAGGATGTTGTGCCTGTAGGAAGCAGGAAGTGATTCAGTTCAGTAAGATGGGCCAATTCTGAGAAGTTTCTAAAGTAAACTCCCTTTCTATCATATCTCCCACTGCGGTAAGACAATTGATCACAGATTAATTCTTTTAAGATTCCCTCTCGTCCCAGTAGAGAATAGATATTAACAAGCTGGATAAAGTTGCATAAAACTGTGCGATAACGTAAAGATTAACAAGTACAGTGGCACAGTGGTTAACACTGCTGCTTCACAGCGCCAGGGACCTGGGTTCAAATCCAGCCTTGGGTCACTGTGTGGAGTTTGCACATTCTCCCCGTGTCTGTATGGGTTTCCTCTGGGTTTCCTCCCACACTCCAAAGATGTGCGGGTTGATTGGCCATGCTAGAATTGCCCCTTAGTGTCAGTGGGACTAGCAGGGTAAATATGTGAGATTACGGGGATAGGGCCTCGGTGGGATTATGGTCGGTGCAGGCTCGATGGGCTAAATGGCCTCCTTCTGCACTGTAAGGATTCTATCAAAATAAAAGATAGGTTAGAGCCCCAAATTTCTCATCCCATTCTGCTCTGCAAAAGTCTCATCAATTTAAAACTTCAAACATCAGCACTTTGGGCTCAATACTAGGATGTTCTCAGTTCTGGATATTCCCAGGGAAAGCCAACAGAAACACTTGCTGGAACGAAACTTATCCCTTCGAAGCTAGCTTACCACTTACCATCATAAGTGATTTGCGGAGATCATTGCTGCATGTGGCAAAGGGGACAAAATGAAAAATGGCACATCCACCACTCTGTCAAAGAAATCCTGCAGAAACTGTGTGACTTCATGCAGCTTTGTCTGAAGATGTGGCTCAATATTTTTTATGAATAGTCGTGACTCCAAACTATAACATGTTTGGAAACCATGAATGGAGCGATCACCCTCGCTTAAAATATTTCACCGCAATTGATCCGTTTTTCCGCATGGCCAGTTGCTATGATCAGCTACAAGGACGTGATTGCAATGGAGGGGGTGTAGAGGAGATTCACCAGGAACACTTAAGTTATGAAGAGAGGTTGGGTAGACTTGGGCTGTTTCCGTTGGAGCAGAGAAGACTGAGGGGCGACCTGATTGAGGTGTTCAAGATTATGAGAGACATGGACAGAGCGGATAGGGAGCAGCTGTTCCCTTTCATTGAAGGGTTAGTCATGAGAGGACATAGGTTCAAGGTGAGGTGTAGCAGGTTAAGGGTGGGATGTAAGTAAAACCCTTTTTTACCCAGAGGGCGGTGAGGGTCTGGAATGCGCTGCCTGGGAGGGTGGTAGAGGCGGGTTGCCTCACATCCTTTAAAAAGTATCTGGATGAGCACTTGGCACATCATAACATCCAAGACTATGGGCCAAGTGCTGATAAATGAGGTTAGGTGGGAGGTTAGGTGTCAGTGCAGGCTTGTTGGGCCGAAGGGCCTCTTCTGCACTGTATGATTCAATGATTCTATACTAGAAAAAGTAGACACCACTCGTTTATTCTCCTTTCTCATCTAACTCAAAGGAGGAAGAGAACAGGCAGTGATTTAACAATGTCCTGAGTACATGATATGGAGGCTGTTTATTCCCTTCAAAAACTAATGCTCAAAAATGTTTTCAAAGCAATACATATTCTGGGGTAGACTCTTGTAGGTCTTTTTAATGACTGGATCTATTGACACATGGACAGTAAAGGGAGTAGGAGCTATCTCTATGTTTGGGTCTTCACACATCTCTGCTCAACCCTACGCTGACCCCTGGGTCTGGGTCATGTGCCATTTTACATCACCGTGTGAGTGGCACTGTACTCTGTCCCACATTAACCTTGATGTGCCAGACCCTTATATGACAGTACACATTTATGGAGCTGAAGGAGACAGCTGATACAGGTTGACACCTTGTCTGAGTTAATAATAATGATGTGGAGTTGCTGGCGTTGCCTGTTTGTAAACTGAACTCTTCGCTCACCTGATGAAGGGGCAACGCTCTGTGCTACCAAATAAACCTGTTGGACTTTAACTTGGTGTTGTTAATAATAATGGGGGAGGCGATGGCCCTGTGGTATTTTCGCTGGACTATTAACCCAGAAACTCAGCTAATGTTCTGGGGATCCGGGTTCGAATCCCGCCACAGCAGATGGTAGGATTTGAATTCAATAAAAAACATCTGGAATTAAGAATGACTGGAGCACCCGGAGGAAACCCCCGCAGACATGGGGAGAACGTGCAAACTCCACACAGACAGTCACCCGAGGCTGGAATGAACCCGGATCCCTGGCACTGTGAGGCAGCAGTGCTAACCACTGTGTCCCCGTGCTGTTCATATGAAACATTTCAGCTTCATAGGAGACATGTAGGTCCTAGCTAGAGAGAGTCTGCAATAAATGTTACACCAGCCACAAAAATAACTTGTTACTTCTAATCATCTGACAACTCCTGTATTTCCATGATTACAGGCAAGGCGGAAACAGACTAACGGCCGTAGCCAGTGTGTGATGAGTATGTGACCCTTTTGGGGCTGTTAACCAAACATCCCACCCACCAGTTCCCAATCACTTCACTTCCCAATCTGGCAGCTGCACAATTAATTCCAGTAACAACCTGATAGCAATTTGAGTGTCTCTCAAATTACTATTGAATTATTAATTGGACAACTGCTGAAGCTCTTTGTTGCTTGGTCACACTCCTGTGAACCACCTTGCAATGTTTCTCTGTGCTCAATGCATTATACAAATGCAAGTTGTTCTGATCAGAAATCTCTTTAAAAATATGTTAAGATACACAAATGGCTAATTATTAATGATCTTTTCAATCATTTCTTAGAAGCCCTGCCTTTGTAAAAATATCAGATCTTTCATTTCCACTTGTTAATGCAAAATACCAACAAAATATGACAGCAGTCATAGTCTGTTTTTGCGTTTTAACTCATATTAAACTAGGTTATCTTCATGTCAATGTTTTATATTGTAAAGTATCAGGGTTTACTTTAGTGGTTGCACTCTTGTCTCTGAAGACCATCAGGTCTTGATGACAGATCTAAACATACAATGAAGGTTGATACATTCATCAAAGAATCCCTACAGTGCAGAAGAAAGCCATTTGACCCATTGAGTCTGCATCGATTCTCCAGTAGAGCATCCCACCCAGGCCCTATCCCGTAGCCCCACGTATTTACCCCGCTAATCCCCCTAATCGACACACGTTGGGACACTAAGGGCAATTTAGCGTGGCCAATCCATCTAACCAGCACATCTTTCGGACTGTGGGAGGAAACCAGAGCACCTGGAGGAAATCTACGTAGACACGAGGGGAATGTGCAAACTCCACACAGACAGTGACCCAAGGCTGGAATTGAACCCAGGTCCCTGGCGCTGTGAGGCAGCAGTGCTAACCACTGGGCCACCGTGCTGCCGCATTGGATGATGTAGGAATGGTGACAGCTTGAGCCAGGTTTTGGCTTTGGAATTTATATTCCGCATATCGTATCACGTTTAAAGTATGCAATAATTTTTGTTATTATTGTCACAAGTAGACTTACATTAACACTGCAATGAAGTTACTGTGAAACTCCCCTAGTCACCATACTCCAGCGCCTGTTCGGGTACACTGAGGGAGAATTTAGCACGGCCAATGCACCTAACCAGTATGTCTTTTTCACTGTAGTAGGAAACTGGGGAACCTGGAGGAAATCCACGCAGACACGGGGAGAACATGTAGACTCCACATACAGTAAATCAAGGCCGGAATTGAACCTGCGTCCCTGGCACTGGTAGAATGCTGCGAAGGCAGAATAAATCAGACATAATCCCCTGATTATAGAGGGAGGGCCTCGGTGGATTAACAAACAAATTTAAAATAGAATGATAGGGGAAAATCACCTGTAGTGATCCCAAAGGGAAGTGGGACTGGGTCTTGTTCAGTGATATTGAGGGGAAGAAAGAGTTTGGGAAATAAAATGCGATTTTTTAGAAGTATCTTTAACATTGCCAGAGATATAAGAGTCTGCTTGTCAAAGGACATGGCGAGACCAAAAACATTGCTAGGTGGAAAAGAACCAAAGATGGGACGATCAGAGGTAATGGGTGTTAAGTCTGATCATTCAACCCATTGTATACAAAATATACAATGGTATCTGCATGTTACTAAGGTGTTTTGCCAATTCAGTCCAAAAACAACCGAAGCAACCATAATATCGGTGAGTGCAACACAGATCAGGAGTCTAACACAAATCTTTTTGCCCAGTATCAGACCATTTGGTAATGTAAATGTTTTGCTGCAACTTTACTGGAGCCACATCTGCATTATTGTAAATGCTACCTGAACGTTTTTTTAAAGTTTATTTATTAGTGTCACAGGTAGGATTACATTAACACTGCAATGAAGTTACTGTGAAAACCTCCTAGTCTCCACAATCCAGCACCTGTTTGGGTACACTGAGGGAGAATTTAGCATGGTCAACGCACCTAACCAGCACACCTTTCAGACTGTGGAAGGAAACCAGAGCAAACCCACGCAGAGAACATACAGATTCCACACAGACAATAACCCAAGCCGGGAATCGAACCCAGATCCCTGGAGCTGTGAAGCAGTAGTGCTAACCACTGTGCCACCCTGCCGCCCCTGGCTAGATTCCTGGCTTGATCATGTTAATGTTCATTCGTTAACATGACATTGTACATTGGAAATGTTCTACCAGAATTACATCTCTTAAATGTTTGATAGGTGGACAACTGCACCCTGGGTCAGATTACGGTGATATTCCACGTCTTCCCAGCCACAGACAAAGATATTCAGCTTTGTTCTAAATGTTAGTCAATTATACAGCATAGTAAACAGTGTTAACAAGGGTTGAATTCAACTGTATTAATTCTCTCCCTCAGATAAAACCATTTCTCTTGTTAAAATAACACATTGGTGATACTAATCAATTTTCTTTCCAGTTAATTGTGTAACACAGACAGGTAATTGTTAATCCAATGCAAGTGAAATTTGGATTCAGTACACATTTATCTTGGTTTTGAGTTTATGCCAAACAAATCTAACTCAGTAATGTGCATGCAGCGGGGATAAGTGCTTGAGTAAGATCCCATCTGGATCACGTACCTGTCGAACATTATCTCAGCTGGAGTCAAAAGTCTGGAAATTGAGGAAGTGGGAAAATTAGCAGACAAAAAGACAACAAGCCTATGGATCTGCAAACAAACCCCATGATGATTACTACTGCTGTCATCCCAGTACATGATGTGAGCTGAACCTTGGTTGCTGTGTTGAGACCCTGGACTGTGAACTATTACTTTTACTATCTATGTTTCTGTAGGATTAGGCTATTGAGATGGATGATCAGCCATGATCGTAATGAATGGCAGAGCAGGCTCGAAGGGCCAAATGTCCTTCTCTTGCTCCTATCTTCTGCGTTTCTATGTAGGAGGCTGATCAGCTTAGATGGTTAACATGTGTTTCAGAGTAACCACAGTAAGAAGTTTAACAACACCAGGTTAAAGTCCAACAGGTTTATTTGGTAGCAAAAGCCACACAAGCTTTCGAGGCTCTGAGCCCCTTCTTCAGGTGAGTGGGAATTCTGTTCACAAACAGAACTTATAAGACACAGACTCAATTTACATGAATAATGGTTGGAATGCGAATACTTACAACTAATCCAGTCTTTAAGAAACAAAACAATGGGAGTGGAGAGAGCATCAAGACAGGCTAAAAAGATGTGTATTGTCTCCAGACAAGACAGCCAGTGAAACTCTGCAGGTCCACGCAACTGTGGGAGTTACAAATAGTGTGACATAAATTCTGATTCTAGGATCGCATGATAAAGACTCAGGAGGAAAAAAGCAGAAATATTTATGTGAAATAGTGTGACATAAACCCAATATCCCGGTTGAGGCCGTCCTTGTGTGTGCGGAACCTGGCTATCAGTTTCTGCTCCGCGACTCTGCGCTGTCGTGTGTCGCGAAGGCCGCCTTGGAGAACGCTTACCCGAATATCAGAGGCCGAATGCCCGTGACCGCTGAAGTGCTCCCCAACAGGAAGAGAACAGTCTTGCCTGGTGATTGTCGAGCGGTGTTCATTCATCCGTTGTCGCAGCGTCTGCATAGTTTCCCCAAATGGGGTAATTCCCAAATGGGGTAACACCACAAATGGGGTAATTCCCATTCTGGCTGAGGTACACTTGAACCCTGCTTCTTCACCTGCCCCATGCTTGATGCAGGGTAGAACCCCTGATGCTATGTAACTAATTGTCACTCTCCAATGAAGAGAGGTGTCTCCAATTGCTTGTGGATTATGATGTCCAAAGATGTGCGGGTTAGTGGACTAGCCACGCTAAATTGCCTCTTAGTGTCAGGGGGAATAGCTAGGGTAAATATATGGGGATATGGGATAGGGCCTGGGTGGGATTGTGGTCGGGGCAGATTCAACAGGCCGAATGGCCTCCTACTGCACTGTAGGGATTCCATGACATTCAAAGTTTCTTACCAGCCATCCAGGGTTAAAGGGGTGATGGTAGATTGGTCACCTGTTTACAATTCGTCCAATTGTCAATAAGCAGCCAATCCACTGCTGTATATTATCCACTTGGTAGCAAAAGTAAAAGTTGACCCTAGTCATAGAATCATAGAATTCCTACAGTGCAGAAGGAGGCCCTTTGGCCCATCGAGTCTGCACCGACTCTGACAAAGTGTCTCACCCATGCCCTCTACCCAGCCTTATCCCCATAACCCCACATATTTACCATGGCTAATTAATCTAACCTACACATCTTTGGAGTATGGGAGGAAACAGGAGCCCCTGGAGGGGAAACCCACACAGACACGGGGGAGGCAGGATTTTCCGATCTCGCTCACCCCAAAACTGGAAAATCCCACCTGGGGTGAACGAATCTTCCCGTGGTCATCCCCTCGCCCGCTCCAATTCCCATGGTGGGCGGGATGGGGATAATTCCTCCCCCCAAGGGCGAATGTGCAAACACCACACAGTCACCCAAGTGGGAATTGAACCCATGTCCCTGGCACTGTAAGGCAGCCCAAGCGTTTGCATCGGGGAGAAAGGTTGTAAAATGATACAACACAGAGGGAGGCCATTCAGCTCCTCTTCCCTGCTATAGCGGGGCTTTCATAATTGTGTTTTGATGCCATTCAGATTTGTCCATAAATTTGACAGTACTTGCTGAAGACCTTGAACGCCACTGTTTTCTAACTGCCCATTAATGTGTCACCAGCTCAAGGTTCTAGTTTACAGTTTCTACACCCTTTAAAGCATCATTTTCTAGTTATTTACTTATCGCCTGTTAACTTAATGAGTGTAACATCAACCAATCACTGACTTTCAGTTATGTATATGGACAGTTTTGATATGGTGATTATGAAAATACAGGTTCAGACAAACACCAGGCAATTCTCCAACTCGAAATTTCAACGCAAATCTACAAATTGCTCATGATAAGGTCAGCATTGTTATAGAATTCCTAAAGTGCAGAAGGAGGCCATTCGACCCATCAAGCCTGCACCGACAACAATCCCCAATCCACGCAGTATCCCCATACTCCCATGTATTTACTTCCTAATCTCCCTGACACTAAGGGGCAATTTAGCATGAGCAATCAACCAAACCCATACATCATTGCGGGAGGAAACTGGAGCACCCGCAGGAAACCCACGCAGACACGGGGAGAACATGCAAACTCCTCACAGACAGCGACCCGAGGGCCGGAACTGAACCCAGGTCCTTGGCGCTGTGAGGCAGCAGTGCTAACCACTGTGCCACCGTGTCACCCCAATATAGTGCCTCTATAGTACTTCTCATCCCCATTGATACTTCACAGCTAGAACCTTGAGCTGGTGACACATTAATGGGCAGCACTGGTTACCTACTGATATTCTTCATTTAAACAATAAGTCCTGTTTGCATTATGGATTGGATGAAGCATCCAAGGCATAAAATGGCACTTTGAGTTCAGACAAATAAACTGGGAGAAGACAGTGCGTTTAATTCTCATTCATTATTGACCCAATGTTCTCACGGGAGGGAACATGCTGACATTACATAGAAAATGCCAAAGGCTGTTTAACTCGTTATTCCCATGAGTTGAAGTGTACATCGGAGCTGCCAAAATTGGGCTATAAAATTGGTACTTTACTCATTCTCTCTGAGGTTAGGCTTTGTGCCAACTGAACTGCAATTTATGTTGGAGACTTTTCTATTTGCAAAGGTTGAATTCATGCAACTTGGTGCAAATAGTGTTTGAGAAGATTCGCATAATAGGTTTCAGAATTAAAATGATTTTTATCATAGCAATACATAGGCGCCGTCATCCAGCACCCTACCCCGCTGCACACAACCACAACAGATTCCCATGCTTCACTGATTCCTAGCCCCCCTGGAGATGGTATGTGAGGGTTACTGTGTGAAAGTTTGAGATGGCTGTTTACCAAGATGTTGTAAATCTAACAATGTTTACACTCTCAAACTCTTTGTACTGGGATGTTAATGTGGACAGGAAGTCAATCAGTTTCACCGAATCCGCTTTGCAAAGTATATGCTGAAGGGAAATATATAAATTTGATTTTAAAATCGCAGGAGACACACGCGCGATTGGGGCCTAAACAAATTGCTGTCAAACCCAATCAGATTTAACAGTGAAATGAAAGCTATGGCCCTCATTGTTCCATTGTGGGCACCAGAAATCCCCCGATGCCTCAACTGGTTAGCAAAGGTCTTTATGAGCACATTTCATAGCAATTAGCAGCTTATCTAATTTTCTGGCCTTTTGTTGAAAAATCTCAGCAAAGGACCAAAGCCCAATGAACTGGACACAATCAATGGATGGATGGATGGCCGAGTGGGATTATTACTAGATTATTAATCCAGAAACTCAGCTAATGTGCAGCACGGTGGCACAGTGGTTAGCACTGCTGCCCCACAGCGCCAGGGACACAGGTTCGATTCCTGGCTTGGGTCACTGTCTGTGTGGAACCTGCACGCTCTCTCGATGTCTGCATGGGTTTCCTCCGGGTGCTCCGGTTTCCTCTCACACTCCGAAAGACGTGCTGGTTAAGTGCATTGGCCATGCTAAATTGCACCTTAGTGCCTAAAGATGTATGGGTTAGGTACATTGGCCATGCTAAATTTCCCCTTAGTGTCCAAAGATGTACAGGTTGGGTAGGTTGGCCATGGTAAATTGCCCCTTAGTGTCCAAAGATGTTCTGGTTAGGTGCATTGGCCATGCTAAATTCTCTCTCAGTGTACCCGAACAGGCGGAGGAGTGTGGCGACTAGGGGAATTTCACAGTAACTTCACTGCAGTGTTAATGTAAGCCTACTTGTGAAACTAATAAATAAACTTTAAACTTTAAACTAATGTTCTGGGGACCCGGGTACGAATCCTGTCATGGCAGATGGTGGAATTTGAATTCAATAAAAAAAACCTGGAATTAAGAATCTATTCATGACCAGGGAACCATTGTCGATTGTCAGAAAAACCCATCTGGTTCACTAATGTTCTTTAGGGAAGGAAATCTACCATTCATAAGAACATAAGAACATAAGAAATAGGAGCAGGAGTAGGCCATCTAGCCCCTCGAGCCTGCCCCGCCATTCAATAAGATCATGGCTGATCTGAAGTGGATCAGTTCCACTTACCCGCCTGATCCCCATAACCCCTAATTCCCTTACCGATCAGGAATCCATCTATCCGTGATTTAAACATATTCAACGAGGTAGCCTCCACCACTTCAGTGGGCAGAGAATTCCAGAGATTCACCACCCTCTGAGAGAAGAAGTTCCTCCTCAACTCTGTCCTAAACTGACCCCCCTTTATTTTGAGGCTGTGCCCTCTAGTTCTAGTTTCCTTTCTAAGTGGAAAGAATCTCTCCACCTCTACCCTATCCAGCCCCTTCATTATCTGATAGGTCTCTATAAGATCCCCCCTCAGCCTTCTAAATTCCAACGAATACAAACCCAATCTGCTCAGTCTCTCCTCATAATCAACACCTCATCTCTGGTATCAACCTGGTGAACCTTCTCTGCACTCCCTCCAAGGCCAATATATCCTTCCGCAAATAAGGGGACCAATACTGCACACAGTATTCCAGCTGCGGCCTCACCAATGCCCTGTACAGATGCAGCAAGACATCTCTGCTTTTATATTCTATCCCCCTTGCGGACCCTGTCTGGCCTACATATGACTCCAGAGCCACAGCAATGTGGTTGACTTTCAACTGCTCTCGGGCAACTAGGGATGGGCAATAAATGCTGGCCAGCCAGTGACACCCATGTCCCACGGAAGAATAAAAAAAAGAGTTTATAAAAAGTCGATAGGAGAAAGATGGAATAAATCAAATGCGAGTGCATGGATGCCATGGGCGAGACGGTGGCATAATGATAATGTCACTGGGCTAGTACAGTAAGAAGTCTCACAACACCAGGTTAAAGTCCAACAGGTTTATTTGGTAGCAAATACCATAAGCTTTCGGAGCAATGCTCCTTCGTCAGATGGAGTGGTCCATCTGACGAAGGAGCAGTGCTCCGAAAGCTTATGGTATTTGCTACCAAATAAACCTGTTGGACTTTAACCTGGTGTTGTGAGACTTCTTACTGTGCTTACCCCAGTCCAATGCCGGCATCTCCACATCTGGGCTAGTGATCCAGAGGCCCAGACTAATCTTCGAGGATCATGGGTTCAAATCCCACGACAGCAGGGTGGAATTGAAATTCAATTGATAAATCTGGAGCATGAAGCTAGTTTCGGTCATGGTGATGATAAAGCTATCGTTGTAATTACAACCCATCTGATTCACTCATGCCATTGAGGGAATGAAATCTGCTGTTCCTACATCATCTGGCCTACCTATGACTTCAGACCCACAGCAATGTGGTTGTTTCTTAACTGCCCCTCTGAAATGACTGAGCAAGTCATTCAGTTCATGGGTAATTAGGGATGGGCAACAAGTGTTGTCTTTACCCCCAGGGAAGAATAAAAATAAATAAGCATCAGTTTTATTTGTCATTTGTAGGAGAAAGGCAAGCAGCGAGGGAAATTTTTAAAATCATTTTAGAGGTCTAGGAGAAAAATCGCTTCAAGTAGGAGATGACAAGACGAAGCACAGGATTTTTCCAGCCCTTCCTGCTGGCGGGATCTTCTGGTCCCCCTGAAGGTGGGTTCCCCGGTGGTCGGACGGGCGAGCAATGCAAAACACCACAGGCATCGGCGGGACTGGAAGATCCCGCAGGCAGCCGATGGTGAGCTGCCTCTGCTGACAGAAATTCAGGCCTGAGGTCTGATTTCAGTGAGAATGAAAATGATCTTGAGTGGTATTTATGGAGCCCAGTAGGAACAAACAATGGAGTCTATAGCACCATGTGTCTGTAGTTGACAATATATAACCGTAGTGATGATTCTGCGTCCTTTAAGAAATGTATTTTAGTCATGTTTCTCTGCAGGGCGTTTTAGCAGTCCCTGGGAATTTGTCGGCACCGTGTCTGCAGTTGGTGTCCGTTATTGTTCCTGAAGCAATATAATCAAAATCATGTTGGTTTTAATCTGAACTAATGCAGTGTTCTGTTGTTTTAGTGTTCCCCTGGGATTACAGAGTAGAGCTTGACTAGGGGTGACTGACAATCAGGTCATATGACTAGGGACAGCTATGTTTTCAAAGAGAAGTCCAATTTTAGTTTTGTTTTTCAGAAGATGCTTGGAACTGAGAGAAACAGCAGTGTTTCCCAATGTCCCCCCCCCCCCCCCCCCCCCCCGCCGCCGCCCCCCCCCCCCCCCGCCCCCATGGAGTTTTGCCAAATGTTGTTGTTTCAGATGCTGCTTTTGAGTTAAGAGAGAACAGTCTCTCTCTTTTCCCCTCTCTGAAGTCTGGAGACTAGAAGTTACTAGACACTAGGTTTATCCCTCTGAAGCTTTGCTGTTTTGAGGATATATCCTTCTCTAAAAACTGCTGTTGGGATCGCTGTCCAGATTAAAAATTGCAAATCCAGCATCACATGAGCATCCTTGTGTTTGTGCTAACTAATTCTAAACAAGGGTGTGTGGTAGTGGAATACTGTTTTAAATTGTAATAACAGAGATAGCTAGCTGTTAAGGGTTATCTTGGGTCATGTTTAAGCCTTGTCATTGGTAAAAGTTATGCTCATTCTTTTTCTTATATTTTAACTGTTCTCAAATGGACTTTGTATGATAAAAGCTTCCTCGTGGGTCACTTGAATCATACCTGGAGTGAAACACCTTATGCTCATCCTAATGCCAAAATCAAATGTAAAACGTAAGGTCTAGGCTAACTTCATAAAACATCTTGGAGTTTCTGGCCTGGGTCTTAGCACCATGGACGTGCTTTTCCCGAAAAAAGTCTAAGTGCTCAATGGGCAGGAAAACAGGAGATTTTCTCACCCATCGTTTAGGCAAGTTTAGTGAAATGAATTTATGGCACTCTAAGAGATTCGTGCTGGTGGGGGGTGGGTGGGGCCTAATCCCACCAGAGAGGTTGGCATAAAACTGCTCGGGGGGCCATTGGGCTTGCGCTGGACATCACCGCCCCCCTCCCCCTCCTCCCTCCCCCACCTTCCCCGACCCCCAGCCCCGACCTCTGATGGCCGGCATCAATCTTTGACCACTGGCCACACATCAGCCTCCCCCCCCCCCGATGCTAAGTTCTCCCTTCCCTCCCCCCCTGCCCGGTCTGGCCCCACTCCCATGGCACTGCCCAGTTCCCGGCAGCCAGTGCCAAGGTGCCAGGCTGTCACTGCCCCCCACCTTATCCCCGACCTCCCGGGGGGTCTCAATGGCCTCCGGTCCCGCCAGTGAGGCCACCAAATCAGGTCCCGATTGCCGGGGAACAATTGTGATCCCCGTTGGTGTGGATCTCCACTGGCGAGATCAGAAACCGAAGTGATCCTGGGCAAGTGCGTCTCGGGCTCACTAAACATATTTAAATAGGGTTATGAATATTTAAATTAGCCTCACACCCTTCCCTGGCATGAGGAAGATCACATCATAAATAATGGCCTGGGAGATTCACAACCGTCCGGACACTGGTCGCCATTCCTGTTTTTGGGAATCCCCAATAAGATGGATTTTTTCTGCACTCTCTCCAATGCCTTCTAGAACAGTTACAGCACAGAAGAAGGCCATTCAGCCCATCTTGTCAATGCCAGCCCAAGGACACCCAGGTTCTCTTATCAATCCCACCTTCCTGCACCCATCCCATAGTTCTGCAGCTTACAGCACTTAAGGTGCAGATCCAGTTACTGTTTAAAAGAGTTTAGGGTCTCTGCCTCCACCAACAACTCGGGCAGCGAATTCCACACACCCACAACCCTCTGCGTAAAAAGGTTCTTCCTCATGTCCCCTCTACACCGGCTGCCACTCATCTTGAATCTACGTCTCCTGGTTCTAGAATTCCGCACCAAGGGAATCAATTTTATCCTGCCCCCTCTATCTCATCCCTTCATAATTTTGTGCATCTCAATCAAGTCACCCCCTCAGCCTTCTTTGTTCCAAGGAAAATAACCCCAACCTATCCAATCCTTCCTAAAGTGCAGCGTCCAGATGTGTTTTGGTGCCTTTCTGAATGAGTTCCCCACAGGGCAGGGACTCCCATCGTTCAGTGGGGATGTTTTCTTTCTTCAGGGATGCTTTAAGGTGATCCCAAAAGCATTTCCACCAGCCTTTTGAGAATCGCCTGTGTAACCAAGTTCTGAGTAAAACATATAGGGCGGGATTTCAAGGCCTCGCTTGAACGAGACCGGAAATTCCTGCCCGAGGTCAACGGACATTTTCGTTGTCCGCCTCTCGATTCCGATTCTGTGGCAGGAGGGCCGGTAGAATTCCGGTGTTTGCCTCAGCAGATTGCAATAAGAATCATCACAACACTGGCTCTTTGACTGTTTACTGTTCTAACACCAGAAGAATTTCAATTTGACTGAGAATAATTGTAATATACCACATCATTTCCACCTGGAAGTGCTGAGATATAATTAATGTCCAGATTATATTAAAATACCAGTTTGTTGTGCTCGTTGTTTGATTTTCTGACAGAAAAGGGCAACCCTGGTCATGAATCTACAACCCTCTGACTCAGACAAGAACATACCCCATTGAGGCATGAGTGTCACATCTAAATAGCACGATAGTCTCCGAGCTATGTCTGAACTTTCAATCTTTCATTTTACCCCTGAGGAGCAACAACATTCATTCACATTTGAAAATAGCTTTAGATCATCACACAATGGTTAGCACCGCTACCTCACAGCACCAGGGACCCGGGTTCAATTCCTAGCTTGAGTCACTGTGTGGAGTCTGCACGTTCTCCCCATGTCTGCATGGTTTCCTCCGGGTGCTCCGGTTCCCTCCCAAAGGTGTGCAGGTTAGGTGGATTGGTCATGCTAACTTGCCCTTTAGTGTCCAAAGGTGAGTAGATTAGAGGGAGGTAAATGTGTGGGATCGGTAGAGTAGGTGCAGACTCAATGGGCTGAATGGCTTCCTTCTGCACTGTAGGGATTCAGGATCAACCATGGTGGTAAATCTGCATTTGCCATTTCATCGAATCATAGAATCCTACAGTTCAGAAGGAGGTAATTCGGCCCATCGGATGCCCTATCCCCATACATTTACCCTAGTTAGTTCCCCTGACACTAAGGGGCAATTTCGCGTTGACAAGTTTAATTCAAATTGGCAAACACAGGATTTGGTCAAAACCTTTCAATACTACCTATTGCTCAGTCTGGGGAAATCTGGGTAGCTTCCCTGCCTCTAAGTCGGGAATTCCAAGTTCAAGTCCTACCCCAAGACTTGAAGGCTGAGGGAGGTTCATTCATAACAAGGACAGGCAGGTTGAGTATTAACCTGCAAATCTTTCCAACGTACACCAACAGCAGGCACTAAGAGTGGAAAGATCCCTGGTCAATCTTACGATAGAACGCTGTTGGAGCCTCGAACATCACTATCCATTGCTCTAGACCACAACATGCACCAGTGTATGTTGCCACAGCAACTCTGATTTGATTTGATTTATTATAGCCACATGTATTGGGATACAGTGAAAAGTATTGTTTCTTGCGCGCTATACAGACAAAGCATACCGTTCATAGAGTACACAGGGGAGAAGGAAAGGAGAGGGTGCAGAATGTAGTGTTACAGTCACAGCTAGGTGTATGAGTCACACCACACTACCACTGCTTGTTCTAAGCTTTCAAATTCTCCGGCCGCATTGGCCTAAAAGCCGGAAATTCCCGCCCGACCGTCAATGGTGTTTCACATTCTCGGCAACCCACCCGCTAAAATTCCAGTGGCGGGCAGGATGGGAGAATTCCGGCCCATATTTCAGTTGTTCTGCAAGTGAACACATTTTGCTATAACCCCGTGAAAGAAGATGGCAATAATATTTATTGAGTTAAATTATTTTAAGTGGCAATCAAGACATTCTTGGAAGTGCCAACCTGACAGGATATGGTTATTGTTAACAATGGAACTGCAATGTGCAAAACACTATCACAAATGGAAATACTTTCACCTCCAGTAAGTTAAGCATCTAATTACCATTAGTCATCATTAACAGGTAATCTTTTGGAGCGATGTCACAGGGCAGGTTTCACTACACTGCGAGTACAAAGCAAGAGTGCCACTGTTGACTCAAAGCTGATACATGAAAGCATCAAATTCGCATACTGGGAGTTATATCCAAGTCAGCTGGCTGCAAACCAGGGATTTTAACCACTAGAATTACAACAATATGACCTATTAGTTAGCAAGAAAGCTATATTTTTCTCTACACACCAGTTACGGTCTTGAATTTAGAATCTGGAATTTAGAAGAATGAGGAGAGATCAAATTGAGGTATACAAGGTGATAAAAGGTATGGATAAAGTAGACATGGAGCAGATGCTTCCTCTTGTGGGGCATTCTAGGTCTTAGGATAAGGGGTAGCAAATTTAAAACAGAGTTGAGGAGAAACTACTTCTCCCAAAGGGTTGTGAATCTGTGGAATTCGCTACCCCAAAGTGTGATGCATGTTGGGACAGTGAGTAAATTTAAGGAGGAGTTAGACAGATTTTTAATTGGTAATGGGTTGAAGGGTTATGGGGAGAAGGCAGGAAAATGGGGATGAGGAGCATATCAGCCATGATCGAATGGCAGAGTGGATTCGTTGGGCCAAATGGCCTAATTCTGCTCCGATATCTTATGAACTAGAAGCAAACTGACTTCACAAGCTGAATAGTTACGTGCTGGGGATTTTCAGGAGAATGGTTACTCATCTGGAAAGAGATAGAAAACACCAAATTGCTTAGCGAGAAAGATTGAAGTGCTCTCCATTATTTATTGTAGATAAATTGAAAATTATCTATATGGACACATGAGCGGCGCAGGCTTGGAGGGCCGAAGGGCCTGTTCCTGTGCTGTATTGTTCTTTGTTCTTTGTATATCTAACCCTAATTTCTTTCTTTTATTTCAAGAAAACAAACTTCAATTGGAAATTTACAGAGGAATTGAGAATATGCTTGTAAATGTATTATTGTTAATTTAATTTCCATTCTTATTGAGAAAATCACAATGAATGTAGGAGAGCGGATGAGGTAACTCAAGATGTAATGGCTATGCATCACCAAACTTGGCTTTTAAAAACCTCGGGAAGATGGTCTCAGATTTAATTCCTAACATATGCCAAATGATCTGGGCCGGAATTCTCCGACCTCACCGGTGGATGGGATTCTCCAGTCCTGCTGCTGGGATTCTCCAGTCCCACTGCTGTGAATAGAGTTTTGGCTGAGCACCAAATTTGGCATGTCAGCTACGATTCTCACCAACTTTTACAGATGCACCATAGAAAGCATTCTTTCTGGTTGTATCACAGCTTGGTATGGCTGTTGCTCTACCTAAGACCACAAGAAATTAGAAAGGGTTGTGAATGAAGCCCAATCCATTACTCAAACCAGCCTCCAATCCATTGACTCTGTCTACACTTCCCGCTGCCTCGGCAAAGCAGCCAGCATAATTAAGGACCCCACGGCACCTCGGACACACTCTCTTCCACCTTCTTCCGTCAGGAAAAAGATACAAAAGTCGAAGATCAAGTACCAATCGACTCAAGAACAGCTTCTTCCCTGCTGCCATCAGACGTTTGAATGGATCTACCTCGCACTAAGTTGATCTTTCTCTACACCTTAGCTACAACTGTAACACTACATTCTGCACACTCTCATTTCCTTCTCTATGAACAGTATGCTTTGTCTAGATAGCGCGCAAGAAACAATAGTTTTCACTAATACATGTGACAATAATAAGTCAAATTGAATCAAATCAAATCAAATTCTTCGTTCTCACTGGCAGTGGTGGCGGGGCGTGTGAGATCGGAGAATCCCAGCCCCAAACTCAGGCAGAGCATCACTGAAGCCCTCAAACTGGTCTCAACACTCCTGAGGGCTTAGTAACTGTGGCCCAGTGATTGATGTGGAAACCAAGGCGTGATGTTGACCACGACAGCAGAGTGTGCTGTCATCAGGCAGGAGGAGAAGAAGTGAAACAAGATCAAATCAAGCACAGGAAGTAAACATAGGATCACGCACATGTGAAAATACTCAAACCGTCACACTCTGACTGAACCTCCCTCTGTATTTAGTAGAAAAACAGAAAACAAAGTTGGAGCTCAGCAGTTGACAAGTGTGAGAATTAATGAGGCTTAATGCGATGTGTTGTCTTTCACGAAGTAACCCGTGTTTCCTTTTTCACTTGGGAATAGAAAGTCTGTGAAATTCTGGATCAAGTTGTGAATTTATAGGTTCTTTTTTGGGCTCTTGGGGCCAATTAGTGGAGGCAGCCAACCCCACCTCTGGTTCCTACACAAAGCTGAACACGCAGAGTCCAAGGCTTTAATCTTATCAGGATGTTACTTCAGGCAGATTAATGACTAAAACACCCAAAACAGTTACATATTCTACTCACTCCATTTGCCAAAGTCTACACATTTTGTGATCATGGCCTTATTCCCATCCAGTGACGACATCAAGTTGGTTTTACTGCTTTAAAGGGACTCTGTTTTCCGCTGTTTTCCAAATTCTTGAGTTGAAGGTCACATTTCTTCAACACTTCATATTACAGCTTTCTGTTACACAGGATTTTTTTTTAATGAGTTTTTTAAATTTCATCCTTAAAGTTACAAAGCCAATGCTCAGAATGCATTGAATCCATCTCCTTGCTTGCTCCAAAAACCAAATTCAAATTGATTTCAATTCATGGTCCCCCAAACAAGATCAAACAAGATCCAAGCTGACAAGATAAGGCACTGTACCTCATCTTGGTCTTGATCTGACGCTTGATCTTAGCCAAAAGGCTCAGAAACAATTAAGTTTAAAGGTTTATTTATTAGTGCCACAAGTAGGCTTACATTAACACTGCAATGAAGTTACTGTGAAAATCACCTAGTCGCCACACTCTGGCGCCTGTTCGGGTACACTGAGGGAGAATTTAGCATGGCCAATGCACCCAACCAGCACGTCTTTCAGACTGTGAGAGGAAACTGGAGCACCCGGAGGAAACCCATGCAGACACAGAAAGAATGTGCAGACTCCGCACAGAAAAATGACCGGGAATCGAACCCCGGGTCTCTGGCACTGTGAGGCAGCAGTGCTAACCACTGTGTCACCATGTTGCCCCACAGTCTTATCCAAAAGACTGAAAAACAAGTAACGGCACAGGATTCTTTTTTTCCAAAAATGTACTTTATTCATATAAAATCGGAAAGGCACACGACAAAACATTTCCAATTATTATAATGTAATGTATGATGAAATTTACATTCTTACAGAGACCAAGATTCACTCTGCGGTGTTACAGTTCAGTAATGGGAACTTTACATATATTTCAATGCTTTTATTGCAGGGAGAAACATTCTTTGCAAACGATATATGTTGGTCATGTTGCACACTCGGGGAGGCAATGGCCTCGTGGTATTATCGCTGGACTATTCATCCAGAAATTCAGCTCATGTTCTGAGGACCTGGGTTCGAATCCCACCACGGCAGATGGTGGAATTTGAATTCAATATTAAAATAATCTGGAATTAAGGATCTACTGATGACCATGAAACCATTGTCGGAAAAACCCATCTGGTTCACTAATGTCCTTTAGGGAAGGAAATCTGCTGTCCTTACCCGGTCGGGCCTACATGTGACTCTCGACCCACAGCAATGTGGTTGACTCTCAACTGCCCTTCAAGGATAACTAGGGATGGGCAAAAAATGCTGGCCAGCCAGAGAGGCCTGAGACCCATGAATGAATATTTTTTTAAAACTGTGGTTTACACACAGTTAGGATTCGCTTTCTGCCATACTAGATACAATGCATTTGCATAGCCCCTGGTGCATGTACTGAATTAAAGACAGATTCCATTGTCCTGACTCTGGACGGACCACATTAGGGGAAGCCCTATTATCTCCTGGAGAAGCTGAAATTGAAAGACATCAACAAGACTTCGATCAAGATCATAAGACGAAAGAGCAGAAGTAGGCCATTCGGCCCATCTGCTCCATTCAATCAGATCATGACTAATCTGATATAATCCTCAACTCCACTTCCCCTCCTCCTCATCTTCATCACCCTCGATTCCCTTACTGATTAAAAATTTGTCTATCTCAGCCTTGAAGATACAAAACCAGACAAGCAATCTGGCCTGAAATATTGTCCGTGTTAATGGGATGAGTGCTTAACAGATGGCTGTGTTTTTGCTTATCCAATGAATCTGATCTGTTTCTTTCAAAATATTATTGAATAGGTAGATTTTTCAAAGACCTGATAGACAGGAGACCGCTGATGAGAGGCAATTTTTAATAAGATCCGGCCAATAGACAATGCAAAAACTAATGTCGATAGAGGGAATTAACCTTCTGATGAAACGTCACTGATCTGAGGCCGGGATTCTCCCAAAAAAATTCGAGGTTCTGTTCTTTTCTAAGAACACTTAGTTCACAATATACGAGAATGAAATTTCCTGAGGCATTCATTCAGGTCTGAGAAGAAGTTCAGCTGGAGAAGCTGTCAAATTGCTCACTCTGGGGTCTTTCCTTTCCTGACCTTAAACTGTCAATTTTCTATTCGAAGGGAATAGTATTCTGTTGGAGTTGCTTCATCACTTAGCAATGTGCAATCACTGGATGAATCTGCCAAGCATGACATTGGCGCTGAAAGAAATAATTACTAGTCAGGAGGCTTTGGTTAGCAAACAATTGTGGAACCCTGGTAACTTAATAAGCTGCGGGCCAAAAACACGGCAACAATGAGAATTAAATGAGAATGTTTGTCTTCTTATATTAACTGAGAGGAGACTGCATGAGCAAACTGTGAAAGAACTGTCTTCTTCAGAGAGAATCTTGAGTGCTTTATTCCCCTATCCAAATCACTGACACTGTCACTTCACTTTAAGCAAAGTTGCGAGAAGTGTGAGCTAACCTCGTGGTAACCTTTCTCAGACATGTAGGTAAAATACTGTAACGAGATATCAGAAAATGTGTGTCTGCCATTACCACCTCTGACTTGTGCCTCGTAAAACTCCGCAATAAACACGTTAAGGGTCTTTTGCAAAAAGAAAAGTAGCGTGTTCTGTCGACGTGTCATTTTAATAGAACTCTTTTCAGTTTTAACAGAATGGCTTGCCGCCGATTTACACCATCTTTAGAATATCAATCAGAATACCAGCTGTTGAGCAAGATTGATGGAGGAAGCCTGGTAGGACAGGACCTCTGCCTTTTTGACGAACTCAGCACTGGTCGGGGTGAATGGTTTGGAGTTAGCTTGATTAACACATTTTTGGCCGTCCCCCACTGCTCTATCCACCTGTGGCACCGTAAATTGGGAAGAGGACATAAGATCATAAGATATAGGAGCAGAATTAGGCCATTCGGCCCATCGAGTCTGATCTGCCATTCAATCATGGCTGAAATTATTCTCATCCCCATTCTCCTGCCTTCTCCCCGTAACCCTTGATCCCCTTGTTGATCAAAAACCTATCGCTGTCTGAAAGACACTCAATGACTTGGCCTCCACAGCCTTCTGTGGCAATGAATTCCACTGATTCACCACCCTCTGGCTGAAGAAATCCCTCCTCATCTCAGTTTTAAAGGAGCATCCCTTCACTCTGAGGTTGTGCCTTCGAGTTCTAGTTTCTCCCATTAGTGGAAACATCCTCTCCACATCCACCCTATCTAGGAGTCTGCAAAGGGACATTGATAGGTTAAGTGAGTGGGCAGAAGTTAAGCAGATGGAGTAAAATGTGGGGAAAATTTGAACATATCCACTTTGGCAGGAAGAATAGAAGAGCAACAATTTGTTTAAGTGGAGAGAGACTGCAGAATTCTGAGGTACAGAGGGATCTAGGTGTCCTGGTACATGAATCAGGAAAAGTTAGTGTACAGGTTAGTGTGGGGCGGCTTGGTGGCACAGTGGTTAGCACTGCTGCCTGACAGCACCAGGGACCCGGCTTGGATCACTGACTGTGCGGAGTTTGCACATTCTCCCCGTGTCTGCGTGGGTTTCCTCCAGGTGCTCCGGTTTCCTCCCACAGTCCAAAAATGAGCGGGTTAGGTGGAGTGGCCATGCTAAATTGACCCTTAGTATCAGGAGGACTAGCTAGGGTAAATGCATAGGGTTATGGGGATGGGGCCTGGGTGGGATTCTAGTCGGTGCAGACTTGATGGACTGAATGGCCTTCTGCACTGTAGGATTCTATGATTCTAGTGATTAGGAAGGCAAGTGGAGTGTTGTCATTCACTGGAATGGAATATAAAAGTAGGGGGGCGAGATTCTCGTGGCCCGCTGCACTGCTTGAGTTGCGCAGCGGGTCGGGAGATATCAGCGGAGGGGCTTGTAGTGGGATTCATGACCAGCGTCCAGCCAATTGCAACTCTCCCAAGCTATTGCGCCGGAAACCAGCATGAGGCCGTTCACCATATTGAAATCTGAACCATAAACGGGGACCAGGCACGATGAACCCGCTGGTGGGGATGGAGGCCATTGAGGCCCCCTGGGGAGGTCGGGGGCAGAGCGGGTGCTGCTTGGGCAGTGCCAGCCTGTCACCCTGGCACTGCCCATTGGGCACCCTGAAACTGCCCACCGGGCACCAGGCAATGCCAAGGGGGTGGGGCCCACTGGGGGGCAGGGCTGATCGTGGTGGTGGGGGGACCCGCTGTGCACTCTGCATTAGAGATCACTGGGGTTGGGAGGGAGGGGATGGTGGGTGTTGGCCATAGGGGAGGGGGGGTTGGGCTGACCATAGTTGGGGGGGGGGTTGGGCTGGCCATAAGGGTGCGGTCAGACTGGGCATTGTGGTGGGGGGTCACGGAGACTGGCGATCGGGGTGCGGTTGGGAAGCCAGTGATCGGGGGGTGGTTGGGGTTGGGAAGCTGGCGATCAGGAGTGGGGGGGCCTGGGAAGCAATTGGGAGATTGGCGATTGGGAATCGGGAGGCCGGCGATAGTGGGGGGGGCCAATGCGCATGCGCCGATCTCCCCACTGACAGATCAGCACATGCGCAATGGCCCACTCAGCGCGCTGATACTGGTCTCTCGGGTGGGTTCCAGCTCCACGCCCCCTTACAGGCGTGAATCCCCTGGCGGCGTTCTATGACGCACAGAGCCCCAGATATTCATTCAACTCAGTTTGCCCAAAAAAAGGTGGGAAAAACTCCTGTATGCCCGCCCATTGGGCACTTAGATTTGTTTTGGGAGAATTACCCCCGGGATGTTGTGTTACACTTGTTAAGGGCATCAGTGAGACATCTAGAGTACTGTATACAATTTGGACCTCTTTATTTAAAAAGTGGCATAATTGGATTAGAAGCAGTTCAGGAAATGTTCACGTGACTGATTGTTGGCATAGGAACTGCCATATGAGGAAAAGATTGACTAATGAGAGATGATCTTATTGAAACATATAAGATCCCAAAGGGCTTTGACAGAGTGGATGCTGAGAAGATGTTTCCCCTTTTGAGAGAGACTAGGACTGGGCGGCACGGTAGCACAGTGGTTAGCACTGCTGCTTTACAGCACCAGGGACCCGGGTTTGATTCCCAGCTTGGGTGACTGCCTGTGTGGAGCTTGCACATTTTCCCCGTGTCTGCGTGGGTTTCCTCCAGGTGCTCCGGTTTCCTCCCACATTCTGAAAGATGTGCTGGTTAGGTGCATTGACCTGAACAGGAACCAGACTGCGGCAACTCGGGGAATTTCACAGTAACTTCATTGCTGTGTTAATGTAAGCCTTACTTGTGACTAATAAATAAACCTTAAACTTAAAGTAAAGTTTAAAAATAATGAGTCTCCTATTTAAGACGGACATGAGGAGAATTTTGTTTCTCTCAGAGCTCTTCCATAGAATCCCGACAGTGCAGAACGAGGCTGTTCGGCCCATCAAACCTACACCGACCACAATCCCACCCAGGCCCTATCCCTGTAACTTCACATGTTCCTGACATTAAGGGGCAATTTAGCATGGTTAATCCACCTAACCCACACATCTTTGGACTTTGGGAGTAAACCGGAGCATCCGGAGGAAACCCATGCAGAGACGGGGAGAACTCCACCCAGACAGTCACCCAAGCTGAGAATCGAACCTAGGTCCCTGGCACTGTGAGACAGCAGTGCTAACCACTGTGCCACTGTGCTGCCTACTTTTTCCCCAGAGAGCAGTGGAAGTTGGGTCATTGAATATTTTTAAGGCAGAGGAAGATAGATTATTGACTGACTGGGGAGTCAAGGGGCATGGGGGGTAAACAGGAAAGTGGAGTTGAGGCCACAATTAGATCAGCCACGATCTTATCAAATGGTACGATGGGCTGAATGGCCTACCTCTGCTCATAGTTCATATGTTTGTTTGAAACCTATCTGCAGGGTGCAGGAAATGGGGATGTCAGACAATGCTGCAGCTGAAAGGGACAGGTGGTGTTGAATAATTTTTAAAATGATAAAATGTGGCAACAAAGTACAATCTGGAAGCTTCTAATTGTCCCTCAGTGGATTGACCTGATTGGACATGTAAAGCTTTTGATGCATGAGACATTGCCTCGCAATCCTTGATGCCTGTTTCTTTCCGGCAACTCTAATTACCAATGTTTTCGAGGCAATGACCACACATAGCGTCAGAGATGAGTCCTACAATTCCACAGGGAAGCCACCGATATCCCTCTGTAATTTCAGTGGGAAGAAAAGCAGAAACTCACTGGGGTAAACAGCTATTTTTAGACATCTACCCCATTTCTCTACGATTTCCAGCATTCTCCCACCAAAGGTCCAACAGGAGACTGGTCATGACCACTTAGAATTTCATGGTCGATAATGTCACTCCCTCATTATGCACTGACTTGCCTGCCCACATTGGGTGGCACGGGGGCACAGTGGTTAGCGTTGTGACCTCACAACGCCAGGGACTCAATTCCGGCCTCGGGTGACTTTGCGGAGTTTGCACATTCTCTCCGTGTCTGCGTGGGTTTCCTCCGGGTGCTCCTGTTTCCTCCCACAGTCCAAAGATGTGTAGGTTAGGTGGATTGTGTCACGCTAAATTGCCCCTTAGTGACCCAAGATCTGTAGATTAGGGGGAATTGGTAGGGTAAATACGTGGGGTTACGGGGATAGGGCTTGGCTAAGATGCTCTGTCGGCGAGTTGGTTCAGACTCAATGGGCTGAATGACCTCCTTCTGCACTGTAGGGATTCCATGGTGATTCATGGTTGGGGCTTCCATTACCGGAAGAAGCAATACCAGGAAACAAAAACTGATGAAAAAATGTACAAGCTTTAAGAGTTCTCAGTCCAAATGTCCACAAGTGCTGCAGTAGTATCATAGCTAACATGGCAGAATCCATTCCTTCATTGTAACATTGTAATAACTCTGTAAGATCTCGGCACTCATTATGGTCAATAAGGTAAAAAATGTTTAAGATGATGAAAGAAGAAAAGCTTTCTTTGGTGAACTTTCCTCTGGTGCTGAAACCAAGAACAATGGGGGTGTACTGCTGAAAAAAAAGAGATATGCTCCCAAAACCTTTCATCAGGACACATGCAAGAATACCAAATTTCAAAGGGAGCAACAATATATACTACATGAGTAAAAGATCCTTCTTGGCTGGCAAGGTGACTCTGGTTGGTTAATGCATTGCCATGGAGAATGCATCAGGGAACTATGTCCCCCACACTTTTGTTTAATTCAAAAAAGGCACAATGCCTGGGCATGTCCCTTTAGTTTGCAAAGGACATGGGGGCATCTTACCCAGGCCCAATCTCTCTCAGTGGCAACACAATGCCATTGACTGTCTTGGTTGTATTTCAACTCCTGATCTACAGACACCTGGGATGTATTATTGACCCTTTTAATCACATTTTGATTTGATGTTTTAAGTTTCATTTGTGCTTTGTTTCTGTTTGAGGTGGTCCCCTTTTAAGTGGCTGCCCTTCTTGCTTTGTCCCTCAGTTTATTTAACTTATATTACTTTGTTCCACCCAATAGAATGGCAACACAGAGCCAGCTGAAGTGGACAATGTTCACACACTATTTACAGCTGCCGACAGTGCTGGAATCAGAGGCAGGCAGGAGCTAAAAATACCTCTGTCAATCGGTGTGCCACTTCCCAGACCACATCCCATGTCAGGTCCATTTCTGACCACCCGCATGCGGAGGGTAACCATCAAGGCTCATGAAGAGCCTTATTGAGGCATTGACAGGTTCCTGTAGTCTATAGGATTCAGGTTAGGTGCAGATGGTCGGCGGCATGGTAGCACAGTGGTTAGCTCTGCTGCTTCACAGCTCCAGGGACCTGGGTTCGATTCCCGGCTTGGGTCACTGTCTGTGTGGAGTTTGCACATTCTCCTCGTGTCTGCGTGGGTTTCCTCCGGGCGCTCCGGTTTCCTCCCATAGTCTGAAAGACGTGCTGGTTAGGTGCATTGGCCATGCTGAATTCTCCCTCAGTGTACCCGGACAGGCGCCAGAGTGTGGCGACTAGGGGATTTTCACAGTAACTCCATTGCACTGTCTGTTACTTGTGACACTACTGAAAAAAATAATTTAATATGATTTTGGACTGTCTGCAGACTTTGCCATCTTCTCACTGAATCTCCTGAAATCGAAATGATTGAAGTCTGAATCATAGCTGAGGATATTTATTGACATTCACCAGGGCAAATGCTTCCTCAGAGCATACCATGCGTCTATTATTGTTCTTACATTCCCCCTTCTGGTTTTTTTTAGATTTTATTTTCACATTAAAACAATCAGAGTGTTGTTCTTCATAGAGATTATCTCACAATTATAATGAGCAGAAGATCAATTCACAGGCAAATCACTAGAACTAGGGGAGGCACGATAGCACAGTGGTTAGCATTGCTGTTTCACAGCGCCAGAGACCCCGGTTCGATTCCCGGCCTTGGGTCACTTTCTGTGTGGAGTTTGCACGTTCTCCCCGTGTCTGCGTGGGTTTCCTACGGGTGCTCCGGTTTCCTCCCGCAGTCCAAGGATGTGTGGGTTAGGTGGATTGGCCATGCTAAATTCTCCCTCAGTGGACCCGAATAGGCACCGGAGTGTGGCGACTGTGGGATTTTCACAGTAACTTCATTGCAGTGTTAATGTAAGCCTACTTGTGACAATAATCAATCAACTTTAAAAACAAAGAACTGCCGCCAGAACTGTGGAATCAGAACTTGAGTTTTGTTTTCACAGACCTCCAATAGCTTGATATGATTCCAGTCTGTTCCTGGATGGTTTTATTCTAAGTATAACCCATGTGCAGTGTTGCTGCATTCCGCTGGTTTCCATTGTGTAGTTTGTTTCCTACCAGTATGACTGAGGTGATTCGCACGTAAAGCCAGGGCAAGTGAAGTGAGGTCCGTGAGAGCCGTGTTTCCAAAACGTAAATATTTCTTTTGTTTTTACCATTTGACGCTGGTGATATTTCTATTGATATATAAATGATTAAGCATTTTCTATAACTTGTTATGAAGTATATTAAATATAAATATTATAATTAAATATTAAATATAAAGTCTGCAAGAAACTACAAAGGGTCGTGAACGAAGCCCAGTCCTTCACACAAACCAGCCTCCCATCCATTGACTCAGTCTACACTTCCTGCTGCCTTGGAAAAGCAGCCAGCATAATTAAGGATCCCACCTACCCTGGACATTCTCTCCTCCACCTTCTTCCGTCAGGAAAAAGATACAAAAGTCTGAGGTCACGTACCAACTGACTCAAGAACAGCTTCTTCCCTGCTGCTGTCAGACTTTTGAATGGACCTATCTTGCATTAAGTTGATCTTTCTCTGCACCCTAGTTATGACTGTAATACTACATTCTGCACTCTCTTCTTTCCTTCTCTATGAACGGTATGCTTTGTCTGTATAGCGTGTAAGAAACAATACTTTTCACTGTATGTTAATACATGTGACAATAATAAATCAAATCAAATCAATGTATTCAATCTTATTCAAGTGTCATGGTTAGTGAACAAGCCTGATTTCAATCTTGCGGCCCCCTGAGATGAAGGAGGGCTACTCATGCGGCCCACTCACTAGCCTAGGTTGCCCATCACTGAGATATAGACTGGTGGAAGTTCCTCAGCTGGGACATGGCAGGGGAATTCAGGAAGATTGGCCCAGAGGAGCATGGTGCTATTTCCTCATCACTTTACTCCTCATCATCATATCATTCCTATCTTGCATGGGAATGATTATGTGTAACTTTCTCCTGGATTAATTAAGGGGAAGATTAGCATTTGAGAGTCATGTCCCAAATATCATTATAATGTGGAGATGCCGGCGTTGGACTGGGGTAAACACAGTAAGACGTTTAACAACACCAGGTTAAAGTCCAACAGGTTTATTTGGTAGCAAAAGCCACACAAGCTTTCGGAGCCTTAAGCCCCTTCTTCAGGTGAGTGGGAATTCTGTTCACAAGCAGGGCATATAAAGACACAAACTCAATTTACATAGAACATAGAACATAGAACAGTACAGCACAGAACAGGCCCTTCGGCCCACGATGTTGTGCCGAGCTTTATCTGAAACCAAGATCAAGCTATCCCACTCCCTATCATCCTGGTGTGCTCCATGTGCCTATCCAATAACCGCTTAAATGTTTCTAAAGTGTCTGACTCCACTATCACTGCAGGCAGTCCATTCCACACCCCAACCACTCTCTGCGTAAAGAACCTACCTCTGATATCCGTCCTGTATCTCCCACCACGAACCCTATAGTTATGCCCCCTTGTAATAGCTCCATCCACCCGAGGAAATAGTCTTTGAACGTTCACTCTATCTATCCCCTTCATCATTTTATACACCTCTATTAAGTCTCCCCTCAGCCTCCTCCGCTCCAGAGAGAACAGCCCTAGCTCCCTCAACCTTTCCTCATATGACCTACCCTCCAAACCAGGCAGCATCCTGGTAAATCTCCTCTGCACTCCTTCCAGCGCTTCCACATCCTTCCTATAGTGAGGTGACCAGAACTGCACACAATATTCCAAATGTGGTCTCACCAAGGTCCTGTACAGTTGCAGCATAACCCCACGGCTCTTAAACTCCAACCCCCTGTTAATAAAAGCTAACACACTATAGGCCTTCTTCACAGCTCTATCCACTTGAGTGGCAACCTTTAGAGATCTGTGGATATGGACCCCAAGATCTCTCTGTTCCTCCACAGTCTTCAGAACCCTACCTTTGACCCTGTAATCCACATTTAAATTTGTCCTACCAAAATGAATCACCTCACATTTATCAGGGTTAAACTCCATTTGCCATTTTTCAGCCCAGCTTTGCATCCTATCTATGTCTCTTTGCAGCCTACAACAGCCCTCCACCTCATCCACTACTCCACCAATCTTGGTGTCATCAGCAAATTTACTGATCCACCCTTCAGCCCCCTCCTCTAAGTCATTAATAAAAATCACAAAGAGCAGAGGACCAAGCACTGATCCCTGCGGCACACCGCTAGCAACCTGCCTCCAATCCGAAAATTTTCCATCGACCACCACCCTCTGTCTTCGGTCAGACAGCCAGTTGCCTATCCAATCGGCCAACTTTCCCTCTATCCCACACCTCCTCACTTTCATCATAAGCCGACCATGGGGGACCTTATCAAACGCCTTACTAAAATCCATGTATATGACATCAACTGCCCTACCTTCATCAACACACTTAGTTACCTCCTCAAAAAATTCTATCAAATTTGTGAGGCACGACTTGCCCTTCACGAATCCGTGCTGACTATCTTGGATTAATCCGCATCTTTCTAAATGGTCGTAAATCCCATCCCTAAGGACCCTTTCCATCAATTTACCAACCACCGAAGTAAGACTAACCGGTCTATAATTACCAGGGTCATTTCTATTCCCTTTCTTAAACAGAGGAACAACATTCGCCATTCTCCAGTCCTCTGGCACCATCCCCGTGGACAGCGAGGACCCAAAGATCAACGCCAAAGGCTCTGCAATCTCATCCCTTGCCTCCCAAAGAATCCTAGGATACATTTCATCAGGCCCAGGGGACTTATCGACCTTCAGTTTATTCAAAACTGCCAAGACATCCTCCCTCCGAACATCTATTTCCTCCAGCCTATTAGCCTGTAACACCTTCTCTTCCTCAAAAACATGGCCCCTCTCCTTGGTGAACACTGAAGAAAAGTATTCATTCATCACCTCGCCTATCTCTACTGACTCCATACACAAGTTCCCACTACTGTCCTTGACCGGCCCTAACCTCACCCTGGTCATTCTTTTATTCCTCACATAAGAGTAAAAAGCCTTGGGGTTTTCCTTGATCCGACCCGCCAAGGACTTCTCATGTCCCCTCCTAGCTCTCCTAAGCCCCTTTTTCAGCTCATTCCTTGCTAACTTGTAACCCTCAATCGAGCCATCTGAACCTTGTTTCCTATCCCTACATAAGCTTCCCTCTTCCTTTTCACAAGACATTCCACCTCTTTTGTGAACCATGGTTCCCTCACTCGGCCATTTCCTCCCTGCCTGACAGGAACATACCTATCAAGGACATCCAGTATTTGTTCCTTGAAAAAATTCCACTTTTCATTAGTTCCTTTCTCTGACAGTTTCTGTTCCCAACTTATGCCCCCTAATTCTTGCCTAATCGCATCATAATTACCCCTCCCCCAATTGTAAACCTTGCCCTGCCGTACGGCCCTATCCCTCTCCATTGCAATAACAAAAGACACCGAATTGTGGTCACTATCTCCAAATTGCTCTCCCACAACCAAATCTAACACTTGGCCCGGTTCATTTCCCAGTACGAAATCCAATGTGGCCTCACCTCTAGTCGGCCCATCCACATATTGTGTCAGGAAACCCTCCCGCACACACTGCACAAAAACTGCCCCATCCAAACTATTTGACCTACAAAATTTACAGAATAATGGTTGGAATGCAAATACTTACAGCTAATCAAGTCTTTAAGGTACAAACAGAGACTAGGTGGCAGACTAGATGGGCCAAATGTCCATTGTGCTCGTACCTAACGCTTCCCCGTGGCTGTGCATTGTGCTTGTACCTACATTGTCAGGCGTTCTATGATTCTATAAAACTTCTCAAACAAATTCAAACCAAAAGCAAACCACGTACAAAAGGTCCAAATTTCAATCAAACAGTTGTGGAGTGTATAGTTTTTTTTCAGATGAGGCCAGTCGCCACTAGGAACGACCAGGGGCAGGGTGTTTCTCCCACTCCGCCGTGTGTTTTTCCATGGCGGGAGGTGGTGCACTGCTCACTGGCAGCGGGATCTTATACACCCGCCTAGGTTGCCTATGGTATATGTATAAGGTACAAATGTTTGTACCTTAAAGGCTTGGTTAGCTGTAAGTATTCGCATTCCAACCATTATTCTGTAAATTGAGTTTGTGTCTTTATATGCCCTGTTTGTGAACAGAATTCCCACTCACCTGAAGAAGGGGCTTAAGGCTCCGAAAGCTTGTGGCTTTTGCTACCAAATAAACCTGTTGGACTTTAATCTGGTGTTGTTAAACTTCTTACCAAATATCATTACACAGCTGAGAGGGGGCAGGTAATAGTGGAACAAAGAGGCTTTAAGGCTGAATAGGTCCAGCAATTCCTGTTTGGGGAGCGGGTGACACTAATGGTAAAATTGCAAGTTAGCCACAGATCATTGTGACTTGTGCAGCTATTAATTTTAGATGGTGAGTGCCATTCACAGCTGCAGTACTTTCACCTCTATTTCTTCACCTATGATTTATTTGCTAATGCTTCCCTGTGGCTGTGCATTGTGCTTGTACCTACATTGTCAACACTCACTCTAAGCTTATGTCAGCTCTGTATTGCAGCTGTCTTGTCGTTGGGAAATTCTGTAAGTCATGCATACTCTTCCAGGCCTCTGGTCATATGCTATGGCTTGTTCACATGGAGCTGACATCGTCGAGCTTATTGCATTCTTGTTACAGTTGGGGTACTGAGGCACAGTGGTTAGAACTGCTGCCTCACAGTGCCAGGGACCCAGATTCAATTCCAGTCTTGGGTCACTGTCTGCGTGGAGTTTGCACATTCTCCCTGTGACTGCGTAGGTTTCCTCCGGGGTGCTCCGGTTTCCTCCCACACTCTAAAGGTGTGCAGATTAGATGGATTGGCTATGCTAAATTGCCCCTTAGTGTCCAAAGATATGTCCAAAGATATGTAGGTTAGGTGGATTGGCTATTCTAAATTGCCCCTTAGTGTCCAAAGATGTGCAGGTTAGATGGATTGGCCAAGTTAAATTGCCCCTTAGTGTCTAAAGATGTGCAGATTAGATGGATTGGCCATTCTAAATTGCCCCTTAGTGTGCAAAGATGTGCAGGTTAGATGGATTGGCCATTCTAAATTGCCCCTTAGCGCCCACAGATGTGTCGGTTAAGTGGATTAGTCATTCTTAATTGCCCTTAGTGCCCAAAGATGTTTAGGTTAAGTGGATTGGCCATGGGCTAACAGGGATGGGATGGACCTGGATAAGATGCTCTGTCAAAGAGTTGGTGCAGACCCAATGAGCTGAATGGGATTCTATGGTGCTATAACTGTTCATTTGAACCAAATGCTTTTAAATTGAACAGTTCGCAAGCAGCTCTCATGCCTGCTTGCCAAACCTGTGCCAAAATCTTGCTGCCTTTCACGCTGGCGGGATCTTATGGTCCTGCCAATGGCGGACCCCTGCCACGGGTTCCCCGGTGGCGAGGTGTACGTTCAATGAGAAATCCTGTTGACAACGGCGGGTCTATAAGATCCCGCTGCCAGTGAGCAGTGCACCGCCTTCCGCCATGGCAAAACACACGGCGGAGTGGGAGAAACACCCTGCCCCTGGTCTTTCCTAGTGGCGACTGGCCTCATCTGAAAAAAAACTGTACACTCCACAACTGTTTGATTGAAATTTGGACCTTTTGTACGTGGTTTGCTTTTGGTTTGAACTTGTTTGAGAAGTTTTATAGAATCATAGAACGCCTACAGTCCAGAAGGAGGACATTTGGCCCATCTAGTCTGCCACCTAGTCTCTGACAGAGTAGCTTACCTAGGCTCAGTCCGTAGCTTCACACATTTCCCATGGCTAATCTCCTTAACCTACATATCATTGAACACTAAGGCACAATTTAGCATGGCCAATCCACCTAACCTGCACAACTTTGGACACTAAGGGGCAATTTAGCATGGCCAGTCCCCTAAGCTACATATCATTGGACATTAAAGGACAATTTAGCATGGCCAATCTACCTAGCCAGCACATCTTTGGAGTATGGGAGGAAACCGGGTCACCCGGAGGAAATCCACGCAGATGTTAGGAATGGGTTAACTGTTACCTTCCACTTTTGACCTAATTTGTATGTTAATTGTTTAATAGTACTCACTGGGATATATAAAGGTGTTACAGGTGGCACTGGGTGTTGGGTGTGTGTATGTGGAGTTGTAAAGAGAATAAAGTGAGTTTGTGAAGAAGCTGGACTTGCATCACCTTTTATTACTGGACTGCAACTGAGAGGCTCAACAGCAGACACAAGGAGAACATGCAAACTCCACACAGTCGCCCAAGGCTGGAATTGAACCTGGGTCCCTGATGTTGTGAGTGCCACCGTGCCGCCCTTAGTGTTAAAAAGTTGTTGTTAGATTGCTCCGTGACTGGTTAGTTTCCACATCACAACCTTTTATTCGAAGAAAATGTGTGCATTTCAAAGCCGCATGTTGCTGTGATTTCTGGAACAATGATTGAATCCTGGCCTGGGATGAGATTGGCCAGATTTGTCAATAGAGTCTCACTGAACACTTCATTAAAAAAATCAAGTGATTTCATCTTCACAAACAAGCTCTTGACAAATCTGAATTGTCTTGTTTCAAACCCAAAGAGATCAAGTGAATATTCTTCAAGTTCACCCTGTCCCTGCTATAGAAATGACAGATGCCTTTTAGAGTTCTACAGCCCTGTAAAACAGGGAAAGAAATGTTCTGAGGGGCAATACATCTTCAAACTAGTGCTTCTTAAAAACACTTTGATTTGATTTATTATTACCACATGTATTAGTATATAGTGAAAACTATTGCTTCCTGCGTGCTATGCAGACAAAGCATACCGTTCACAGAGAAGGAAAGGAAAGAGAGCAGAATGTAGTGTTACAGTCATAGCTAGGGTGTAGAGAGAGATAAACTTGATGTGAGGTAGGTGATGCGCTATTCAAACACGAGGCTTGAAGCTCAGTAAATGAAAGGCTTTTATTTACTGTAACGAAGCTACCAGAACTTATATACACTATCCCAGACTGAAGGGGTCCCGGCCAGAGCAGGGACTCTTATACCTCTCCCAGGAGGCGGAGCCCGACTGGGATGTGCCACAACACTACAGTACAAAGGTGTAACAACCCCACCCTAACCCAACAGCAACAATAGCACAACCCAACAGTAACCTATGTACATCCTTGTAGTACTGGCCAGCCCCTGGCTCAGCACTATCCAGTGGGAACCAACGATGGTTCACCACAGTAGGTCCATTCAAAAGTCTGATGGCAGTAGGGAAGGAACTGTTCTTGAGTCGGTTGGTACGTGATCTCAGACTTTTGTGCCTTTTTCCCGATGGAAGAAGGTGGAAGAGAATGTGTCCGGGTTGCGTGGGGTCCTTGATTATGCTGGCTGCTTTGCTGAGGTAGCGGGAAGTGTAGACAGAGTCAATGGAAGGGAGGCTGGTTTGCGTCTGAGTCTAATGCTGAGTCCAAGGTGATCCCAGAAATCAACTATTTCGCAAATTTTCCCATCACAGAATTGGAATTCAGGTGTTCACTGAGCCTGTACCTTATTTCTGTTTTTTAATCACTGTTCACCTATTCTGAGGTGTCATTGTGGTGTACTACATGGTGGCACAGTGGTTAGCACTGCAGCCTCACAGCACCAGGGACCTAAGTTCAATTCTGGCCTCGGGTGACTGTCTGTGTGGAGTTTGTACATTCTCCCCGTTTCTGCATGGGTTTCCTTCGGGTGCTTCGGTTTCCTCCCACAGTCCAAAGATGTGTGGGTTAGGTTGATTGGCCATGCTAAATTGCCCCATTATGTCAGGGGGACTAGTCGGGTAAATACATGGGGTTAAGGGGGTAGGGCCTGGGTCGGATTGTGGTCGGTGCAGACTCGATGGGCTGAATGGCCTCCTGCACTGGACTGATTCTAACTCCTTTTGACTTGCACTCTGTACGCTGTCCAGAAGTGGGTCATGAATACAATGCGCCATATAGTCACTACAAACTTGGCACCTGGGATAAAGCAGGGACAAAGCCCAGGTTGTTTGGCGAACCCTCTCCGGCTTGCTCGGAATACAAATATCCGTTGCATTGCCCAAAAATCCGCATTTGCCGACTTTGGACGTGGAACAAGCTGGGGTTTCAAAAGAGAGGCGAAACTCAACAAAAGGCATTCATGTCCCCATTCAAAAGTCCTCAGCCCAATTGACAAAGACATCTGTAACCGCTGAAATGTTAATTACCACGCTGACAATAATTTTATTTTTATATGATGGTCAAAAGAGCCAAATAATTTTTTTTTAAAAAAAAGCATTCATTCCAATAGACAAACCACTTGAAAACACATGAAAAAAAAAGTTTGCCAGCCCCACAACTTCAGAGATCCCACATTGTTCCTTGTTTCTGATTCTGTGTGTGAAGTCGCGTTCAGTTTTGAAGTGACTCACCCAGGATTCTACAAGAACATCTTTGTTGGGATCGAGGCGGTTGGAGGGTTATGAGCCAAAGCTCCACTTTCTTCATCTCAGAGGCTGGGAAGGTTTCATGCCGGGGTGCTAATAATTCAAACGGTGTCTTCTTGCTTCTTTCAGCGACTCTTTGATTTATGGGAGCACAGCGGGGTCAGATGTCAGCCCAGCCTGTGTCAGCGCTGATGGATGGGATTGTAAACCATGTCACTTCACGGGCAGCAGTCCTCCAGCGGCATAAATACAGAATAATTTAATTTTCATGGCTTTTGTAGAAGTTTGCAAGACTGTTACTTGGGGACATTGTTAACTTTTCATCAGACTCGAAACTTGATTACAGTAGAACTTTTGTAGCCTGTAAGAGAATGACACAAAACAGTTGCTTTTATTCTTCAGATGCTGCTTATTTATTTGTGATTTAAATTGCATTATACTTGGCATTTAAACGATGAACTGGATGAGTCATTTTCCACTGTAACTGCTCCAGTGATAGCACACGCAGCATGGACACAGAGATTGGAGATCTCAGGTTACTTCCATGATGGATGTGTTACACAGGGTGTGGTATGGACAGATAAACATTGCTATGTTAGCGTTCTGTATCGCCACAACACTCACTGATACACAAGATGATTCAACATCGACTGAAACAGTGGCGCGGTGGGTAGCACTGCTGCCTCACAGCGTCAGGGACCCGGATTCGATTCTGGCCTCGGGTCACTGTCTGTGTGGAGTTTGCACATTTTCCCCGTGTCTGCATGGTTTTCTTCTGGGGGCTCTGGTTTCCTCCCACAGTGCAGGTTAGGTGGATTGGCCATGCTAAGTTGCCCCTTATTGTCCCAAGATGTGTAGCTTTGGGGGGGCTTAGCGGGATAAAGATATGGAGTTACAGGGAGAGGGCCAGGGTAAGATGCTGTATCGGAAAATCAGTGCAGACTCGATGGGCTAAATGACCTCCTTCTGCACTGTAGGGATTCTATGAGTCTTTGAATTTAAATATGATGGAGATCCCAAACATGTTGGAATGGAACCATTCCATTGAAAGAACTTAATTCTGAGAATTTTGATTGTGCAAGCCTTTTTCAAATGAATTTCGTGTTTGGACAAAATATGGGGTTAGCCAATTGTTTGTTTGTGAGATAATCAACAGGACAGCACGGTGGCACAGTGGTTACCACTGCTGCCTCAGCAACAGGGAACCAGGTTCGAATCCGGCCTCAGGTGACTGTCTGTGTGGAGTTTGCACGTTCTCCCCGTGTCTGCGTGGGTTTCCTCCGGGTGCTCCGGTTTCCTCCCACACTCCAAAGATATGCGGGTTAGGTTGATTGGTCATGCTTAATTGCCCCTTAGTGTCAGGGGGAATAGCTGGGTAAATGCATGGGGTTATGGGAATAGGGCCTGGGTGGGACTGTTGTCGGTGCAGGCTCAATGGGCCGAATGGCCTCCTTCTGCACTGTAGGGATTCTATGAATATGGCATCATGAGGGCAAAATCTTCATTGTCTCCTACATGTTGCACTTGACTTCCAAGTCAACAGAACCTAAAAATTGTTATTGATTAATTCTTATTGGCTCTGACCCCATATCCCATCGGATAGGTTTAAGTCTTGGAATATTTAATACTGTCTGACTGACTGAGGCATCACATGTACAAAGAGTAACGATACAGCTGACGGTGTTGTAAAATGGAAGCAGGTTTTCTTGTGTGTGGCGTGTAAGTGAATGACTAAGCGATGCTGATTTCCTTTCATTACAGCATTGAAACTTTGAGTGAACTAATCCAGCCAGCCATTGACTGGCTCATAAGCAATTGACCAGGCAAGCTGAGCTCCTAGGACAAAGTTATCTGGTTGCCGTAGAGTGCAAAAATATAGCCAGAGTAGAATCCAAAATAGTCCTTGGCTGGAATTCTCCGATCTCGCCCAGAGCTGAAATTCTCCAGTCCCGCTGCTGAGGTCTGGCTGAGCGTCAGGTTCTCCATTCTCGCTGATAGTGGTCGTGGGGTGTGCAAGACCAGAGAATTCCGACCATAGTCTTCCCAGATGAACACCAAATTCAATCTGAAAATAGTTCTGAGAAATGACAACACATGCCATTGCTTTCCAGGGAAGGGAAATGATTGCTCTGAAGAGAGTGCAGAGGAGACTTACACGAATGTTGTCAGGGCTTGAAAATTGCAGCAATAAGGAGAGATTGGGGTTGTTTCTCTTAAAATAGAGGAGGCTGAGGGGTGACTTAATTGAAGTGTACAATATGATGAGGGGCCTAGACAGGGTAGACAGGACAAGCCTGTTTCTCTCTAACTGAGGGGATCAATTACTAAGTTTAAGACTCACCTGATGAAGGAGCAGCGCTCCGAAAGCTCGTGATTCCAAATAAACCTGTTGGACTTTAACCTGGTGTTGTGAGACTTCTTATAGGTTTAAGATGATTAGAGGGGACATGAAGAAAAGCTTTGTCACCCAGAGGGTGATGGGTGTCTGGAATTCACTGCCTAAGTTGCTGGTTGAGGCTGAAAAGCTCAACTCATTTAAAATCTACCTGGATCTGTATCTGAAATCCTGGAACCTGCGAGGCCAAGACCAAGTGCTAGAAAATGGAATTAAACTGAGCGGCTAGTTCCTTTTTTCCCTATTTTGGCCGACTCAGGCACGATGGGCTGAATGGCCTCTTCCTGCACCGTAGCTTTTCAATGCTTCTATAGAAATGTGACTAGAATTAAACTTGCAGGAGAAAGTCAAGCCCGCGACACCTTTTGAGAATTGTCTGAAACAGTCCTGTAAGGCAGGGGGAACATTCACTTGGAGGCAAAGCAGGTTTCCCAGACACTGACGAGGCATCTTGCTGTGAAATTCAAGGGCCGATGTCTGGCTTTAAAACACTGCCGCACAAGGTTGTGAAATTTATGTTGGTTTCATTTGAAGAACTCCCCCCCCCCCCCCCCCCCCCCCCCATTAATATCTGTCTAGCAATCCTTTCTCTTCGTGAAGCGGGCAAATTATTTTCTCAGACCAAAAGCAGAACGAAGATTTATAATTTGCCTGTAATCGAAAAAAAATGAAATGTAGCGACTGAGTGAAAATCTATCGCGAGTGAATCAGAATTTCTCTGATCTCTCCCTCGTGGACAACTTGTTGCTGATATTTGAAATACCTTGGCAATGGAAAGGTACAAATATTTGAAGAGTACTGTCAGGCTGCCCATACTGCTACACAATAATGATTCTGTTTAAACTTCCCTGAACAGTAGGCCTTATTGTCTCTGTAACACTTCTGTGCTTTAATTAAATATTCCAACAAGGCAACAGAGAAGCACAGAACCCATTTGCACATAAAAGCTGCCATTTATCTTTTATCTGCGGCTAAAAAAAGAGTCTGTTTTTAGAAATTGTGAACAAGTACTGTATCAGCCCAACATTGCATTCCAAACCTCAAATCCATATGGAAATGGTATGGTCGCCACACTTCCGGAAGGATGCTTTGGAGAGAGTGCAAAGAAGGCTTACCAGGATGTTGCCTGGCCTGGTGGGTAAGAGGAGAGGTTGGATAAACTCGGATTGTTTTCACTGGAAAGACGGAGGCTGAGGGACGACCTGATCGAAGTCTACAAAATGATGAGAAGCATAGACAGGGTGGATAGTCAGAGGCTTTTTTTCCCAGGGTGGAAGGGTCAACTACAAGAGGGCACAGGTTTAAGGTGAGAGGTGGTACGTTTAGGGGAGACGCGCAGGGAAAATGTTTCACACAGAGGGTGGTGGGTGCCTGGAACACACTGACAGTGGGGGTGGTGAAAGCAGGCACGTTAGCAACGTCCAAGGAGTATCTTGATAGACACATGAACGGGAGGTGAATAGAGGGATAGAAACAGAGTATCAGTGCAGGCTTGGTGGGATGAAGGACCTTTTTCATAGATACAGTGCAGAAGGAGGCCATTTGGTCCATCGAGTCTGCACCAACGACAATCCGATCAAGGCCCTATCCCTGTAACCCCACCTATTTGCCCTGACACTGAGGGACAATTTAGCATGGCCAATCAGCTTAACTTGCACATCTTTGGAGTGTGGGAGGAAACCAGAGCACCCGGAGGAAACCCACACAGACACGGGGAGAACATGCGAACTCCACACAGACAGTTACCCAAGGCCGGAATTGAACCCGGGTCCCTGGCGTTGTGAGGCAGCAGTGCTAAACACTGTTCCTATGATGTATTGTTTTTTGTTCTTTGAAAAGTGACTAAATTAATTTCCCAACCAAATATCTCAAAACTGATGTGAATAAATTCAATTTAATTGATTATAATTGGGGCAAAATATAAATTTAAATCTTTCTTTTGTATTGGCTTGAAAGATCTGCGGTATTATTTGATAGTTTAATCTTGCTGTTTTTCAGTGTTGCAGGGTGTTTCTATAAAGTTAATGGACAATTTAACTGAGAGATCATTTTAAACAATGAATAAGAACATTTTTCTTTTTAATAATTAATATTTTCACCACTCCAACACTGGCGGCCATGACTTGGGCTGCTGATATCTGAGACTCTGGAATTTTCTCCCTGAATCTGTTCACCTCTCAACCGCTCTCTCTCTTCTCCCTCCCCCCCCCCCCTACCCCCCCCCTTCCCCCACCCCTCATCCCCCCATTCAAGATGTTTCTTACCACCCTGACCATAAAATCACAGGATTCTGCTGCAGTGCAGCAGAGAAGGGCAGCACGGTGGCAGTGGTTAGCACTGCTGTACCCATTAATGGGGTAAGAAGTCTCACAACACCAGGTTAAAGTCCAACAGGTTTATTTGGTAGCAAAAGCCACTAGCTTTCGGAGCGCTGCCCCTTCATCAGGTAAATGGGAGTTCTGTTCATAAACAGGGCATATGACGACACAAACTCAATTTACAAAATAATGGTTGGAATGCGAGTCTTTACAGGTAATCAAGTCTTAAACGTACAGAAAATGTGACTAAACACATTGACGAAGGGAAAGTGGTAGATGTGGTTTATATGGATTTTAGCAAGGCGTTCGATAAGGTCCCCTATGCAAGGCTTCTAGAAAAAGTGAGAGGGCATGGGATCCAAGGGGCTGCTGCCCTGTGGATCCAGAACTGGCTTGCCCAAAGGAGGCAGAGAGTGTGTATAGATGGGTATTTTTCTAAATGGAAGTCGGTCACCAGTGGTGTGCCCCAGGGATCTGTTCTGGGACCCTTGCTGTTTGTCATTTTCATAAATGACCTGGATGAGGAAGTGGAGGGATGGGTTGGTAAGTCTGCCGATGACACGAAGGTTGGTGGGGTTAGGGATAGTCTGGAGGGATGTCAGAAGTTACAGAGGGACATAGATAGGATGCAAGACTGGGCGGAGAAGGGGCAGATGGACTTCAACCCAGATAAAGGCGTAGTGGTCCATTTTGGCAGGTCAAATGGGATGAAGGAGTACAAAATAAAGGGAAAGACTCTTAGTATTGTAGAGGATCAGAAGGACCTTGGGGTCCGGGTCCATAGGACTCTAAAATCGGCCCCGCAGGTGGAGGAGGTGGTTAAGAAGACGTATGGTGTGCTGGCCTTTATCAATCGAGGGATTGAGTTTAGGAGTCCGGGGATAATGATGCAGCTATATAAGACCCTCGTCAGACCCCACTTGGAGTACTGTGCTCAGTTCTGGTCACCTCATTACAGGAAGGATGTGGAAAAGATTGAAAGGGTGCAGAGGAGATTTACAAGGATGTTGCCTGGATTGAGTGGCATGCCTTATAAGGATAGGCCGAGGGAGCTCGGTCTTTTCTCCTTGGAGAGACGTAGGATGAGAGGAGACCTAACAGAGGTATATAAGATGTTGAGAGGCATAGATCGGGTGGACTCTCAGAGGCTTTTTCCCAGGGTGGAAATGGCTGCTACGAGAGGACACAGGTTTAAGCTGCTGGGCTGTAGGTACAGGGGCAATGTTGGGGGGAAGTTTTTCACACAGAGGGTGGTGGGCGAGTGGAATCGGCTGCCGTCAGTGGTGGTGGAGGCAAACTCAATAGGGTCTTTTAAGAGACTCGTGGATGAATACATGGGACTTAATAGGATGGAGGGTTATAGGTAGGCCTAAAAGGTAGGGATATGTTCGGCACAACTTGTGGGGCCAAAGGGCCTGTTTTGTGCTGTAGTTTTTCTATGTTTCTCGAACTCCCACTCACCTGACGAAGGAGCAGCGCTCCGAAAGCTAGTGGCTTGTGCTACCAAATAAACCTGTTGGACTTTAACCTGGTGTTGTGAGACTTCTTACTGTGTTTACCCCAGTCCAATGCCGGCATCTCCACATCATGGCTCCCATTAATGGGCACAGTTCATCATCCAATCAGGACTGCCTTAGTTGAGGGACCAATCGGAGGCCTTGCAGCTTACAAGGAGCAGCAGACTGCAATGGAAGGTAAGGCAGAGAGAGAGGGTGCTTCAACATACAGGTACATTCTCTCCAAATATTACAAATCTTTCACTAAAAAATAGATTGAGAACCCAGGTCAGGACTGTGGATGGAGTGCAGGGCTAGGGAGGGGGGTGAGGCAGTGGGGACGGCCTCAACATAGTCACTTCTCTGGGACTCAGGCAGGCAGGGGTGGCCTGTAGGCCTGCCAGAAGGACTGAAAGCCCTCCCAGTCTGCCACTGGATGCCCACCTCCAGGCACTGAAAGGAACCCTGCCACTTCCATCCACCTCAGTCATCCTCCTTGAACCTCAGTGAGGTTCTTACTGAGCCAACGTAGGTGGCTCTACTGACCCCCCGATCTGGCAAAATGGCCTGCAGTTGGGATGGTGCTGGGGAAAGGGGGCTATTTTTAACTCCTGCCCATCTCTGATCTCGCCCCAACAGCGGTTGACAACTCGAGTGTGTATACGTCTCAGTCCTGAACAGTATTTATCCATCAACCAACGATAAATAAAACGGATTATCTGGTCATCATTGTTGTTTGTGGCATCTTGCTATCCATAACTGGGTTGCTGTATTTCCCTGCATTCTGTAAGAACAGGAGGAGGCCATTCAGTCCCCTTCAGCCACTTCCACTATTAGCATTGCAGTCTCACAGTGCCAGGGACCTAGGTTCGATTCCTGGCTTGGGTCACTGTCTGTGTGGAGTTTGCATGTTTTCCCTGTGCCTGTGTGGGTTTGCTCCGGGTGCTCCGGTTTCCTCCCACAGTCCAAAGCTGTGTGGGTTAGGTGGATTGGCAATGCTAAATTGCTCCATTGTGTCAGGGGGGTTAGCTAGGGTAAATACACGGGGTTACGAAGATAGGGCCTGGGTGGGACTTGATGGGCGAAATGGCCTCCTTCTGCACTATAGGGATTCTATGATTCAATTAGACCATTGTGATGCATGCCTCCACTCCATTACACAGGCTTTGATCTATAGCCCCTGATAACCTTAACTAATGAAAAGTTATTGATCTCAGCTTTGACGATTTCACTTGACTCATCACCCACCTAACACCCACCCAGAACCCACCACTGGACGAGAGTTACCATGGAGATGGCGACCTCACCCACAGGCTGGAAAGTCAAGGTCCAGCCCACCTCTGCCGATTCTGGAAATCAGGACCGGTTTTACATCCGTCAGGTCATTTGTTTCCTGAAACCAGGTGTCCCCTGAGGCAGGATGTCCGATGCTCCGTCTCCAGACCATCTGATGGGTTTGGCAGCTCTTCAGAGCCAGTGGCGCCACCAAAGCTGGTGACCACCACTGGGACTGCAGCCAGACCCCGGCCAGGGAAGCGGCCTCACCAGGACCAGTCAGACAGACCCTAGCGAGAGTGGGGGGGAATAAATTGTGATCAGGAGGCAGGAGGGGAGGGGTAAGGTTTGTGGGGATGACCCTTTCCCCCACCCACCTGGGTGCCAAGGACATTCCCCAAAGATGGTACCCCCCTCTTTAAGTGCCTGCGCACCCAGATGCCCACACCAAGTGTATTATGGCTTGTTAACAAGCTCAATTGACTCGTGATTATTTAGTTAAATATGGTGGGCAGGTTGCCAATTTTGGCACCCATGCACCCACTGTATGGTGGCACTGAGTTTGGGGGTGGGTAGGAAGGTGGCAGGGTGGGCACCTGCCCTATTTTACATGGTAAGAAGTCTCACAACACCAGGTTAAAGTCCAACAGGTTTATTTGGTAGCACAAGCTACTAGCTTTTGGAGCACTGCTCCTTCATCAGGTGAGTGGGATTTCAGTTCACAAACAGGGCATATAAAGACACAAACTCAATTTACAAAATAATGGTTGGAATGCGAGTCTTTTCAGGTAATCAAGTCTTAAAGGTACAGACAATGTGAGTGCAGAGAGCGTTAAGCACAGATTAAAGAGATGTGTATTGTCTCCAGACAGGACAGTTAGTGAGATTTTGCAAGCCCAGGCACGTCGTGGGGGTTACAGATAGTGTGACATGAACCAAGATCCCGGTTGAGGCTGTCCTCATGTATGCGGAACTTGGCTATCAGCCTCTGCTCAGCGACACTGCGTTGTCGTGTGTCGTGAAGGCCGCCTTGGAGAACGCTTACCTGAAGATTGGAGGCCGAATGCCCGTGACTGCTGAAGTGTTCCCCAACAGGAAGAGAACACTCTTGCCTGGTGATTGTTAAGCGGTGTTCATTCATCCGTTGTCGTAGCGTCTGCATGGTTTCCCCAATGTACCATGCCTCGGGACATCCTTTCCTGCAGCGTATCAGGTAGACAACGTTGGCCGAGTTGCAAGTGTATGTACCGTGTACCTGGTGGATGGTGTTCTCATGTGAGATGATGGCATCCATGTCAATGATCCGGCATGTCTTGCAGAGGTTGCTGTGGCAGAGTTGTGTGGTGTCGTGGTCACTGTTCTCTTGAAGGCTGGGTAGTTTGCTGTGGACAATGGTCTGTTTGAGGTTGTGCGGTTGTTTGAAGGCAAGAAGTGGGGGTGTGGTGATGGCCTTGGCGAGATATTCGTCTTCATCAGTGACATGTTGAAGGCTCCGGAGAAGATGTCGTAGCTTCTCCACTCCGGGGAAGTACTGGACGACGAAGGGTACTCTGTCCGCCGTGTCCCGTGTTTGTCTTCTGAGGAGGTCGGTGCGGTTTTTCACGTTGGCGCGTCGGAACTGTCGATTGATGAGTCGAGCGCCATATCCTGTTCTTATGAGGGCATCTTTCAGCGTCTGGAGGTGTCTGTTGCGATCCTCCTCATCCGAGCAGATCCTGTGTATACGGAAGGCTTGTCCGTAGGGGATGGCTTCTTTAACGTGTTTAAGGTGAAAGCTGGAGAAGTGGAGCATCATGAGGTTATCAGTGGGCTTGCGGTACAGTGAGGTGCTGAGGTGACTGTCCTTGATGGAGATGTGTGTGTCCAAAAATGAAACCAATTCCGGAGAGTAGTCCATGGTGAGTCTGATGGTGGGATGGAACTTGTTGATGTCATCATATAGCTGTTTCAGTGATTGTTCATCATGAGTCCAAAGGAAGAAAATGTCATCGATGTATCTAGTGTATAGCATCGGTTGGAGGTCCTGTGCGGTGAAGACGTCTTGTTCGAATCTGTGGATGAAGATGTTGGCATATTGAGGTGCGAATTTGGTCCCCATGGCTGTTCCGTGTGTCTGGATGAAGAACTGGCCGTTGAAGGTGAAGACATTGTGGTCCAGGATGAAGCGGATGAATTGTAAAATTGCATCTGGAGATTGGCAGTTGTCGGCATTGAGTACTGAGGCCGTTGCAGCAATGCCATCGTCGTGGGGGATGCTGGTGTAGAGTGCCGAGACATCCATTGTGACGAGGAGTGCTCCTGGTTCAACTGCTCCATGTGTGCTGAGTTTCTGTAGGAAGTCCGCGACAAAAGCTGGGGGTTCTTTGTACAATGGGTTTCAGGATGCCCTCGACGTAGCCGGAGAGGTTCTCGCACAGGGTCCCATTGCCCGATATGATGGGACGGCCGGGTGTGTTTGCCTTGTGTATCTTCGGGAGGCAGTAGAGATGTCCAACGCGGGGTGTACGTTGGAGATGAGAGCACAGAGGGTGCTCTGAAGGTCCGGATCAAATGTCTTGATCAGTCTGAGTTGACGGGTGTGTTCTTTGGTCGGATCTGCGAGTAACCGTCTGTAGTGTTCCTGGTTGTTCAGTTGTCAGTACACTGCAGTAATCCGTTCTGTTCAGTATGACGATGGCCCCTCCTTTGTCTGCTGGTTTGATGACAATATTGCGGTTGGTCTTGAGAGCGCGGATGGCGTTGCGTTGTGCTTGGGTGATGTTCGGGGCTAACTTGAGTGTGGCTGATGAATCTGGCATTGACGCATCTCCTGACGGCTTGGGCATACATGTCAAGTTGAGGGCAGCGGCCTTCTGGATTTTACATGTATTTTACCACTCCCCTGCTGAAAACACACCTGACAGGGGCACATAAAATCCTGCCTCATGAGTGCCCATCACCCCCCACCTCAGCTGATTTTGCAAACTGCCACCTGGCACAGTGACTAGCACCGCTGCCTCACAGCGCCAACGACCCGGGTTCAATTCCGTCCTCAGGTCACTGTCTGTGTGGAGTTTGCACATTCTCCCTGTGTCTGGGTGGGTTTTCTCCGGGTGTTCCGGTTTCCTCCCACAGTCCAAAGATGTGCGGGTTAGGTGGATTGGCTATGCTAAATTACCCCTGAGTGTCAGGGGGACTAGCTAGGGTAAATGCATGGGGTTGTGGGGATAAGGCCTGGGTGGGATTGTAGTCAGCGCAGACTCAATGGGCTGAATGGCCTCCTTCTGCACTGTAGGAATTCTATGATTCTATTCTATCAACTGCTCCCGGCGTGGAGTTTGGGGGGTGGCAGGGGTTAAATTCCGGCCACCGTTTCTCTCGCTCTACCCCATTACAGCAGTGAGCACACTGAAAAAGGAATTGATTCACTGTGAACTGCCCTGAGGACACGCAAGCCCTTGTATCAATTCTTTTGATTCCTCTGTTTGGAGTTGTGTTTAGCATTTCAGAAATGCGTTTTTTTAACTTCAACCAAAGTAAAACGGCAATGGGTCTCCGAAGTGGAATCTGGCGATCAAAGTAGGAACGGCTGCTGGCTCGATATAATTCTAATCTGATGAACCATGCTGATGTACTTTTGGTATACAAATCCATTGACAGGACTCGAGGAGGTTGAACTTAAAGAAAGGGAGGGGCGACCGTCCTTTATTCGACTGATCTGAGAGGTTTCACAGGGGGTGATTACGCTTTGTGACACTCTGCTTGGACCCCCACATAAAGCCTGGGGGATTGTATTGTGTCCGCTACCCTCAAGACAGGCTGGAACTTTGGCATTAAACAAGAGGTGGAGGGATGAATCAAAAATTAACATAATGGATCAGGCCCTTTTCAGGAGTTGAAGCTTTCCTGTCGGAATATATATTATATGGTTTCAATTTGCACTGGACATCTGTGCCTGATAATATGCAGGATTAGGTACACAATCCTTGAGGTGTGTAGGTGGTCTGTTCCAATTGGAATTATACGGTTTGCATCATGACAGAAGTGCCCACCCATAAGAAAGATTATTGAGGTTAAAACTTGCGGTTAACGAGTCTGTATCTCGCATTCCCCGTGCCACATCAGAAAGTTCCGAGAATGAATTTTCACCAAACTCCCGACAATAAATGTTAACATTAAACTGCGGCTAAAACACTGCTGAACAATGGGTTTCAGAAGGCCATCAGATTCAGGAGCAGAGTCGGGCCATTCGGCCCATCGGAACATGAGGAGTTCCAGTCACCCTATCAGTGAGAGAGAAAAAAGAGCAGTGAGAGAGAGAGAGAGAGAGAGAGACGGTTGGATTATACAGTTTCCCAGTATTTTCAGTGGGGTGGCACACCACCCACATTCTAGCCTGTTAGGCCTCTCAGTTGCAACCCAGTAATGCAAGTCCAGCTTCTTCACAAACTCACTTTATTCTCTTTTACAACTCCACATACACACACCCAACACTCAAGTCCACCTGTAATCCCTTTATATATCCCAGTAGGCACTATTAAACAATTAACATACAAATTGGGTCTAAAGTGGAAAGTTGCAGTTAACCCATCCCTAACATAGCCCACCGTTGAACTGTGTCCCGTAATTCACTCTGTAGGTAGGTGCCAAAATTGGCAACCCATCGCCATATTGAAATAAATAATTACTTGTCAATTGAGCTTGTTAGCAAACTAATTGTCCTGGGAAATACGCTGCCCATGCCATACTGCGCTTGGCTTAGGTAGATGGGCAGGAGTGGCTAGGCTGTCTTTTAAACAAGCAGGAAGGAAGGGGGCAAATCGTTTGAGGGCTGCACTTCGCACATCGTGGATCTCCCTCACCCCAAGGTGTTTGCCCTCCCTCTTTCTTTCTCACCACCTGGCCTCCACAATTTGTCTTCCCATCCCTTCGCTCCCCCCTCCCCCCTCCATCCCCCCTTCCCTAGGTTGCCCGATTCCCCCTCCACCCAAGAATCTGGCTCTGGGCCCCGTGGTTGTCTTGCTGGTGTTCTTGCTTGCAATTCCAGCAGAGGCCACTACCAAGTTCTGGCGCTACTGGGACTGTTGGAGGTACAGTGGATTTTCCAGCACTCTCCTGTGGATTTTCTAGTCCCCTCCCACAGATTTTCCAGCTCCTCCCACCGACAGGTCCCGCCAATGTTGACTGCCCAAGGATTCTCAGTTCCCCAGCAACAGGGCGGGAGAACCACAGAAGAGCATGGGGAACTGGAAAATCCCGCTGGCAGTGAATAGCTCACCATATCCGCATTGGGAAACCCACCATGGGCGGGACTGGAAAATCACAGCTTCAGCCTTTTTAACTTGCCTTCAATGCTGTATGGGTGCGGAAAGGCCTTTTTTTCTTGTCCATTGTCTGCCAACAAACTTTAGCAATGGGGGTGGGGGTGGTGCAGCATGAGGGGTGAGAAATCTGCCCTCTGCCAACCCCCATCCCGACCCTCCTCCTCCCCCAACCATGTAAAATGCAGCCCAGAGAAAGAAACCAGAGATTCGAATATACATGCCCATCTGGGGTAGAACTACTGTAGAATTGGCTCACTGCCCACCTGTAACTCTGGCATTTTTTTGTTGGGGGTCTGCTATATTTACATAGTTTTACTGGGTTACCCAGTGCTTCTGGAAGCCTTCCTCTGGGGAGTCTGCAGCAGCAGAGTGTGGATTACTATTCCAAAGTAGCTAAATTGATTTATTTTATTATAGAATCCCTACAGTAGGAGGCCATTCGGCCCATCGAGCCTTCACCGACAACAATCCCACCCCATTCCCGTAACTCCACATATTACCCTACTAATTCCCCCGAAACTAGCATGGCCAATCAACCCAACCCACACATCTTTGGACTGTGGGAGGAAACTGGAGCACCCGGAGGAAACCCACGCAGACACGGGGAGCATGTGCAAACTCCACACAGACAGTGACCCAAGCCGGGAGTTGAACCTGGGTCCCTGGTGCTGTGAGGCAGCAGTGCTAACCACTGTGCCATCATGCCAGTCATTAGTGACACAAGTAGGCTTACATTAACACTGCAATGAAGTTATTGTGAAAATTCCTGAGTTGCCACACTCCGGCGCCTGTTCGGGTACACTGAGGGAGAATTTAGCATGGCCAATCCACCTAACCAGCATGCTTTGTGTTTCGGGCAGTATCCTTTTAAGGGGCTGCCCTTTAATTAGTCCCTCAGTTTTTTTGATTTGGTTTAATTGGGTATTTGATTTACCCAAAATCGGAGAAGTCAGTGTGTGCACAGAAAAAATTCCATAGAATCCCTACAGTGCAGAAGGAGGCCATTTGGCCCATCGAATCTGCACTGACCACGATCCCACCCAGGCCCTATCCCCATAACCCCTCATATTTACTCTAATTCCCCTGACATTGAGGGTCAATTTAGCAAAGTAAGAAGTTTAACAACACCAGGTTAAAGTCCAACAGGTTTATTTGGTAGCAAAAGCCACACAAGCTTTCGGAGCTGCAAGCCCCTTCTTCAGGTGAGTGGGAATTCTGTTCACAAACAGAGCATATAAAGACACAAACTCAATTTACATGAATAATGGTTGGAATGCGAATACTTACAACTAATCAAGTATTTAAGAAACAAAACAACATGAGTGGAGAGAGCATCAAGACAGGCTAAAAAGATGTGTATTGTCTCCAGACAAGACAGCCAGTGAAACTCTGTGGGGGTTACAAATAGTGGGACATGAACCCAATATCCCGGTTGAGGCCGTCCTCGTGTGTGCGGAACTTGGCTATCGGTTTCTGCTCAGCGACTCAGCAGACAATTTAGCATAGCCAAACATCTTTGGATTGTGGGAGGAAACCGGAGCACCTGGAGGAAACCCACGCAGACACGGGGAGAACATGCAAACTCCACACAGTGACCCAAGCCGGGAATTGAACCCTGGTCCCTGGCGCTGTGAGGCCAGTAGTAAGTCCTGATCCAAATGATTTGCGCTGTAATAGTCCATGCACAATGCCAGCAACAGTTAAATTTTGACAAACGTCTGCCATCATTGCTGACAATAATATGAATCCACTTCCATGATCTTTCCTGCAATGACCAAAATATTATCATAAATGGGATTTTTATGTAATATTAGAGTTAAGAACCCCCCCCCCCCCTGTTGCTAGAGCTCGCGATACACGAGTAGAAACCTGCCTCTCAGCGTATTCTGATGGCTTCAGGGAAGATTGTAATGCAACACGGTGAATTATTAGACATATTTAATGAGGGAATGTCTTCTCTGGAACAGGACCTTCTGTAACAATATCTTTGTTTAAGGTTAAAATTTATTAGTGTCCCAAATAGGCTTACATTAACACTGCAATGAAATTACCGTGAAAATCTCCTAGTCGCTACACTCTGGCACCTGTTCGGGTAAACTGAGGGAGAACTTAGCATGGCCAATGCACCTAACCAACATGTCTTTTGGACTGTGGGAGGAAACTGAAGCACCCAGAGGAAACCCACGCAGACACGGGGAGAATGTGCAGACTCCACACAGACAGTGACCCAAGCCGGGAATCAAACCCAGGTCCTATGCTTCATAGACTCATAGAAACCTTACAGTGCAGAAGGAAGTCAGTCAGGCCATCAAGTCTGCACTGACAACAATTCCGCCTAGGCCCTATCCCCATAACCCCACATATCTACCCTTCTAATCCCTCTAATCCCGGGACACATTAAGGGGCAATTAATGGGGAGAATGTGCAGGCTCTGCACAGACTCTGCCTAAACCAGAACTGAACCCGGGTCCCTGGCGCTGTGAGGCAGCAGTGCAAATCACTGTGCCGCCCATGCTTGATCAGAAACATTTGAGCACTGTCCAACTGCACTTTTGAGTTGTTTAATGAATAACTGAGCTTGACTAAGATTCAGTGCAAACAGTATTTTTATATATAATATTGATGTCAGACTGGAGTTCCCAGTGCAAGGGTTGAAAGCAGTGGGACGTCATCTTCCAGCTCGTCACACAGCGGGGATCTTCCAGTCCCGCTGACGTCGCACTCCAGCCGCGTGTTTCCCGGCAGCGTGGGGTCGAATTAATGGGAAATCCCATTGACTGGCAGGGACTGGCACGGTAGCACAGTGGTTAGCACTGCTGCTTCACAGCTCCAGGGTCCCGGGTTCGATTCCCGGCTCGGGTCACTGTCTGTGTGGAGTTTGCACATTCTCCTCGTGTCTGCGTGGGTTTCCTCCGGGTGCTCCGGTTTCCTCCCACAGTCCAAAGATGTGCGAGTTAGGTTGATTGGCCAGGTTAAAAATTGCCCCTTATAGAGTCCTGAGATGTGTAGGTCAGAGGGATTAGCAGGTAAATATGTGGGGGTAGGGCCTGGGTGGGATTGTGGTCGGTGCAGACTCGATGGGCTGAATGGCCTCCTTCTGCACTGTAGGGTTTCTATGATTCTATGATCAGAGATCCTGCTGCTGGCCAATGGCACGCTGTCTCCTGCTGCAGAGAGGAATCCCGGCACAGCTGTAGGATCTCCTCCTGTTAACCTTAATGACTAGATCATTCTGTAATTGAAAAAGATCTATTTCTTGTGCTTTACCAGAACAGCCGCTGTAAGACCATAAAGAGGTAGGAGCAGAAGTAGGCCATTTGGCCCATCAGATCTGCTCCGCCATTGGAGACCAAGGACTGGATTTTCCAGCTGCGCTGGCCCCCTGGCCGGAAATTGCCACCCAAAGTAAATGGACCTTTGCATGGTTCACCAAATTTTCTGTCCTGCCCGCTCTGATTCCTGTGGCGGGTGGGACGGGAAAATTCTGCCCCATGACTGATCCTCAACTCCATTTTCCTGCCTTAATGCCACAATCCTTGATTCCCTTCCTGATTAAAAATCAGCTCTGACGAAGGGTCATCCAGACTCGAAACGTTGGCTCTATTCTCTCTCCATGGATGCTGTCAGACCTGCTGAGATTTTCCAGCATTTTCTATTTTGGTGTGTGATTAAAAATCTGTCTATCTCCGCCTTGAACATACTTAATGACCCAGCCTCTACAGCTCTCTATGGTAAAGAATTGCCCAGATTCACTACCCTCTCAGAGAAGAAATTCCTTTCATTTCTGGGGCTGCCATGCCTATGTGGTCTGCTGGGGCTGCCATGCCTATGTGGCCCGCTGGGGCTGCCATGCCTATGTGGCCCGCTGGGGCTGCCATGTCTATGTGGCCTGCTGGGGCTGCCATGTCTATGTGGCCCGCTGGGGCTGCCATGTCTATGTGGCCCGCTGGGGCTGCCATGTCTATGTGGCCCGCTGGGGCTGCCATGTCTATGATGTCCACTGGGTCTTACTGTGATTATGCCTTCTGGTCCAGGATTTGCTGGTGGTTTGTGCTCCCCTCACGATTGGGGTTATGGTGAGTCATACAAATCCTGGGTTTGATCAGTGATGGACAGCCAGCCAGTCTATGGGCATTACAGCCAGACTTTGTGACACTGGAAATGGGGATAGAAAACACGAGAATGGGAAATGATTCCCATTCCTGGTCGAGTGAAAAATCCAGTGGAGTTTCTACATGCATGGACTGCAGCTGACAGAACAGCGGTGTGGATTGTACGGTCATAACAGTTCCCCTCCCGTTGATCCCACTCTGCCAGAATCATTCACAGCTTCATTGCTGCCAGGGTTTCAAACAGTTGATGTTTGCTTATGAATGCCACACTTTTTATAAAGGTGAGGCCATCCTTTGACATCTGTGTGGCCTGTTTCTGATGATGAGGCTGGATAATTTATGATGTCTTTCCAGCTGTAACAGTTGCCCGAGACAGATTTGCCGGAATCTCTTTAGGCCGGGAGCAGGGTGAATGGTGCTAAGGCTAAATGGATTCTGCAGTCAGGTGCTGTCATCAACTACATCAAAGAGATTTCTTTTGCATACGAGGCGGCTGGCATCAATTAGCAAGTACTTGATTTTTTACAATTCTGTGCGTATCCCTTGTTCCCTGCATTTGTACTTCAACATTGGAAGTGCTGTCGTTTTAACGCAGTCCTGATGTGCCCATTAACACTCTGAGAGCTAATCTTTGCAGCCAGCCACTCTTAAACGCTCAATTGTCCATCTCTCCAACAACTGTCAGCTCCTCCGACACTGCCTTCCTGCCAATCGCCCACTCTCCATTATTGTTAGCAATGCCTTCAGCTTTCAAATCTTTAGTTAGGCCACATTTGGAGTATTGCGTGCAGTTCTGGTCGCCACTCTACCAGAAGGACGTGGTGGCTTTGGAGAGGTTTCAAAGAAGGTTTACCAAGGGTGTTTGTTGCCTGGTCTGGACGGTTTTAGGTATGAGGAGAGGTCGGATAAACTCGGATTGTTTTCGCTGGAAAGACAGAGGCTCAGGGGTGACCTGATCGAAGTCATCAAAATTATGAGAGGCACAGACAGGATGGATAGTCAAAGGCTTTTTTCCAGGATGGAAAGGTCAACTACAAGAGGACACAGGTTTAAAGTGGGAGGTGGTAAGTTTAGGGGAGATGTGTGGGGAAAGTTTTTCAGAGGGTGGTGGGTGCCTGGAACGCATTGCCAATGGAGGTGGTGGAAGCAGGCACATTAGCGATGTTCAAGGTGTATCTTGATAAACACATGAACGGGAGGTGAACAGAGGGATAGAAACCACTTTTTGACGCAGGCTTGGTGGGCCGAAGGGCCTGTTCCTGTGATGTATTGTTCTTTGTTCTATCCAGTCTAATCCAAATCTTGCATAGTTTTCTAACTGATGCCCCCCCCCCCTCCCTCCACACATTGTGGGGGCCCTTAGTTATTTTATAGACTTTATCAGATCACATCAGACCTATCTGCTGCTCTAAAAGGAATAGACTCAGGTTCTTAAACCCAAGTAAGTAGCTTTGGTCTCTAAGCTTGGAATCATTCTTGTAACTCTCCCCTAGATCTTTACAATCTGTCGAGCTATGTTTAAGGAAGGGGCTTTAAATGGACTTCCAATTTAAGTGAACCGGGCACAAAAGTTCCATCTCTGCTGCAGCAGCCGAGAATCTAGAGGTCAAGAGGGAGAAATAGGGCCCTCACTAGAAGCAAATATCTGCTACTGTACTATTCTCGGCATGAATCAGGAGACGGGGGCAGAAACGATAATGAAATGAGAATAATTTGTCGACCTTGCGAAAGAGATAAGGAGACTGAGAATCATAGAATCTCTACAGTGCAGAAGGAGTCTGCATCGACTACAATCCCACCCAGCCCTATCCCCATAACCTCACACATTCACCCGAGCTAGTCCCTCTGACACTAAGGGGCAAATTAGCATGGCCAATCCACCCAACCTGCACAGCTTTGGAGTGTGGGAGGAAACCGGAGCATCCAGAGAAAACCCATGCAGACACGGGGAGAAAGTGCAAACTCCACACAGACAGTGACCCAAGCCGGGAATTGAACCCGGGTCCCTGGCGCTGTGAGGCAGCTGTGCTAACCACTGTGCCACTGTGCCACCCCGTGGAAGGCAAAGTTTTAAATCTTCGCCAATAAAATCAATAGTAACTAGAATCATAGAATCTCCACAGTGCAGAAGGAGGCCATTCGGCCCACCGAGTCTGCACCGACCACAATCCCACCCAGGCCCTATCCCCGTAACCCCATGTATTTACCCTGCTATCCCCCTTGACACTAAGGGGCAATTTATCAAGGCCAATGCACCTAATCCGCACATCTTTGGAGTGTGGGAGGAAACTGGAGCACCCGGAGGAAACCCACGCAGACACGGGGAGAACGTGCAAACTCCACACAGACAGTCACCTCAGGCCCGAATTGAACCCGGGTCCCTGGCAGCAGTGCTGACCACTATGCCACTGTGTATTCATTGTTTATTAACCATGGAGGTTTAGAGGTGTAAAACTGTGGCTGGGATTTTCTGGCCCTCCCGTGGTTTGTTTTCTGGCAGTGGAAGCACCATTGACTGCCGGTGGTCTAGGGTTGAAAGGGTTCATATATGGAACTGGAGAAACAATCAGGAAATTGAAAACAGCACGAGCACAGAGGCAGCGGAGAGACTGAACGCAGTAAGTGGTTAATGCTTATTCTAATCCTAAGGTTTAACATAGTACAGAAACTGTACTTTTATAAGTTGAGTGAGTCTTCCGGTAGATGGAGTATAATGTGGGAAAATGTACCTGGTTCACTTTGGCAGGAAGAATGGAAAAGCAGAGTATTATTTAAATGGGGAATGACTGCAGAATTTTGAGTTCAGGAGGGTGTTCCAGTGCAGGAATCACAAAACATGAGTATGCCGCTACAGCAAGTAATGAAGAAGGCTAATGGAATGCTAACCTTTATTACAAGAGGAATTGAACATTAAAGTAAGGATGTTATGTTTCAGCTACACAGGGCATTGTTGAGACTGCAGCTCGAATACAGTGCGCAGTTTTTTGGGGGGGAATTTTCCCAGCCCCCTGCCACGGGAATCATTGCGGGCGGGACTGGGCCAGGCAAAGGTCCGTTGACCTCGGGCGGGATTTTCCGGTCTTGGGGTGAGCGTGGCCGGAAAATCCCACCCTTCGTCTCCTTAGTTAAAGAGGGGTGTAAGTTCACGTGGGGTGGTTCAGACGAAGTTTACTGGATTGATCCCTGGAATGGGCCTTATAAGGAAAGCTCCAATAGACTGGATATGTCTCCACTGGAGTTTAGAAGAGTGAGGGGTGACTTGACCGAAATATATAAGATCCTGAACGTTATTGAGAAAGTGTGCGTGGAAAAGATATTTCCTCTTTTTTAAGGTTTAAGTTTATTTATTAGTATCACAAGTAGGCTTACATTAACACTGCAATGAAGTTACTGTGAAAATCCCCTAGTCGCCACACTCCGGCGCCTGTTCGGGTACACTGAGGGAGAATTTAGCACGGCCAATGCACCTAACCATAAATGTGGGAGGAAACCGGAGCACCCGAAGGAAACCCACGCAGACACGGGGAGAACGTGCCAACTCCGCACAGACAGTGACCCAAGCTGGGAATCTAATCCGGGTCCCTGGAGCTCTGACGCAGCAGTGCTAACCATTTGCCAATATGCCGCCTTTTGTGGGTGAGTCCAGAAGTAAGGGCCACTGTATGAAAATTCAGGGCTGCCTTTTTAGGATGGAGATGAGGAGAATTTTGTTCTGAGGGTTGGGCGACTTTGAATCTCTGCCTCAGAAGGTGGCGGAGGTTGAATATTCATTGAATATTTTTCAGGCAGAGATAGATTGCCCAACCTGAATCTAAGGTTATTGGGGGTAGATGGGAATGTGGAACTCGAAACACAGATCGGCCATGATCTATTGAATGATGGAGCAGGCTCGCAGGGCCAAATGATGACCTGTTTCTGCTCCTATTTCATATATTTGTATATTCATATCAGCAACATGATGATGTAAGAGACACATGACCAGCAGTTGAGAGGTCAATGCTAATGGCTTAGACTGAATAACACCTAGTCTTGTATATCTGAATATAGTCAGGTTCATCCAATAAACCAGTTATAGTTTGACATACCTTTCAGTATTCTAGCCAATTCCTTAAGTCACAACCAACATAAAACATTTACTTTCATGGGTCGTTTTGCCAGTCTGAGGGAGGTGGGAAGATGGAGATGTGGACTTGGGGAGAGGTGGGGAGGTGATGGGGAGATTGGAAGTTGGAGATGTGGAAGATGGGGAGATAGAGGACTGGAGAGGTGGAGAGAAGTAATGCCAAAGCTTAAAGTCTGGACATCTGAATGCAGGTGAGTCACTGTGCATCCCAATTTCCAAAGGTCAGAAGTGGGGATGTTCACCGATGATTGCACAATGTTCAGTGCCATTCGCGACTCCTCAAATACTGAAGCAATCCATGTTCAAATGCAACAAGATCTGGAAAATATCCAGGCTTGAGCTGACAAATGGCAAATAACATTCGTGCCACACAAATGCCAGGCAATGACCATCACCAATAAGAGACACTCTAACCACTGCCCCTTGACATTCAATGGTGTTACCATCACTGAATCCCGCACTGTCAACAACCTTAGGGTTACCATTGATCAGAAACTCAAATGTATTCACCACATAAACACAGTGGCTACAAGAGCAGGTCAGAGGCGAGGAATACTGCGGCAAGTCTCACCTCCTGACTCCCCAAAGCCTATCCACCATCGACAAGGACACAAGTCAGGAGTGTGATGGAATACTCCCCACTTGCCTGGATGGCTGCAGCTCCAACTACACTCAAGAAGCTCGACACCATCCAGGACAAAGCAGCCCACTTGATTGGCACCACATCCAGATAGGGAGGGAAGAGATCAGGGAGAAATTTGAATACAAAGATGACATTTTTCAACCTGAAGTGTTGGTGGATTGGAAACTAATGTAACCCATCAAGCACTGGGTGCTGGGTTTAAATAATCGTGCAAGTTAAGAGACAGGAGAATGCAAGGTTAAAAATCAGGGTAGAAATTAATCCACCCTGGACTTGGGAGGCTGTATCTAATGCAAGGAAGGTTGGAGCGTGGAAAAGAGGGTCAAGGAGGCTTGACTGAGAAGAAGACACATAGAGTCATAGAGGTTTACAGCATGGAAACAGGCCCTTCAGGCCAACTTGTCCATGTCGCCCAGTTCTTAACCACTAAGCTAGTCACAGTTGCCCGCATTTGGCCCATATCCCTCTATACACATCTTACCCATGTAACTATCTAAATGCTTTTTAAAAGACAAAATTGTACCCACCTCTACTACTACCTCTGGCAGCTTGTTCCAGACACTCACCACCCTCCGAGTGAAAAGATTGCCTCTCTGGACCCTTTTGTATCTCTCCCCCCTCACCTTAAACCTATGGCCTCTAGTTTTAGACTCCCCTACCTTTGGGAAAAGATATTGACTATCTAGCTGATCCATGCCCCTCATTATTTTATAGACCTCTATAAGGTCACCCCTAAGCCTCCTACACTCCAGGGAAAAAAGTCCCAGTCTATCCAGCCTCTCCTTATAATTCAAACCATCAAGTCCCGGTAGCATCCTAGTAAATCTTTTCTGCACTCTTTCTAGTTTAATAATATCAAGAGGTAGTGGGATCGTTGCCCACATTCTTCACTTTGATGTGGGGTGGCAGGGTGGCACAGTGGCACTGCTGCCTCACAGCGCCAGGGACCCGGGTTTGATTCCCTGATTGGGTCACTGTCTGTGTGGAGTTTGCACTTTCTCCTTGTGTCTGCATGGGTTTCCTCCAGATGCTCAGGTTTCCTCCCACAATCAAAAGATGTGTGGGTTAGGTTGATTGGCCGTGCTAAATTGACCCTTAGTGTCCCGGCTTGTGTAGGTTAGAGGGATTAGCGGGGTAAATGAGTGGGGTTGTGGAAATAGGGTCTGGGATGGGATTGTTGTCGGTGCAGGCTCGATAGGCTGAATGGCCTCCCTCTGCACTGTAGAGTTTCTATGATTCTATGAATATCCTTTCTATAATAGGGTGACCAAAACTGTACACTACAGGAGTATAGAAAAATATGTGGAAACAGACAGTGCATCTTCACGACAGTTTGGACAGGAGAGCTGTACAGCCTGGTGGATGATTTTAGTCAGAGGGACGAAGTTATCTCAACTTGAATAATGATGGACCGATTCTGAATAGAGGTGTGGGCGGACAATATCTTATTCACCAGGGAGTTAACATCTGGAGCAGGTTGGTGATTGGAGGCACAATAGGGTCGTGAGAGAGGATTTGGGGAAGTTAGGAATACTGAACAAGCCAAGCATATCCAGGCACTTGAACCTGTAGAGGCAGCTGGGGAGGGGGAGGTCAGAATGTGAGGAGGCTTAAGTGGGATGGTGGGTAAGTGGGAGGACATGCTTGGGGAGGGGGGCGGGGGGTGACACAGTAAACACTCTGAAGATGCTATCAGATGCTGAATGGCTATCTTAACTCAGTGGGGAGGAAGCCAGCGAAAGGGAGGAAAGTGATCTGGGGCTGGCTCATAACAGGGAGAGAAAAGATCACACCCTGAGACACAAACTGAACAGAAAATACTCACCATGGGTCATAAAATCTCTCTCCTCAGAAACCATTTGAAAAAAAGAAGCCCTCCCCAATTCATCGCCACTGGGGGCTGAAGGGTGGTAAAGTGTAAATGTATCATCACCCGTGGCTAAGAGCTAATAAATAAAACCCCACGGGGGGGTCTAAGGGCTGCACCATTCCCTGTTTATTTGACAAACAGCTGCAGAACAACCATTAACCACTTCAAAGAGCCGGTGCTGATGTAAAACTTTTGTTGAACCAACCAGGAACATAAAGAATTCAATTCAATCTAATCTGTGCACACATCCCTATTTCTTTGATTTGATTTATTATTTTCACATGCCATTAGTATACAGTGAAAAGTATTGTTTTGTGTGCATATACAGACAAAGCATACCGTTATAGAGAAGGAGAGGAGAGAATATAGTGTTGCAATCATAGCTAGTGTGTAGAGAAAGATCAACTTAATGCGAGGTAGGTCCATTCAAAAGTCTGATGGCAGCGGGGAAGGAGCTGTTCTTGAGTCGATTTGTACGTGACCTCAGACTTTTGTATCTTTCTCCCGACGGAAGAAGGTGGAAGAGAGAATGTCCGGGGTGAGTGGAGTTCTTAATTATGCTGGCTGCTTTGCCGAGGCAGCGGGAAGTGTAGACAGAATCAATGGATGAGAGACTGGTTTGCGTGATGGACTGGGCTTCATTAACGACCCTTTGTAGTTTCTTGTGGTCTTGGATAGAGTGGGAGCCATACCAAGCTGTGATACATCCAGAAAGAATGCTTTCTATGGTGCATTTGTAAAAGTTGGTGAGAGTCATAACTGACATGCCAAATTTCCTTCGACTTCTGAGAAAATAGAAGCGTTGGTGGTCTTTCTTAACTATAGTGTCGGCATGGCTGTAGTCTCCAAACTGGAGAGTCAATCACCACCCTGAACTTTGACTTAAGAAGTTGAATCTCGAGACAACCTGCCAGTGTTCTGGTGAAGTGTGAAAGTGTGACAGACTGAGATTTGGGAAGATTAATTTGTTGGGTTTCCCTCACATGAAAATCCCTGCAAAAAAGGGGTTATTTGAGATAACAATACATGAGGAGGCTCCAGTATAAGATTCAGTTTGACAGGAGATTATGGTGAAGCAACAGTTGTAGATAACCAGGAGGCATCGAACCGGTTTTTCAGCTTTCTCAGAGTTTGGAGCTAGTTGAAAAACATTTGTAGGAGGCGGTGTGAATACAAAAGGGTGGGGGGAACGCCTCTCACTCAATGAATTAATATTTATTTTAAATATTAAAAAAAGAACGAAACAAGCTTCCTTATAGGAAGTCAGGCAAGTATATTAAGGAAAAGCAGCAGAAGTGTGGGTATGTGAATGTGTACAGGGCGGCACGGTGGCACAGTGGTTAGCACTGCTGCCTCACAGCGCCAGGGACCTGGGTTCAATTCCCAGCTTGGGTCACTGTCTGTGTGGAGTTTGTACGTTCTCCCCCGTGTCTGCGTGGATTTCCTCCGGGTGCTCCGGTTTCCACCCACAGTCCAAAGGTGTGCGGGTTAGATGGATTGGCCATGCTAAATTGCCCCTTAGTCCCCCTGACACTAGCTCGGGTAACTGCATGGGGTTATGGGGATAGGGCCTGGATGGGATTGTGGTTGGTGCAGACTAGATGGGCCAAATGGCCTCCTTCTGCACTATAGGATTCTATGGACTAAGTTTACTGAGAGGTTAAATACTTAAACCAGTGAGAGTGTGAGTGTGTGGTGTGTGAGTGTATGTATGTGTGGAGTCAGTGAATGTTTATTCTGTGGAGTGTTAAGTTTGAAGAATAATGAGGTGATTAAACCCCCATCGACAGATGCAGGTCAATGATTAAGATGTGAAACAGCTTTATATGGTTTTCACCCAGAATCTTCTTTCAAAGGGATGTGGTGGTAATTGCAAACATTTCTGATATTTGTCTTGTTTTTGGGAATGACCATTGGAGTTCCTGGTCCTCCCCGGGTAAGCTCATGTACAAAGTGACCAGAATGTATGCTTCGCTCCTACTGACAGAGAGGCCTCTGAATTTGACCTCATCACTACCTGCAAAACAATGGCTACAATTGCTGTCCAGGTGTCTATAAAGTGACAAATCAAATCTCACAGTCATGGTCCCTATGAGCCACAGAATATCCCCGAGAGCTTGGGTATGGAGAGTTATTCTCTTCCCAGCTTTTCAGAGTGACTTCCATTGCAATTCAATCAATTCATATCTAGTTTTAAAAAATCTAATTAAATGCTGTATCATTTTCTTATTCTTTGATGCTCTTTCACAGATGAGGAGAATAGAGCATGACTTACTCTTTTTTTTGGTAAAGCCCTCAATGAATTTACAGCAAAAGAAATCTTGCTAGAGTTTTAGTGATGTCTTGACCAAAATATCCCAAAACATGTCCTAATATGTTACAAAACTCTTCTTCAAACCTCCAGTGCCAAGAGGGTGATATACCTTTAAGTAGGGTTTAAAATCATAGAATTCCCACAGAACAGAGGGAGGCCATTCGGCCCAACATGCCTGCACTGACAACAACAATCCCACCTAGGATTTAACCCCGTAACCCCACATAGTTACCCTCTAATCCCCGGACACTAAGGGGCAATTTTGCATGGCCAATCAACCTAACCTGCACATCTTTGGACTGAGGGGGGAAACCCAGAGCACCCGGAGGAAACCCACGCAGACACGGGGAGAATGAGCTAACTTCACACAGACATTGACCCAAGGTTCGGAATCTAATTCAGGTCCCTAGCGCTGTGAGGCAGCAGTGTTAACCACTGTGCCTCATCTTCAGCAACACCCCGTTTGCTGTCAATAGTTTGTCGCTATTAGGTGAAGGCATTCAGTCAAGTCTACCCACCAAAATGCAATGCAAACTCACTGGTGAGGCAATAGGCTTTTTAACATTATCTTGGTGGCCATCTTACTGAATTCTCCTTTACCAAGATGGTGGCATACCGGTAATGTTACTGGATGAATGATCCAGAGGTCCAGTCTAATCATTTGGGGGGAAAAGTTCAAATCCCACCACAGCAGTTGAATTCGATTAACAAATCTGGAATTGAAAGCTAGTCCCAGTAATGGTGACCTGAAGCTATCATCGATTGTTGTAAAACTTCTCTGGTTCACTCATATCCATGAAGGAAATCTGATGTCCTTACCTGGTCTGGCCTACATGTGACTCCAGACGCACAGCAATGTGGGTGACCTTTATCTGCCCTCTGAAATGGCCTGGCAAACCACTCTGTTCAGAGGAAGTTAGGGATGGGCAACAAATGTTGGCCTTGCCAATGCCATTAGCATCCCATGAAAGAATAAATACATTTAAATTCTTGTTTAACACTGAGGGTGGGATTTTCCAGCTGCGCTTGCTCCAAGCATTCTTGGGGTGAGCATTCTTTCTGGTTGTATCACAGCTTGGTATGGCTCCTGCTCTGTCCAAGACCTCAAGAAATTACAAAGGTCATGAATGAAGCCCAGTCCATCATGCAAACCAGCCTCCCATCCGTTGACACTGTCTACACCTGCCTCGGAAAAGCAGCCAGCATAATCAAGGACCCCACACACCCTGGACATACTCTCTTCCGCCTTCTTCCGTCGGGAAAGAGATACAAAAGTCTGAGGTCACGTACCAACCAACTCAAAAACAGCTTCTTCCCTGCTAGATTATTGAATGGACCTACTTCGCATTAAGTTGATCTACACCCTAGCTATGACTAAAAAACTACATTCTGCATTCTCTCCTTTCCTTCCCTGTGTATGGTATGCTTTGTCTGCATAGTGCGCAAGAAACAATACTTTTCACAGTATGCTGATACATGTGACAATAATGAATCAAATCGAAGACTGGAAAATTACACCCAGGTCAATGGACCTCGATTCCCGTGGTGGGCGGAATGGTAAAATTTCACCCTAAGTGTGGGCTAAATGAATATTCGCCTGAAGACCCCACCTCAGCCACCTCGGAGGCACCTTAGCACCAAAGTTATCCATAGAAAATTATCCCCTCCATCCCCAGTCTCTGTAACATCCGCCAGTCCTCTAACCATTTCAGAACTCCGCATTTCTCCAATTCTGACCCGCTTGTGTATCTCCAACTTAATTCACCCTAACATTGATAGCCATACTTACATTGGCTAGGCCCCAATGCAGGAATTCCCTCCCTGCCTCTCAGACCTCCCTGCCCTCCTTTTAGACACACTTTACCCAACTCTCTAAGCAAGCTTTTGCTCACATGTCTTAACTTGTCTATGGTTTTTGAGTTTATTTATTAGCGTCACAGGTAGGCTTACATTAACACTGCAATGAAGTTACTATGAAAATCCACTAGTCGCCACATTCCGATGCCTGTTTGGGTACACAGAAGGAGGAGTTAGCATAGCCAACCAGCATGTCTTTCGGAATGTGGAAGGAAACTAACTTGATCGAATTTCTCGAAGAAGTGATGAAGATGATGGATGAGGGAAAGGCAGTGAGTGTTGTATACGTGGACTTCAGTAAAGTCTTTGACAAAATACCTCATGGTAGACTAGTACGAAAGGTGAAGTCACACGGGATCAGAGGAGAGCTGGTAAGGTGACTACAGAACTGACTTGGCCATAGAAGATAGAAGGTAGTAGTAGAGGGGTGCTTTTTTGAATGGAAGGTTGTGACTAGCAGTGTTCCACAGGGATCAGTTCTGGGACCTTTGTTGTTCGTAGTATATATAAATGATTTGGAGGAAAATGTAGCTGGTCTGATTAGTACGTTCGCAGATGACACAAAAATTGGTGGAGTTGCAGATAGTGAAGAGGATTGTCAGAGGATACAGCAAGGTATAGACCGACTGGAGACTTGGGTGGAGAAATGACAGATGGAGTTTAATCTAGACAAGTGTGAGATAATGCATTTTGGAAGGTCCAATGCATGTAGGAATTATACAGCAAATGGCAGAATCCTTAGGCGTATTGACAGGCAGAGAGATCTGGGCGTACATGTCCATCGATCACTGAAAGTGGCAACGCAGGTGGATAAGGTTGTCAAGAAGGCATACAGCATGCTTGTCTTCATCGGTCGGGGCATTGAGTATAAAAATTGGCAGGTCATGCTGCAGCTGTACAGAACGTTAGTTAGGCCTCATTTAGAAAACTGTACAATTCTGGTCACCACACTGCCAGAAGGATGTGGAGGCTTTGGAGAGGGTACAGAAGAGGTTTACCAGGATGTTGCCTGGTCTGGAGAGTATTAGCTGTGAGGAGAGGTTGGAGAAACTCGGTTTGTTCTCACTCTAATGACAGAGGTTGAGGGGTGACCTGATAGAGGTCTACAAGATTGAGTGGCATGGACAGAGTGGATAGCCAGATGCTCTTTCCTAGGGTAGAAAAGTCAAGTACTCGGGGACATAGGTTTAAAGGTGCGTGGGGAAAAGTTTAGAGGAGATGTTCAAGACAAGGTTTTTACACAGAGGGTGGTGAATGTCTGGAACGTGCTGCCCGGGAAGGTGGTGGGAGCAGGTACGATAGCGGCATTTAAGGGGCATCTAGATGAATACATGAATAGGATGGGAATGGAACGATACGGACTCATTAAGTGCATATGGTTTTAGTTTAGGCAGGCATCCTAATAGGTGCAGGCTTGGAGGGCCGAAGGGCCTGTTCCTGTGCTGTACTGTTCTTTGTTCCTTGTTCACCCGGACGAAACCCACGCAGACACAGGGAGAACGTGCAAACTCTGCACAGGCAGTGACCTAAGCCGGGAATCGAACCCAGGTCCCTGGCGCTGTGAGGCAGTAGTGGTAACCACTGGCGCTGTGAGGCAGCAGTGCTAACCACTTTGCCACTGTGCTGCCCTATATGTGCTTTGCTACCACATATTATCTGATAGCACTCTTCTGAGCACCCTGGGATGTTTTAGATGATTTATAAATACAACGTTCTTGTTGTTTGTAAAATGGGGCCTACTGGATAGCGACTGAACAAAAGAAACTAAGAGCATGAGTAAGTTATTGGGGCCTTCGAGCCTGCTTCGCCATTCAATAAGATCATGACTGATCTGACTGTGGCCTTAACTCCACTTTCCTGCCTGCCCCTAACCCCAAAAACTTTGACCCTCATGCCACTTAAAAACCTGTCTAACTCAGCCTTAAATGCATTCAGTGGAGGAGACAGTGATGTGATATCACTCGACTAATCATTCAGATTAGCCCAGGCTAATACTCCAGAGAACACAAGAGTTCGAATCCCACTGCAGTACCTAGTGGAGTTTAAATTCAATTAATAAAGTCTGGAATTGAAATAAAGTCACAGTAATGGAGAGCACAAAACTATCAGCGATTGTCATAAAAGCCCATCTAGTTCACTAATTGTCCTTTAGGGAATGAAATCTGCCGTCCTTACCTGGTCTGACCTACATGTGATTCCAGACCCACAGCAATGTGGTTGGCTTTTAATTGCCTGCTGAAATGGCAGCACAGTGGTCAGCACTGCTGCCTCACAGTGCCAGGGACCCTGGTTCAATTCCAGCCTTGGGTGACTGTCTGTATGGAGTCTGCACGTTCTCCCCGTGTCGGCGTGGGTTTCCTCTGAGTGCTTCAGTTTCCTCCCACAGTCCTAAAATGTGCAGGTTCGGTGGATTGCCCACGCTAAATTGTCCCTTACATAGAAACATAGAAAAACTACAGCACAAAACAGGCCCTTCGGCCCCACAAGTTGTGCCGAACATATCCCTACCTTTTAGGCCTACCTATAACCCTCCATCCTATTAAGTCCCATGTACTCATTCAGGAGTCTCTTAAAAGACCCTATTGAGTTTGCCTCCACCACCACTGACGGCAGCCGATTCCACTCGCCCACCACCCTCTGTGTGAAAAACTTCCCCCTAACGTTTCCCCTGTACCTATACCCCAGCACCTTAAACCTGTGTCCTCTCGTAGCAGCCATTTCCACTCTGGGAAAAAGCCTCCGAGAGTCCACCCGATCTATGCCTCTCAACATCTTATGTACCTCTATTAGATCTCCTTTCATCCTACGTCTCTCCAAGGAGAAAAGACCGAGCTCCCTCAGCCTATCCCCATAAGGCATGCCACTCAATCCAGGCAACATCCTTGTAAATCTCCTCTGCACCCTTTCAATCTTTTCCACATCCTTCCTATAGTGAGGCGACCAGAACTGAGCACAGTACTCCAAGTGGGGTCTGACGAGGGTCTTATATAGCTGCATCATTATCCCCAGACTCCTAAACTCAATCCCTCGATTGATAAAGGCCAGCACACCATACGCCTTCTTAACCACCTCCTCCACCTGCGGGGCCGATTTTAGAGTCCTATGGACCCGGACCCCAAGGTCCTTCTGATCCTCTACAGTACTACGAGTCTTTCCCTTTATATTGTACTCCTTCATCCCATTTGACCTGCCAAAATGGACCACTACGCATTTATCTGGGTTGAAGTCCATCTGCCACTTCTCCGCCCTGTCTTGCATCCTATCTATGTCCCTCTGTAACTTCTGACATCCCTCCAGACTATCCACAACCCCACCAACCTTCGTGTCATCGGCAAACTTACCAACACATCCCTCCACTTCCTCATCCAGGTCATTTATGAAAATGACAAACAGCAAGGGTCCCAGAACAGATCCCTGGGGCACATCATTGGTGACCGACCTCCATTTGGAAAAAGACCCATCTATCCACACTCTCTGCCTCCTTTGGGCAAGCCAGTTCTGGATCCACAGGGCAGCAGCACTTTGGATCCCATGCCCTCTCACTTTTTCTAGAAGCTTTGCATGGGGGACCTTATCGAACGCCTTGCTAAAATCCATATAAACCACATCTACCGCTTTCCCTTCGTCAATGTGTTTAGTCACATTTTCGGAGAACTCCACCAGGCTCGTAAGGCACGATCTGCCTTTGACAAAACCACGCTGAGTATTCTTGAGCATACTAAACCACTCTAAATGCTTATAAATCTTGTCCCTCAGGATCTTCTCCATCAGCTTACCAACCACTGAGGTTAGACTCACCAGTCGGTAATTTCCTGGGCTATCCCTATTCCCCTTCTTGAAAATAGGAACCACATCCGCAATCCTCCAATCCTCCGGCACCTCTCCCGTCTCCATCGATGACGCAAAGATCATCGCCAGAGGCTCTGCAATCTCTTTCCTCGTCTCCCACAGTAACCTGGGGTACATCCCATCCAGACCCGGCGACTTATCTATCTTGATGCCATTCAAAGATTCCAGCACAACCTCTTTGTTAAAGTCCACATACTCAATCTTTTCAGTCCACTGCAAGCCCACAGTACATCCACCCAGGTCCTTCTCTTCTGTGAAAACCGAGGCAAAATACTCATTAAGCACCTCTGCCATTTCTACTGGTTCTGTACAGATTTTCCCGCCTTCACCTTTTATAGGCCCTATTGTTTCATGTCTCATCCTTTTACTTTTACGCCCTTTTACTTTTACATCCTTTTACGCCTTAGGGTTTTCCTTAATTCTACTTGCCAAGGCCTTCTCGTGACCCCTTCTGGCTCTCCTAATTTCCTTCTTTAGTCTCTTCCTACAAGCTGTATACTCATCTCGATCCCTATCTTCACCAAGCTCTCTGAACTTTTTGTATGCTTTCCTTTTCTTCTCGACTAGGTCCCGCACAGCTTTCGTGCACCACGGTTCCTTTAACCTACCAACTCCTCCCTGTCTGCTCGGAACATTGTCCTGTAGAACTCTAGACAGACATTCCTTGAAAAACTGCCACCTCTCTTCAGTAGATTTCCCCGAGAATACCTCCTTCCAATTTACTCCTCTAATTTGCTGCCTTATGTCTTCATATTTCCCCTTACTCCATATAAACACTTTCCTAGCTTGCCTGATCCTCTCTTTTTCCAATGCAAGCATAAAGGAGATAGAGTTATGATCGCTATCCCCAAGATGCTCTCCCACTGAGAGATCTGACACCTGTCCAGGTTCATTGGTCAGTATCAGATCAAGTACAGCCTCTCCTCTTGTAGGCTTGTCCACATGCTGTGTCAGGAAACCCTCTTGAACACACCTAACGAACTCCTCCCCATCCAATCCCCTTACCCTAGGGATATTCCAATCTATGTTTGGGAAATTAGAGTCTCCCATCACAACAACTCTGCTATTATTGCAACTCTCCAGGATCTGTGTCCCTATCTGCTCCTCCACCTCCCTGTTACTATTGGACGGCCTATAGAAAACTCCCAGCAAAGTGATCGACCCCTTCCCACTCCGAACTTCCACCCACAGAGACTCTGTAGACAATCCCTCCACAGCATACATCTTCTCTACAGCTGTGACACTATCCCTGATCAGCAGTGCCACTCCACCCCCTCTCTTGCCTCCCTCCCTGTCCTTCCTGAAACATCTGAATCCCAGCACCTCTAGTATCCAGTCCTGTCCCTGAGACATCCAAGTCTCCGTAATGGCCACCACATCACACTTCCAGGCATCGATCCATGCTCTGAGCTCATCCCCTTTATTCACTATACTCCTGGCATTAAAGTAAACACATCTCAATCCTTTGGTCTGAGCTCTCCCCTTCTCTATCCCCCATCCATCCTCCCTCTTGCACTGTCTATAACCCTTCTCTGTTTGCGAGCTAACTTCCTCGCTCCCAGTCACCTCGTCTCGATCCCCTCCCCCCAACCTAACTAGTTTAAACTCTCCCCAGTAGCCTTAGCCAACCTTCCCGCCAGGATATTGGTCCCCCTGGGATTCAAGTGCCACCCGTTTTTTGTGTACAGGTCCCTTAGTGTCCCAAGATGTGTAATGTGTGGAGTAACAGGGATAGGGTGGGGGAAAAGGGCCTGGATTAGGTACTCTGTCAGAAAGAGTCGGTGCAGACTCAATGGGCCAAATGGCATTGTAAGGATTCTATAAATCTATGGCCTCGCAAGTCACTCGGTTTAAGGGCAGTTAGGGATGGCAACAAATGCTGGCCTGGCCAGTGACGCCCATAATCCCTTGGAAGAATAAAGAAAGGACTCAGTCTCCACTGCTCTCTGGGGGACAGACCTCTAAAAACTAATGACCCTCAGAGAGAAGAAATGCCTCCTGGTTGCAAAACACTGGTGTCGTTGGGTTCCTGAGGTGACTCATTACACCCAGTGCTCGCGAAGAAAATAATGGCCCTGTTGATCCGCCATTACTTAATGAACCACCCATACTGGCATCCTGGCAATAATAAGGGCATTGTATTTACAGTCTCACCTTTATACAGGTATTAATACTATGGTATAACACTGAAAGTGATAAACTTGCCAGCTTAAACATCAAATGACTTAACATTCTTTTATCTGTCTTTATTTGCATGTGTAATGTTGAGTAAATCAGCATGAACATACGACCTAATTTGAATTGATTTATTATTGTCACATGTACTGGGATAGAGTGAAAAGTATTGTTTCTTGCATGCTATACAGACAAAACATACCATTCATAAAGTACATAGGGGAGAAAGAAAAGGAGAGGATGCAGAATATAGTGATGCATCCAAGGCGGCACGGTAGCACAGTGGTTAGCACTGCTGCTTCACAGCTCCAGGGTCCCGGGTTCAATTCCCGGCTCGGGTCACTGTCTGTGTGGAGTTTGCACATTCTCCTCGTGTCTGCGTGGGTTTGCTCCGGTTTCCTCCCACAGTCCAAAGATGTGCGGGTTAGGTTGATTGGCCAGGTTAAAAATTGCCCCTTAGAGTCCTGGGATGCGTAGGTTAGAGGGATTAGTGGGTAAATATGTGGGGATAGGGCCTGGGTGGGATTGTGGTCGGTGCAGACTCGATGGGCCGAATGGCCTCCTTCTGCACTGTAGGGTTTCTATGATTTCTATGCAGTTACAGATAGAGTGAAGAGAAAGATCAGCTTAATATATGATCATAGAACCCTACAGTGCAGAAGGAGGCCATTTGGCCCATCGAGTCTGCACCGACCACAATTCCACCCAGGCCCTATCTCCACAACCCCATGCATTTACTCTAGTTAAAGTTAAAGTTTATTTATTAGTCACAAATAAGGCTTACATTAACACTGCAATGAAGTTGCTGTGAAATTCCCCTCGTCGCCACACTCTGGCACCCGTTCAGGTCAATGCACCTAACTAGCACATCTTTCAGACTGTGGGAGGAAACCGGAGCACCGGAGGAAACCGACGCAGACACGGAGAATGTGCAAACTCCACACAGACAGTGACCCAAGCCAGGAATCGAACCCAGGTCCTTGGCACTGTGAGGCAGCAGTGCTAACCACTGTGCCACCATGCTATCCTAGCTCGTCCCCCCAAAACACTAAGGGGCAATTTAGCATGGCCAACCCACCTAACCCGCACACCTTTGGACTATGGGAGGAAACCAGAATGATAGGACCATTCAAAAGTCTGATGACAGCAGGGTGGAAGCTGTCCTTGAGTCTGATGGTTACGTGTTTTCAGACTTTTGAATCTTTTGTCTGACAGAAAGAGGTGGAAGAAAGAATGTTCAGGGTGCGTGGGGTCCTTGATTATGCCGGCTGCTTTCCCGAGGCAACAGGAAGTGTAGACAGAGTCAATGGATGTGCCATGTTATGCCCAAAGCAGCACTCCAGTTTTAACGTGGACAGTGTGATTAACAATTGGTTATTCTTTAAAAATTGAGAACACCAGTTGCCCTCTGAAAATGTGTAGCTAGCTCAACGAAAAGTTCAGTACTTTTTACCTAACTTATAGATAGACAAACCCAGGTACCTATTGACATTTGCTGTGAATTAATCAGCAGGACTAATTATAGAATCATAGAATCCCTACAGTGCTGAACAAGGCCATTCAGCCCATCGAATCTACCCCGACTCTCTGACAGATTGTCTTACCCAGGCTCTCTTGCCCACCCTCTCCCTGCACGGCTAATAAACATTCAAATAAGAGTGTGCTGGTAAAGACGTTGAAATTAATGAGGCTTTGCCCAAACGTTTTAAATTCACGCACGCAAAGGAGTTAAACTAGTCTGCGCACATTTTTAGCAATCATTGCTGAAGGACTTTTACAATGTTCAGATGGAGTGGCACACATTTCAACAAATAATAAATGGCTGGCCACGGTGTTACTTTGAGAGGGCAGCTGGTCAAACTGAATGCCAACTCTGGCATCCAATGGGGCACAAATATTGTGGTAACAGTGCCAATGTCTTGTGCATTCAAAGATGAGTGCTTTGGCACAGAGAGGAACTGAAGCATTTGGTCATACAGCAGAAATTGGGAATGACTATTTTCCAGAAAGCTATTGTACAAAATGCCAGTGTTTATAATGAAAGTGATTGATGATGGGTACGGTAGCATAGTGGTAACGTTACTGTATTACTAACAATCCAGGGACATGTGTTCAAATCCCATGACGGCTGCCAGAGAATGAATTCAGCTAACTGAATAAATGTGGAATAAAAAGCTAGCATCAGTAATGATGCCATCAAATACACCATATTGTTGTAAAATCGCATCTGGTTCATGAATATCCTTCAGGGAAATATATCTACTATCCTTACCCAGTCTGGCTAACAGGGGTGGCACAGTGGCTAGCACTGCTGCCTCACAGCGCCAGGGACCCAGGTTCGATTCCCGGCTTGGGTCACTGTCTGTGTGGAGTCTGCACACTCTCCCCATGTCTGCGTGGGTTTCCGTGCTCCGGTTTCCTCCCACAGTTTGAAAGATGTGCTGGTTAGGGTGCATTGGCCATGCTAAATTCTCCCTCAGTGTACCCAAACAGGCGCCAGAGTGTAGCGACTAGGGGATTTTCACAGTAACTTCATTGCAGTGTTACTGTAAGCCTACCTTGTGACACTAATAAATAAACAACATGAGGCTATTCGGCCCATTGGGTCCACGCCAACTGTCCGAAAGAGCATCCAGGCCCACTCCCCCACCCCCCCCCCCCCACCCCCACCCACCCCGCCATTCTTGTAAACCTACAGTGGCCAATCCACCCAACCTGTACATCTTTTGGACTGTGGGAGGAAATCGGAGCACCGGGGGGGAACCCACGCAGACCCGGGGAGAACATACAAACTCCACACAGACAGTGACCCAAGGCCAGAATCGAACCTGGATCCCTGACACTGTGAAGCAACAGTGCTAACCTTTGCTAACCAGGATTCTGTGAAAATTATTTCATCCTGGGTTCTTACGGCCCCCAAGAACACATCCAGGGCGGTGATGCTGCAAACTTTGTCCATCCGTAGCAACAGGTATGTGACTCTCCTCCTTCGCCTTGCATGTTTGGAGTATCCCTTTAAATACTGGCATCATGTGTGTTGTTATCATGTCCATTGATGCTAATTGGACAGAAAGCCCAGCAATAAACGTATTCCTGTGTCTCGTGGTTTTGTTAAAGTGTAAATCTAGCCCTCGGCGCTAGAACTCAACCCTCTGAGAGGCCCCAGCTTCTTATTAAGGCATTAACTCCTTAAATATAACCTGTTAACAAGAATCTTAATTCTCAGTAAAAGTTGTTGTAAATAACAATGGCATTTTTTTCGCAATAAGTTTATTAAAAGAAAACCGGCCATAGCAAAAAAAAAAGGGCGGCACGGTAGCACAGTGGTTAGCACTGCTGCTTCACAGCTACAGGGACCTGGGTTCAATTCCCGGCTTGGGTCGCTGTCTGTGTGGAGTTTGCACATTCTCCTCGTGTCTGCGTCGGTTTCCTCCGGGTGCTCCGGTTTCCTCCCACAGTCCAAAGATGTGCGGGTTAGGTTGATTGGCCATGCTAAAATTGCCCCTCAGTGTCCTGAGATGCGTAGTTTAGAGGGATTAGTGGGTAAAATATGTAGGGATATGGGGGTAGGGCCTGGGTGGGATTGTGGTCGGTGCAGACTCGATGGGCCAAATGGCCTCTTTCTGTGCTGTAGGGTTTCTATGATTTATATGATTTCTATAAAGCGGCTGAGGTAAAAAGTCACTGACAGATGCACAATCAGTGGCCCCGGCTCACCCTGCTCCCTACCAGTCTAGTGTTGTTTTCTGCACCATATTGAATCAATGTCTCCATTAGATCATCCCCCATACTTCAAAACTCACAGGAATATAAACCAAATTTACACAACCTCACTTCAAAATGCAGTCACTGCATTGGAACCTCTGATTAGTGGGTACTGTATCCCCTTCAAGGTCAACATCTCTCTCCTGACCTGAATGCAATCCTCCAACTGGGGTTTGTACAAGCCGTTATATAACTGAAACACTCCAACTTCCTTGAGAGAAAGCCAAACTTCTCAGTAGTCGATGGGATTACTGTTTGTAATCTTTGCAGCATCTTTTAGTGATCTCTCTATAGGGACACTCACATTGTTGTTCCTCTACAACTCTTTGCCTTTCACCATTAAGAAAAGTGTCTTTCTCAAATCCAAAGTGAATGAGTACACACTTCCAGCTGTCATTCATTTAGTCTGTCTATGGTTCCTTGTAACTCCCTGCTTTCATCTATGCAACTCATTCTACACCGCCCCCCTCCCCCTCGCCCCATCCCTCCCAAACAGGCCACGTTGACTTCTCTTGCTCATCTTGGCGCTCATCTGTGATCTAATCCAATGCAGCAAAATGGCACCCCTGGAAACATTGATATGCATTTATTGTGGTGGACTACTTTCAACTAACCACACTTTTCAATGCCAATAAAACGAAGGAGATAGTCTCCAACTTCAGGAAGCACAGTGGAGGACATGCCCCTGTCTACATCACTGGGGATGAAGTAGAAATGGTTGAGAGCTTCAAGTTTTAGGTGTCCAGATTACCAACAACCTGTCTTGGTCTTTCCATGAGGACGCTACATTTAAGAAAACCCACCAATACTTCTACTTTCTCAGGAGACTAAGGAAATTTGGTACGTCCGCTGCAATTCTCACTAATTTCTGCAGATGCACCATAGAAAGCATTCTTTCTGGTTGTATCACAGTTTGGGATGGCTTCTGCTCTGCCCAAGACTGCAAGAAACTACAAAGGCTTGTGAATGAAGCCCAGTCCATCACTCAAACCGGCCTCCCATCCATTGAAACTGTCTACACTTCTCGCTGCCTTGGAAAAGCAGCCAGCATTATCTAAGACCCCACACATCCCGGACATTCTCTCTTCCACCTTCTTCCAACGAGAAAAAGGGACAAAAGTCAGAGATCACGTACCAACCAACTCAAAAACAGCTTCTTTCCTGCTGTCATCAGACTTTTGAATGAACCTACATCACATTAGGTTGATGTTTCTCTCTACCTTGGCTATGACTGTGACACTACATTCTGCACTCTCTCCTTTCCTTCTCTATGTACGGTATGCTTTGTCTGTATAGCACGTAATAAACAATACTTTTCACTGCATACTAATACATGTGACAAATCAAATTAAATCAAGAAAGGAGACTCGGACGGGTTTCAATAGTTTATTCATGATTCCAGCATGGAGGGCACTACCCCAGAGAATCCTCTGAAGCAGCACTCTCCTCTAATACAGTACTCAAAGGGAGAGAACGTTAATACTTCTCTCTCCTCTAAGTCACAGATATGCATTGTGTTTATACAATTAGTCAGTACACAGAACATTGTTTAAAATTCCAATGTTGTCCACATCGATTTATTATTAAACCTTCACCCAGACCTTGGCTGTTATCTCTTTCTGGCTAGAGACTATTTTCTCTGAGATAAGCAGCCAAGGCCTTTCAGGAGGATTTTTGATGACCTCAGGTCCTTGAGGTTGTGTGAAGTTCACTCGGGGTTTGAGCATTTAACTGGCATGTGCTTTACTCTAATGCAGGGATGTTAGCCCCAATCCCCTTTTTCAAAATCTATTAATTTATACTAACACATTGATGTATATTCCTTCATCCCACGTCATCAGTGAGAAGCTGAAGTACTTGTACCGATCCTGGAGCTCAACACTTGTGTCCCAGCAATCAGAACATATTGCCATTTCCCTTTCTGTTTCTTATTCCATCCTGCCCACCAAACACACTACCAACTTAAATCAAAAGGTTTCCTCCAATTCCAAACATTTTAACTTTTCAACTGCCTTCTGAAAGTCCATAGAAGCAGCATTCTCAGACAGCAGGGTAGCACAGTGGTTAGCACTGCTGCCTCACAGTGCCAGGAACCCAGGTTCGATTCCCGGCTTGGGTCACTGTCTGTGTGGAGTTTGCACGTTCTCCCCATGTCTGCGTGGGTTTCCTCCGGGTGCTCCAGTTTCCTCTCACAATCTGAAAAACATGCTGGTTAGGTGCATTGACCATTCTAAATTCTCCCTCAGTTACCTGAACAGGTGCCGGAGTGTGGTGACTCGGGGATTTTCACAGTAACTTCATTGCAGTGTTAATGTAAGCCTATTTGTGACAATAATAAATGAATAAGATGCATGATGAATTCGAACATGATGGGCTGAGAAATATTTTTGCAAGATCTTCCTAAAATGAAGGAAATATAACTATGTGATTCTTAAAATCAAAAAGCTGAAACATATATCTGCCAACAACTCACAATCTGGTTACACTGTACCGAATGGCATGGCACTTGGCTAAGTGCAATGTCTACAGTTGAAAACACTGGGAAAGTTTAAAGTTTATTTTATTAGTGTCACAAGTAGGTTTACATTAACACTGCAATGAAGCTACTGTGAAAATTCCTAGTCACCCACACTCCGGCGCCTGTTTGGGTACACTGAGGGAGAATTTAGCATGGCCAATGCACCTAACCAGCACGTCTTTCCGGACTGTGGGAGGAAGCCAGAGCACCCGGAGGAAACCCATGCAGACACGGGGAGAATGTGCAGACTCCACACAGTGACCCAAGCCGGGAATCAAACCTGGATCCCTGGCGCTGTGAGGCAGCAGTGCTCGGCACTGTGCCACCATGTATGGTATAAGAGCAGCAGGATGGCACAGTGGTTAGCACTGCTGCCTCACAGTGGCAGGGGCCCGGGTTATTTCCCGGCTTGGGTCACCGTTTAGTGTGGAGTATGCACATTCTCCCCGTGTCTGCGTGCATATCCTCCGGTTTCCTCCCACAGTCCGAAAGACGTGCTGGTTAGGTGCATTGGCCATGCTAAATTCTCCCTCAGTGTACCCGAACAGGCACCGGATTGTGGCAACTAGGGGATTTTCACAGTAACTTCATTGCAGTCTTAATGTAAGCCTACTTGTTACACTGATTAATAAAAAAAAGATATAAAACTTTCTGCAGGTGGATCTAGTTATTAACTTTGCAGGGACTGAGACAGAGTAAACCAACCAAGCCTTATTTAATGACTAGCTTCATTTTTGTCACATGTATACCCATCACAATCATTTTCTCTACATGCTGTGATTTCTTCCAAATGAAAATCCTAATAAATTAGGCAACACGGACTATCCCTGAGACTGAAAATTGAAATCCGACTTCCCACATGAGGGGAACTGGAGAAGTTTGAGAGATTATGTCATTTGGACGGGTCTGTCCCTAAGCTTGGCCTTTTCTCAAACAAGACCACTTGTCAGATGCACTCCTTCGTCCCATTTCCAATTAGAGTCAGCTCTGCTACCACTCTCCCTCCCTCCCTTCCTCATTAATCCGGCTGACCAATCACTGGATGGTTAGATTTTTCATGTTAAAGAGAGGGCCGAAACATCTGCTATCTACTAACAATGCAAACATTCAAAGGCAAGTTTAATAAGCCCTTAAGAGGCCCATCAAGCTGCCTGGATACTTTTAAATTGCAGCTATACACTGCGCTGGGATTACACTTGTGAATCGATGATGAAGTGGCATCCCAGGGGGGATCTCAAACCCTTTCACTTTTACCCTATTTGGGACTGACTTGAAAAGGATTCTCTAGTCTCAGTGGCATTTTTGTCTTGATTCTCATTCAGACTAGTTTCATCTCCTACAGAATATTTTAAAGATTATTTATTAATGTCACAAGTAGGTTTACATTAACACTGCAGTGAAGTTACTGTGAAAATCCCCTAGTCACCACACTCCAGCGCCTGTTTGGGTACACTGGAAGAGAATTTAGCATGGCCAATTCACCTAACCAACAAGGAGCACCCGGAGGAAACCCACGCAGACACGGGGAGAATGTGCAGACTCTGCACAGACAGTGACCCAAGCCGGGAATCGGACCCTGGCGCTGTGAGGCAGCAGTGCTAACCGCTGTAGATCAGTAGACACAAGTCCAGGATGCTCAAGCTGCAAACGGTTGTTTAATAATCTAACTTGCTGAGGAGCAGATTTCATTCCTGTTGTCTTTGACTGCAATGTACTTACTTTCACACGTCATGTGTCAAAGCCAGCGCCTGGAATGATCATCTATTGGATTTGTGTTCCTGTGAGTCGTGGGGTGACAGGGCAGGTGTACACAAGAGGGCCAGAGGCTCATTTCAGTGCCTTTTCCCTTGATTCATGTGTGATGTACTCTAAACACGATGTGAAGATGCCGACATTGGACTGGGGTGGACGCAGTAAGAAGTCTCACAACACCAGGTTAAAGTCCAACAGGTTTATTTGGAATTTGACTGACTCACCTGATGAAGGAGCAGCGCTCTGAAAGCTCGTGAATCCAAATAAACCTGTTGGACTTTAACCTGGTGTTGTGAGACTTCTTACTGTGCTCTAAACAGGAGCACAGAGCAATAGGTTCAGAGCCTAATGTGTTACTATATCCTGAGCAAGGCATCTGGGACAGGGACAAGATAAAGACACCAAATCATTGGTGTCATTCCAATCAGGTATATGTTTATTGGTATATGTTTTCATAAAGAGTTAAAAAGATAAATCCGATATGTATTTAAACAAAGGCTGGGCCAATTGGAATGCATTGACTATTCAACTCCAAGAATAGTGCTTGTTTTGGCGGGATATGTTAAGGAGGGTCACGACTCGCCTTCTGGCTCCTGAATTAAGCCTTCCCCACCCTCCCCCTCACCACATATACACACACCACCAAGGTTCTGGGGTCAGTGTTTTGTGTCTAACTGACACCTCTCACCTCTTTTGGTACCCTGACGCAAGAATCCAACCAACTCTTCCCCCCTCCCAGCGCGAAACAGAATTGGCCTCATTTTATCCTCTAACAGCAGCAGCTTTCCTGTTTAAATGGCAGAATGTGTATCCAGTGCTAATGTGGCTTGTACATCTCATTCATACGGACAGAATCCCCAGTGCAGATGAATAGGCTTAAGTACAGTGTAGGCAGAAAATGAGAAATGCAATTGGGGTTACAGAAAAAAACCCTCTGTAAATGAATGTAAACAGGGAGCAGAAATCACAAGTTGGTTCTTCTGCCTGAGTTGTCTTTGCAATGTACCTTAGTCTTTGCAATGTCCCTTACTGTCTCTGTCTGTTATTGCCCTGACTAAGCTAAAGGCTAGATTGGTAAAACACCAGTCATGTTATAAACGTGGCTTTAGAGAGTGGGCAAGATGTGAACAGGGATTCATTAGATATAAAGTGAAGACCTGTGATTATTGAACCAAGTGGAGGTGGGGCGTGCTTTTAGCTGGGACATTCAGGCTTTGTGTCTGCAGACAGCACACCAGAACCGACTGCAGGATCTGTTAGTCTGAATAGTGGAGAAATCTCAGAGAGGGGGGTTGCTGGGGTTATAGCACACTGCCTGGGATGGCAGGCGTGCCTCTGCTCACCAATTTGCATAGATTTCCGCCCGTCTGTGTCCCCCCCGCATTGTGAGTCCTTTATTTGAAATTTTGGCGGGCGATCCGACTATTTAGCGAATTAAGAAGAAGAAAAAAAATCAATAGTCCTTTCAAAAGCGTTTCCTTTCAAACCATAATGTATACATGAATTTATAATAACACTGTCGGGATTAGCTGATGGGCATGACAGTCTTGAAGATGTCCTCAAGAAAACGAATGCAGTTTGTAAAAGGGCAGGGGGATCCACCAGCATTTACCAAGGCGGAATTATTGTACATACTGACACACAAGATCAATTTTGTGGCTATTTACAGACACACACTGTGTGTCAGTCTGTAAATAGCCACAAAATTGAATTCTTAAAAATGTCAATGAGAGAGAAAGCTACACAGTAGAATGTTTTCATAAAAGATCTAAAAATATCCGATATGTATTTAAACAAAGGCTGCACCAATTCAGTTTAATTAGCACTGATTTAAACTGATTTATTTTTAAAGCTATTTCTGCTCTACATAGCTTTACATAGATAGACATTTTACATAAATAGACAGATAGACATAGATAGACATTACTCTTGCTTTACATAGATAGAAAGGACAATCTTTATTTGAAGAGAAATGGGGCTGCTGATCAGACTGAATATTGTAGAATGGGAGTCTGACATCTAACATTGTCGCACTGAGCAGAAATAGCTTTAAAAATAAATCAGTTTAAATCAGTGCTAATTAAACTGAATTGGTGCAGCCTTTGTTTAAATACATATCGGATATTTTTAGATCTTTTATGAAAACATTCTACTGTGTAGCTTTCTCTCTCATTGACATTTTTAAGAAATCAATTTTGTGGCTATTGACACTAATCCAGGCATTCTGATAGCAATGATTCCCAGAAAGTCCCATCATGTCCATCCTATGTTTTTATTCATTCGTGGGACATGGGTGTTGCTGGCTGGCCAGCATTTATTGATGTGGAGATGCCGGCGTTGGACCGGGATCTTGGGTTCATGTCACACTATCTGTAACCCCCACGACTTGCCTGGACTTGCAAAATCTCAGTAACTGTCCTGTCTGGAGACAATACACATCTCTTTAACCTGTGCTTAACGCTCTCTCCACTCACTTTGTCTGTACCTTTAAGACTTGATTACCTGTAAAGACTCACATTCCAATCATTATTTTGTAAATTGAGTTTGTGTCTTTATATGCCCTGTTTGTGAACAGAACTCCCACTTACCTGACGAAGGGACAGCAAGCGCTCCGAAAGCTAGTGGCTTTTGCTACCAAATAAACCTGTTGGACTTTAACCTGGTGTTGTGAGACTTCTTACAGCATTTATTGCCCATCCCTAGTTGCCCTTGAGAAGGTGGTGGTGAGCTGCCTTCTAGAATCGCTGCAGTCCATGTTCTGTAGGTTGACCCACAATGCCATTAGGGAGGGAATTCCAGGATTTTGACCTATTTACAGCATAGAATGAGGAATGTTTTAATTCAGTCAAAACCGTGGTTCATTGATGAGTCGGGTAATCTTCTCCTAATTTGTATGTTGGTATGAAATTGTGCAGAACAATCTCACTATAATGAGGAAAAACTTAAATGAAGTTTCACTATTTTAAAAAATAATATGGCTTTGATTTTAAGAGTTATGTATAATCTAATCGGAAGAGTTATCTGTTCATACAGATATTCTCAACCAACCCAATATGTATTTTATTTATTCATTAGTGTAATGATTGGATGGCACGGTGGTTAGCACTGCTATCTCACAGTGCCAGGGATCTGGGTTCAATTCCAGACTCCGGTCACTGTCTGTGTAGAGTTTGCACCTTTTCCCTGTGTCTGCGTGGATTTCCTCTGGGAGCTCCAGTTTCCTCGCACAGTCCAAAGATGTGCGGGTTAGGTTGATTGGCCATGATAAATTGACCCTAGTATCAGGGGGATTAGCAGGGTAAATGTGTGGGATTACGGAAATACGGCCTGGGTGGGATTGTGGTCGGTGCAGACTTGGTGGGTCAAATGGCCTCCTTCTGTACTGTATGATTCTATGAAATAGGGCTTGCATTAACACTGCATTGAAGTTACTGTGAAAATCCCCCATGTAATTGCGAGTTAGGGTTCAGCACAATAATTGAACTCCCACAGTGAACTAAGATTGAATCTCAACTCTGGAGTGCTTTAGTTCAAATGAAGGGAACCCCAATTTGAAATTGTGGATTGAGAGCTTGTTCTTAAAAAAAATTGCCGTGGTAAATTCCCACTGCTACACGGGTCAGTCAGAGGGTGGTAAAATACAGCTACTGTATTGTTAAAATGAGATGACTGATTTCTGCGGTGGGGGGGGGGGGGAGAGGGGGGGGGGGAGAGGAGGGGGGTAAGAACGGCTTTTTAGATCTAAGTGTTCAAAATCACTTGATGCGGCACAATGCCATGGATAGCTCCCCTCTGTCCTTCACAGAGTGTCCCAGACTTGGCACATTGCAACCTCTGGGACTAAAGCATGGGCTAGTAGCTCTAGAGGTAGAATGGAGAAAGGCCTTTCAGCTATAGTGCAAAGTGGGGAGTGGGGTGGAGGGGGAACTGTGTAGACTCCTCAAAACTTTGTAGAGTCCTCTTCCCTCTCAGGCTGTGTGCTGACATGGAATGCACATTGTCAATATTAGGAGTGCTACATTATATACAGTGACATGGTGGTACAGTAGTTAGCACTGCCGCCTCACAGCGCCACAGATCTGGGTTCGATTCCCAGTTTGGGTCACTGTCTGTGCGGAGTCTGGATGTTCTCCCCATATCTGTGTGGGTTTCCTCCCACAGTCCGGAAGACATGCTAGTCAGGTGCATTGGCCATACTAAATTCTCCCTCAGTGTACCTGAACAGGTGCCAGAGTGTGGCGACTAGGGGATTTTCACAGCAACTTCATTGCAGTGTTAATGTCAGCCTACTTATGACTAATAAATAAATAAACTTTTATTGAGACAGCCCTGAGTGGGACATACGGAGACAAGTTGAATTTCATTGCACTCTCTGTAATCGTCAAATCAAAGTGTTTTGTTATGTGCTTTTATACATTTTATCAATAAAGGATATTTTGGGGGAGGGTGAATCTCCCAGTGGTTGGGACTGAGATACTGTTTGATTGATAATCATAATTTATTAACTCCCCCCCTCAAGATTTATCCGATATTTCACTGAGCTACAGCTAAAACCCGTGCTTGCTGCATTCTTGTTAGAGTTAAGGGAGTGAATATGCAGTTGGATCGACAATAGTTCTGAGACCCCATTTGACAAAGGATCACCTGGACCTGGATTCGAAACGTCAGCTCTTTCTCTCCTTACAGATACTGCCAGACCTGCTGAGATTTTCCAGCATTTTCTCTTTTGGTCTGAGAGTCCCCTTTCTGGTGGGGGTAGGAGGAGGAGAAGGGGGTATGTGGGGTCCAGACGGTCTCCCTCAAACCTTTTTTTTGCAAAATTATACGTTAGCCCTATAAAATCAGAAAGACAAATTGCAAAACATTTCAAATTCTTATGACAGTAAAGTGTGATGATATTCACATTTTCTCCAGAGATTGAGATGCAATCTGAGCTGTTTCAATTCAGTAAAGTTTTAAGTTTATTTATTCGTGTCACAAGTAGGCTGACATTAACACTGCAATAAAGTTACTGTGAAAATCCCCTAGTCACCACACTCCGGCATCAATTCGGGTACACCGAGGAAGATTTAGCATGGCCAATGCACCGAACCAGCACGTCTTTCAGACTCTGGGAGGAAACTGGAGCACCCGGAGGAAACCCACGCAGACATGGGGAGAATGTGCAGACTCTGCACAGTGACCGAAGCCGGGAATCAAATCCGCGTTCCTGGCATTATGAGGTAGCAGTGCTAACCACTGTACCACCGTTCTGCGTAGTAATGAGAACATTAAAAACATTTCAATATTTAGGATTTTTAAAAATATAGAATCCCTACAGTGCAGAAGGAGACCATTTGGCTCATCGAGTCTGCACCGAACACAATCCCATGTATTTACCCTAGCTAGTCCCCCTCTCACTAAGGGGCAATTTAGCATGGCCAATCCATGTCACCTGCACATCTTTGGAGTGTGGGAGGAAATCGGAGCACCCGGAGGAAACCCACGCAGACATGGGGAGAATGTGCAGACTCCACAAAGACAGTCACCCGAGGCTGGAATCAAACCTGGGTGCCTGGCGCTGTGAGCCAGCAGTGTTAACCACTGTGCCACCATGCCACCCACGTTGCGAGTCAACTTTCATTCAACATTGCGCAACTTCATCACATTACACTTCAGAGTGAATGATATGATTTGATTTGATTTATTATTGCCACATATATTGGGATACAGGGAAAAGTATTGTTTCTTGCACGCTATACAGGTGAAACATACTGTTCATAGAGTAGGTAGGGGAGAAGGAAAGGAGAAGGTGCAGAATATAGTGCTAGCTTGAATGTTTAGCATGTCCACAACCAGGACAATATTACCACTGCTATTTATAAATGATGGGGGAAAGAAGTCTGTAAGGTTGAGTTAAGTGCCATCACTGCCCTTTTAAAAGTGTGTGTGCGTGGGGTTGTAGCTGGACGTCATGGTTAGGAGCGTGTCCCCGACAATATCTGCTCCCTCCCCCCTTTTGATTGGCTTGGGGTGAAATAGATTAGCCGCACTGATTGGCCAGCCAGGTCTGGAGTGTGTAACAAATGTGAAGAGGAGGCGCCTGTGCTTCTGGTCAGTGTCAGGATGTCAGGAGAAGCAGCGTGAGCAATGAAGGGAGGCTGGTAAAAAGGGGGGGGGGGTCGAGGCGGGCAGGACATAACAGAGCTGCCCCCTCTGGAGAAAGCAGCATGCTCGCACCCTTGCCACCTTCCTCCGCGGGTATCAGCTTGAATGGGAGCCCCGCTTGACTGAATCAGGATTGCACCTCCTGGCTTTGAAGATGCTTTGGCTGACTCCCTTTACACTTTGGACTTCCTTGCTCTGCCTGCTGAAAACGGCTTATTCTAATTACTCGGTGGACCAGTGCAATTGGAAGGGAAGGTAAGAAAGTGCCCTGTTTAAGTCACCAGCACATGGAGCCCCGGTTAAAACCCTCGACTTTTTATTGTGATGTTTCATTAACAGCCAGAAACGGGACGAAAGTTATATCCAAGTTTCCTATTGATGGCGCCCCCTGTCCTACGTTTCCACTAGCTGCTGTGAAACCTTATCCTCCAGAGTTCACAGAAACTTCTTTCTTTGGTCAGTGGAAATGATTTAAAGTTTGTAATTTTCTTTTGTAAATTTACTTGGTGAGAAACTGCAAAGTTTGCAAGACTCTCTCAAATCTGTTCTCAGTAGAAAGGCAAGTGAACCACTCTAAGATCCCAATAAGACCTTAAAATAGTTTTTATCTCGGAAGGTGTTCAGACCAATGTGATGAATATTATTCTATATAGGGACACATTAACATCGATGTTTAATGCACTTATTGGGAAGGAACATTTAGCAACCATTCTATTTGATTTTAATGCCTCGCATTCTCACCTCAACCCTGGCTAAACGCTTTTTTATTTCGGACCTCATTTCAATTCTTACTCTGAACTTCGCTGGGGTGGTAGTTGCTATTGGAATGCCCCGGGGTTAAGTTTTGTTTTTAGCCCTTAGGGCTTTGCTCTCTCAACGTTTGGAGAGTTGTGTTGCCATCATTGTGAGTTTGCATGCAGCATTTTATTAAAATGCCAGCCCTTTGTTCGACATTGGCGCGCACTCTTGTTGCTCCAATTGTCTAGGGGTGAAGTGCAGTGATGCGCTTGACAAGCGGAATCCCAGTGCAATCTGTCGCATCTCCCGAGCGTGGGACTGAGAGAGAGAGTGGCACTTTACCCGCTCACTGTGTGTGAGAGTGACTTGTTCTTTGGGGGGTGGGGGGAGGAATATAAACCCGTAGGGGTGGGGAGGCCGATTTAACCAGTACGGTTTTGGTGCTGGATAATTTATGGCACGGTTTTATAATTCTATGAACATTACAGTGCAGAAGGAGGCCATTTGGCCCATCGAGTCTGCACCGACAACAATCCCCACCCAGGCCCTATCCCCACACATTAACCCGCTAATCCCTTTTAAAATAGACATCCCAGGACACTAAGGGGTAATATACCATGGCCAATCAACCTAATCCGCACATCTTTGTACTGTGGGAGGAAACTGGAGCACCCGGGGGAAACCCATGCAGACACGGGGAGAATGTGCAAACTCCACACAGACAGTGACCTGATGCTGGAATTGAACCCGGGTCTCTGGAGCTGTGAGGCAACAGTGCAAGCTGTTAACCCAGTGAACTGGTATAATGGATGTGGCCTGCGAGTTTATTGCTGATAAAATGTACAGAGGCAGAGTCCTGTCCGTCAAATGAGCAAACTGTTTCCTATCCAGTGTTTATTAGCAGACTGGTTAATTGTAATAAATATATGTAAAGTTCACCATAATCCACATGGACTATGGAACATGGCGAGTGTCCAGTTTTGTGTCCTTGATAGCTATGTGCACGTCTTTATATAAAAATTATTCCAGCATCCCTGAGCAGGTGGATTTGTGGATCGTTCCTGATGTGGGCTAATGAAGATCTTTGGTACATTCAGAGATGTACAAGTTGCAATAGCTTGCAGGAAGCTCGCCTTCCATATGGAGAAGGCGAGGTTTAATTCTCAAGCCTTTTGTGCAGAAGGGGAAAGTGTTGTTTCCAATGGCTGGGGGGGGGGGGGGGGTATGGGGGTTAATTGACAAGCAAGTGGCACAGATATTGGGTAATTTGATTTATTATTGGTCACGTGTATTGGGATACAGTGACAAGTATTGGTTCTTGCGCACTATACAGACAAAACATACGGTTCATAGATTACATAGAGGAGAAGGAAAGGAGAGGGTACAGAACGTAATGTTACAGTCATAGCTAGCATGTGTTTCGGACAAAGCTCGGCACAACATCGAGGGCTGAAGGGTCTGTACTGTGCTGTACTGTTCTATGTGTAGAAAGATCAGTTAATATGTTAGGTCCATTCAAAAATCTGATGGCAGCAGGGAAGAAGCTGTTCTTGAGTCGGATGGTGCGTGACCTCAGACTTTTGTATCTTTTTCCTGATGGTAAAGGGGGACGGGGGGGGGACACTGAATATGTGTGAATGGGTGGTGATGGGGACTGCAGCTGGAAGAGTGGTGCGAGTAGGTTCAGTAATAAAAAGGGAATTGGATATATTGTACATTGGGGGGGGGGAAATCAGCAGGGCGATGGGGGAAATAAGGATTTTGGGGATAATTGAGTATTTTTTCCCCCCAAAGGGCCAGTACAGGTGTGATGGGTCGAAACGCCTCCTTCTGTGCTGCATCATTCAACAAAGTAAATTGTATTGATGATTTCCTTCCTATGGTTCTAATAGCTGTCCAGCACGGTGGCACAGTGGTTAGCACTGCTGTCTCACAGCGCCAGGGACCTGGGTTCGATTCCCGACTTGGGTCACTGTCTCTGTGGGGTCTGCACATTCTCCCCGTGTCTGCGTGGGTTTCCTCTGGGTCCTCTGGTTTCCTCCCACAGTCTGAAAGACATGCTGGTTAGGTGCGTTGGCCATGCTAAATTCTCCCTCCGTGTACCCGAACAGGTGCCGGAGTGTGACGACTAGGGAATTTTCACAGTAACTTCACTGCAGTGTTAATGTAAGCTGACTTGTGACTAATAAATAAACTTTAAACAGTGTTAAAAGGTAAGTGGATGTAGAGGAGCTCTAATTAAATTTTAATTTTAATGGGCTTGTTGTGTTCCCTTGCAGTGGTTTATCCCAGGAACCGGGCAGCGTGGAGCAGATCTTCCTGCACTGTGCCGAAGGGGATGTGGAGTGGCTGTACCCGGTGGGAGCACTGCGCCTCAGCCTGTCTCCCCGGCTCCCCCCAGGGCCAGCCGCCCCAGCCAGCCGGGGGAGCACCGGGGGCCGCATCACGGCGTGCATCAAGCCAGCGGAGAGCTTCAGGGGGGCGCAGATCTACCTGGAGAGGGACGGGGAGCTGCAGCTGCTGGTCCGGGATCAACACCAGCCACTGGAGGACGAGGAGGAGGAGGATGGAGTGGAGCCCAAAGTGCATTGTTTTAGCCGCCTGGTCGGTGACAAAGTAGCTCTGTTCATCCAGTCAACACTGCACAGGGACATCAGCCGCCGCATTGCTGCCTTTAAATATGAACTCCGCGGGGACTGGAGCTCTGGACTGCTGCTCCCTCAACAGATTGAAAGTAAGGAGCTATACTGTGAAGTACCTGTATAAGATTGTCTATAGTTAGTGATAGAGCCATGTAGGAATGTCTACCCCTAGTTACAGCTAGTGTCAGAGCCACATAGGATCATATAGGATTGTCTGTCCCTGGTTATAATGATGTGGAGATGCCGGCGTTGGACTGGGGTAAACACAGTAAGAAGCTTAACAACACCAGGTTAAAGTCCAACAGGTTTATTTGGTAGCAAAAGTCACAAGCTTTCGGAGCCTTAAGCTCCTTCTTCAGGTGAGTGGTCACTCACCTGAAGAAGGAGCTTAAGGCTCCGAAAGCTTGTGGCTTTTGCTACCAAATAAACCTGTTGGACTTTAACCTGGTTATAATGTCAGAGCCACGTAAGAGTTATTTAGAATTGTCTGCCTTTGGTTATAGTTAGAGACAGAGCCACATAGAATCACATAGGATTGTCTGCCCCTGATTAGAGTCATAGAATCCTACAGTGCAGGAGGAGGCCATTCAGCCCATCAACTCTACACCGACCACAATCCCACCCAGGCCCTATCCACACAATCCCATGCATTTACCCCAGCTAGTCCCCCTGACACTAGGGGGCAATTTGGCATGGCCAATCTACCTAACCCACACATCAGCTAGCTAGCTAGTGGTGGCACGGTAGCACACTGGCTAGCACTGCTGCTTCACCGCTCCAGGGACCTGGGTTCGATTCCTGGCTTGGGTCACTATCTGTGTGGAGTTTGCACATTCTCTTTGTGTCTGCGTGGGTTTCCTCCGGGTGCTCCGGTTTCCTCCCACAATCCAAAGATGTGCAGGTAAGGTTGATTGGCCATGATAAAATTGCCCCTTAATGTCCTGAGATGCGTGGATTAGCGGGTAAAATATGTAGGGATATGGGGGTAGGGCCTGGGTGGGATTGTGGTCGGTGCAGACTCGATGGGCCAAATGGCCTCTTTCTGTACTGTAGGGCTTCTATGATCTTTGGACTGTGGGAGGAAACCGGAGCACCTGGAGGAAACTCGCGCAGACACCGGGAGAATGTGCAAACTCCGCACTGACAGTGACAGTGAGCTAGAAATCGAACCTGGGTCCCTGGTGCTGTGAGGCAGCAATGCTAACCACTGTGCTGGCTGGTGAGTGTCCGAGTCATGATGGCCCTTCAGCCCATCCTGTTTGTGCCAGCCATCAATTATCCACCTATTCTAATCTCACTTTCCTCCACTTGGTCTGGAACTCTGTACGCTCTGGCATTTCAAATGCTCATCTAAATGCTTCTTAAGTGTTGTGAAGGTTCTCACCTCCACCACCCTTTAGGGCAGTGAGTCCCAGATTCCCTCCAGATGGAAAAGGTATTTTTTTTCCCCCTCCCAAAACCCCTGCCGCTTGCCTTAAATCTGTGCCCCCTATCATATGCCAGGCATCTTAAAACTGCATTGGAAGCAGTTCAGAGATGGTTCAGTCAAGTGATAACCTGGAAAGAGGGGGTTTTCGAATAAGGAAAGATTGGACAGGCTTGATTCCACAGGCGTTTAGCAGAATGAGGTGTGATCTTATTGAAACATATAAGATCCTGAGGGGACTTGACAGGGTGGATGCTAAAAGGATGCTTCCCCTTGTGAGAGAGACTAAAACTAGGGGACACATGTTATTAGTAAAGGGTCTCCTACTAAGGACGGCGATGAGGAGAAAGTTACCCCTTAAATTGTTGTGAATTTTTGAAATTCTGATCCCCAGAGAACGGTGGAAGCAGGGTTGATGAATATTTTTCAGGCAAAGGTAGATTCTTGACTAAAATGGGAGTCACAGGTTATCGGGTAGAGTGTGAAATTTGCCATAATTAGATAAGCCATGATCTTGTTGAATAGCAGAGCAGGCTTGAGGGGCTGAATGGTCTACTCGGCTCCTAATTCGTATGTTTTAAAGTTTATAGTTTATTTATTAGTCACAAGTAAGGCTTGCATTAACACTGCAATGAAGTTACTGAAATTCTCCTAGTTTGTAGTCTGCCTTGGGTTGCCAACTTCGATCAAGTCTATTCATATATTACACTGAGTGTCAGCTAGCTAGTAACATAAAAGAAGATAGGAAGAGTTTTCAATATATAAAAGGTGTAAGAGAGGCAAAAATAGCTATTGGACCACTGGAAAATGAGGCTGGAGAAGTAATAATAGGAAATGAAGAAATGGCAGAGGAACTGAATATTACTTTGGAAGACCCCAGTGGGATGCCAGAGCTCCAGGAGAATCGGGGGCACAGGTGACTGTAGTGGCCATCACTAAGGAGAAGATTCTGGAGAAACTGAAAGGTCTGAAGGTGGATAAGTCACCTGGACCGGATGGACTACACCCCACCGTTCTAAAAGAGATAGCTGAGGAAATTGTGAAGGTGATTTTCAGAATCACTAGAAGCAGGGAGGGTCCCAGAGGACTGGAAAGTAGCTAATGTAACACTGCTGTTTAAGAAGGGAGGGAGGCAGCAGATGGGAAATTATAGGCTGGTTAGCAAGATTTTAGAGTCCATTATTAAAGATGAGATTGCGGATACTTGGAAGTGCATGATAAAATAGGACTGAGTCATAACGGCTTCGTCGAGGGGAGGTCATGTCTGACGAATCTGTTAGAGTTCTTTGAGGTAACAGGGAAGTTAGACAAAGGAGAACCAGTGGACGTGATTTATTTAGATTTCCAAAAGGCCTTTGACAAGGTGCCGCATAGGAGACTGTTAAATAAGTTAAGTGCCCATGGTTTTAATGCTAAGATCCTGGCATGGATAGAGGATTGGCTGACTGGCAGAAGGCAGAGAGTGGGGATAAAGGGGTCTTTTTCAGGATGGCAGCAGGTGACTAATGGTGTGCCTCAGGGGTCAGTGCTGGGACCACAACTTTTCACAATATACATTAACGATTTGGAAGAAGGAACTGAAGACACTGTTGCTAAGTTTGCAGATGATACAAAGATATGTAGAGGGACAGATAGTATTGAGGGGGGGGGGGGGTTGCTGCAGAAGAACTTGGCAGGTTCGGAGAGTGGGCAAAGAAGTGGCAGGTGGAATACAATGTGGAAAAGTGAGGTTATGCACTTTGGAAGGAGGTATGGAGACATAGACTATTTTCTAATTGGGGAAATGCTTAGGAAATCCGAAACACAAAGGGACTTGGGAGTCCTTGTTCAAGATTCTCTTAAGGTTAACATGCAGGTTCAGTCGGCAGTTAGAAAGCAAATGCAATGTTAGCATTCATGTCGAGAGGGCGCGAATACAAGAGCAGGGATGCACTTCTGAGGCTGTATAAGGCTCTGGTCAGACCCCATTTGGAGTATTGAGGTGTTTTGGGCCCCGTATCTAAGGAAGGATGTGTGGGCCTTGGAAAGGATCCAGAGGAGGTTCACAAGATTGATCCCTGGAACGAAGAGCTTGTCATATGAGGAACAGTTGAGAACTCTGGGTCTGTACTCATTGGAGTTTAGTAGGATGAGGGGGATATTATTGAAACTGGCAGGATACTGTAAGGCCTGGATAGAGTGGATGTGGAGAGGATGTTTCCACTAGTAGGAAAAACTAGAACCAGAGGGCACAACTTCAGGCTAAAGGGACGATCCTTTAAAACAGATGAGGAGGAATTTCTTCAGCCAGAGAGTGGTGAATCTGTGGAACTCTTTGCTGTAGAAGGCTGTGGAGGACAGGTCACTGAGTGTCTTTAAGACCGAGATAGGTTCTTGATTAATAAGGGAGTCGGGTTATGGGGATGGGAAAAAATCAGCCATGATTGAGTCTGCTCCACCATTCAATGTGCCGAGTGGCCTAATTCTGTTCCTATGTCTATGGTCTTATGGTCTATTCTTGGAGGTTTCATCACATCCCAGCCATGCCAGAAGGAGATGACACTTTTTTGAAAAGTTAAGAAAAGGAAAAATAACCTGCACTATCTCTTGACAAGTAGGTTCCAGTTAATTTTCATTTCTGGCTACCTCTCCACCTTCAAGTTTTAACAGAGACTCCTATTTAGTCAGCTCGCACATTCATCCTTCTAATTCACTGCCTTGCTACACCAATTGGGAAGCAATGAGACTCTACCCAATTGGATGATGTTTGACTGTCAACCAAACGGCTTTCTTTCCCCCATTTTCAATATTTTTGTATCTCAAAGAGATGTTTTTAAGCACCATCTTTAAGGTCCCGATCATTTTTTTATTCCTCTAGGGTCACACAGCAGTGTCCTGGAGACTCCAGGCCTATACTGGAGGGTTGGCAACCCCAAGTCTGCTCTTAACTAGCAATCCCTCTACTTGTGAAAAAGGTTGGATCCCATGGGATAAAGGGGGAGGTGGCTAGATGGGTGGAGAACTGGCTTGGTCATAGAAGACAGAGGGTGGTAGTGGAAGGGTCTTTTTCCGGCTGGAGACCTGTGACTAGTGGTGTACCGCAGGGCTCTGTATTGGGACCTCTGCTGTTTGTGATTTATATAAATGATCTGGAAGAAGGAGTAACTGGGGTGATCAGTAAGTTTGCGGACGACACAAAACTGGCAGGACTTGCAGACAGTGAGGAACATAGTCAGAGGCTACAGAAGGATATAGATAGGCTGGAAATTTGGGCAAGGAAATGGCAGATGGAGTTCAATCCTGATAAATGCGAAGTGATGCATTATGGTGGGAATAATGTAGGGAGGAGCTACACGATAAATGGAAGAACCATAAAGGGTGTAGAGACGCAGAGGGACCTGGGTGTGCAAGTCCACAGATCTTTGAAGGTGACGTCACAGGTGGAGAAGGTGGTGAAGAAGGCATATGGCATGCTTGCCTTTATAGGACGGGGCATAGAGTATAAAAGTTGGGGTCTGATGTTGCAGATGTATAGAACGTTGGTTCGGCCGCATTTGGAATACTGCGTCCAGTTCTGGTCGCCACACTATCAGAAGGACGTGGAGGCTTTGGAGAGAGTACAGAGGAGGTTTACCAGGATGTTGCCTGGTATGGAGGGGCTTGGTTATGAGGAGAGATTGGGGAAACTGGGATTGTTCTCCTTGGAAAGACGGAGGATGAGGGGAGACTTAATAGAGGTGTATAAAATTATGAAAGGCATGGATAGGGTGAACGGTGGGAAGCTTTTCCCCGGGTCGGTGGTGACGTTCACGAGGGGTCATAGGTTCAAGGTGAAGTGGGGGAGGTTTAACACAGATATCAGAAGGACATATTTCACACACAGGGTCGTGGGGGCCTGGAATGTGTTGCCGGGCAAGGTGGTGGGGGTGGACACACTGGGAACGTTTAAGACTTATCTAGACAGCTATATGAACGGAGTGGGAATGGAGGGATACAAAAGAGTGGTCTAGTTTGGACCAGGGAGCGGCGCGGGCTAATTGTTCCTTGTTTCTCGTTTCAAGGCTTCATTCTATGATCATCTTGCTGGTGCCAGTACAGAGCGAGACTGCGGATAGTTGGGAACCTGTCTCGGGGGCAGGGAATTCATATGGTGTTCGTGGAAGTGGAAATGACTAGGGTTGGGAAGCATTTTCCGATCAGGGCCATTGTGATCTCCTGGACTCGTTTCGATCGCCTCAGGGGGTCGGAGAGGAATTTCCCAGATTTTTTTTTCCCCATATTGGCCCTGGGGTTTTTCACTCTGGGTTTTCGCCTCTCCCTGGAGATCACATGGTCTGGAATGGGGGGGTGGGGGTCAGTTAATAGGTTGTAATGAACAAAGCATCGTAGCTGTGAGGGACAGCTCGGTGGATAGGATATTGGTATGTAGATAGGCTGGAAAATTGGGCGGGGATCCTGGATTCAGGATTCATTCCTGGACCGGGGAGCGGCGCGGGCTTGGAGGGCCGAAGGGCCTGTTCCTGTGCTGTATTGTTCTTTGTTCTTTGTTGTCAATCACAGGGGGCAGTGAATGAGCAAAGCCGACCAGCTTCTCTGTCTCTGGATGTTCTGTCTTGTGATGTTATAAAACCACCAACACAGTACAGGGATTGGTTATTAATCCAACAGTGAGGAGTTGAACACTTGTGTAGAAAAAGGGAGATGATGGGATTCTGCATTATCCCATGAAAAGAAGGTTGGAGTTCAATTTCATTCGGGGTACCTTTCTGCCTTCAATCAGTTCTAACACCGTGAAAGAGAGAAGGACTTGTAATTAGATAGTGCCTTTCATGATGTCTGGACATCCCAAAATGATTTGCGGTTAGTTAAGTACTTTAGAAATGCAGCCCCAGTTGTAATAGACATGACCTGGGAGGATTAAAATGGTTGCAAGTAAATAAGTTCTGTTCACTCTGCGGGAGATTGTGGCGTAGTGGTAGTGTCACTGGACTAATAATCAGGACAGTCCACACTAATGATCTGGGGATGTGGGTTCCAATCCCACCATTGCAGCTGGTGGAATTTAAATTCAATGGAATTGAAAGCTGGGCCTCAACTTTCATCCCTGAGGTGGGTAGGGGGAGTCGGGAAAATTCTCTCTGCCCCATTACCCATCCCTATGTTTCCTCATGCTCCCTATGATAAACTCTGCCCTTCCACCAGCTCCTTTCATGTCCACTATGCCAAGTTATTGTGCTTCCATGCTCATTGACCCAATGTACGCCTTCAAACTATGTTTATGTATGCTTGACTGAGAGCCGCGGCAGCTATTAGAATACTAGAACACCTGCTCCCCAGAGGAAAGCTTGTTTAATTGCTGGCTCAGGCTCTGCTGTCAATTGACAGCAATGTTTCTTTGTTTACACCAGTTAAGTGGTTTCAAGGTTTTGTGTGTTTCTTTTGGCTTTTAAGTCTTTAAAAGGCCTGGATGCTTTTATTAGCTTGTGGTACAGATTTATTTTTAAACAGAGGAGAAAATTATCACTGAATTGCTCTTTTAAAAATATACTATAGGGTTTACTAAGCCATTGTACACCTTCTAGGATCAATGGAGATGGAAGTGCTATAGTTTGGCATAAGGTGCATGAGCAGCTATGGTGGTGGTGTGGGGTGGGGGGGGGACCTTTTTAACCTACCTTTCAAAAACTTCATGTGCAGACTAGGGTTCACAACTCCTCTTGAGGGGCTGTGAACTGTGACTCTTTAAAATCCTGGCCTGACTCCATGGAAATTGTGGAGGAGCCAGAGATGCCTGTTCCCACAATCCAGAATGTTGGGATGCAGGCTTTTGACAGGAACCAGACCACACCCTTTAAAGGCACTCCTGAAATTCAGATAGCCCGGGAAGGGGGTCAAGAATCTCTAGGTGGACCCACCCGCCATTTTTAAAGGGCTCCTGAGTTTACCTGTCTCAGTGAAACTTCGGGCTCTATTCTCAGTCATGTGACCATTGTCAAATGTTGGAACCCAAATCAGTCACTAATGTCCTTCAGACCAGGAAAGCTGCCAGCCTTTCCCCCTCCAGTCCCAATGTAGGTGACTATTAACTACACTTGGGGCAATTAGGAATGGGCAACAAATGTTGGCCTTGCCATAGATGCCCACATCTATTGAAAGAATAACAGAAGTGGTTGTGAAGCAGCCCATCTCTAGTGAAAACAATGTTTGTGATGTTTGATATGTCTAGCGACATCCAAAATGGGGGAAATATGATGTTTCACCAGATCTTGCCCCACAGGCTGGAGAGATCACTGACATTATTTTAATTTGATAGTCTCACCTAGACTTATTTTTTAAAAAAACAAGTTTGTAGAAATGTTCCTTCAAGTCTTTATAAACTTGATGATCACTCATTGGGAGAAATTTCCTAATAGTATTACAAAGGCAAGATAATTTATTATGGAAACCAATTCTTCTTCAGTGGAGAAGGGAAATTCAAGGCTGAGATTGACAGATTTCTAATCAGTAGGGTAATCAAAGGTTATGGGGATAAGGCGGGAAAGTGGAGTTGAGGATTATCAATCAAATCAATTATGATCTCATCGAATGGCAGAGCAGACTCGATGGGCTGAATGGTCTGCTTTTGCTCCTATGTCCTCTTCCTGTAAGAGACCTTTGCAATGTAAAATTCAAAAGGACAATACTTCAAATTGGCTCAATCTGTTTTTATGAGAACTTAATCAATTTTAATTTTAAGGTTCAAGCACATCTCTAGGTTATGATCTTGTAGGAACAAGCTACAAATGATCTCAGCGGAGCATCTTAAAGTTGTGATTTTAATAGGGTCTTCACTTGTGGACAGCACGGTGGCACAGTGGTCAGCACTGCTGCCTCACAGCGTCAGGGACCCGGGTTCAATTCCGGCCTTGGATCATTGTCTGTGTGGAGTTTGCACGTTCTCCCTGTATCTGAGTGTGTTTCCTCCAGGTGCTCCGGTTTCCTCCCACAGTCCAAAGGTGTGTGGGTCAGGTGGATTGGCCATGCTAAATTAACCCTAGTGTTGGAGGATTAGCAGGGTAAATTTAAGGGGTTACAGGAATAGGGCCTGGGTGGGATTGTGGTTGGTGCAGACTCGATGGACTGATTGGCCTCCTTCTGCACTGTAGAGATTCTATGATTCATTATGACAATGCTACTAAAAATTTTCTGTTGAATTACTTCATGTCCTTCCAAGCGCAGTACAATGCAAGAGCATCCTGTTTGCGACTTTCGATTTTCACAACCTGCTGCTTGCCAATTCTGCTAAGTCCTTGTGTATACACGATTGACTAGGCCAAGGGAATGCTGGTAATCCTTTATTTTCCCTATCAGATTATGAGGCTTTGGTATTAGGAGGATAAACTTCAAACTCCATTTGGTCAGTGATTTCTGGAACTGGTCACCAAGCGGTCATCATTAGCAACACTTCAGAAATTAATCTACTGTTTGTCTGTATGTACTTCCTGCTATTATTGTCGAAGGAAAATGATTGCAGTGAAGGTTTTGCTGTGCAGGATTTAATCCTGTGTAGTTATGCATGACGGCACCAGGGGTGGCACAGTGGTTAGCACTGCCGCCTCACAGTGCCAGGACTTGGGTTCGATTCTGGCATGGGTCACTCTCTGTGGGGGATCTGCACGTTTTCCCTGTCTGTGTTTTTCCTTCAGGTGCTCCGGGTTCCTTACACAGTCTGAAAGAAATACTGGTTAGGTGTATTGGCCATGCTAAATTCTCCCTCAGTGGACCCAAACAGGTGTCGGAGTGTGGCGGCTAGGGGATTTTCACAGTAACTTCATTGCAATGTTAATGTAGGCCTACTTGTGACACTAATAAATGGATCTAAGCTTATAAACTTAAATTGAAAGATACTTCTAGTTTTCAAGTGTGCATGTTTTGATCCAATTTCGGTGTAAGATTGTTTCCTGGACTGAATGAAACTGTAGTGGTTGTGTGGTCTGAGGTTCTTGCACTGTTGGAAATTCTTCCAGTTTCCACTTTATGTACTATTCAGAAACACAGTGGAAGTCTACATAGCCCATTCACAGGAATAGCCAGGTGTGTCTGAACATCAACTTGCAAATGGGTAGCTTCAAGGCTTTAGTCCCACCTCAGTTTCCCTTCCCATGACACAGGGACAGAATTTTCCCCTCTTTCCTAAGAACAAGTGCATTGAGGGTCAAGAATGTTCTTGTCTTTGTAACCCCAATAGCACCCTTGCGGTGGAATGGACAAAAGCCCAGTATGTTGGGTCCAAGACAGAACTTTGCCTTTTATTGAGATGCATGAAAGATTAAGGATTAGTACAGTTGTCATGGTGATTGTAAAGTATTTTGTCATGTTGTTTTGTTTAGTTTTTAACTGGAACCCGTACATTTTTGAATTTTTTTGTTTGTTTTGGAAGACCGTAGGTAGAAATCAGATTTCTGGAACTTGTTGTTAAACTTTTCTCCACATATTTTTAAAGGCAAAATAGCCTACATAACAGCAACTCCAAATTGCCTGGAAACTTGAAACTCCATCAGTAGTATGATGTGTTATGTATAATGAATAACCTGTGTGACACTAATTGTATTTAAAGTGTACAGTATAAAGCCTTTTTTAAAAGGCACAAAAAGATTAGTTGAGAAATTTAAAAGAAAACAAATGTGAAATGATTTCTTTGCAATGTCAGAATGTACTTTCCTGGGGTAAAGACTGTGTTCCTTTCCTGGACTTATTTCCAAATTGTGAACTCCATGCACAAAGGAAATCCTTCCTCACTATATTACTAATTCAATGGAAGATGCGATGCTGAATCTGTCGATTTTCACAGAAAACTTTTATTTAACTAGAACCAGAGGGCACAACTTGGGCTAAAGGGACGATCCTTTAAAACAGATGAGGAGGAATTTCTTCAGCCAGAGTGTTGAATCTGTGGAACTCTTTGCCGCAGAAGGCTGTGGAGGCCAGGTCATTTGAGTGTCTTTAAGACAGAGATAGATAGGTTCTTGATTAATAAGGGGGTCAGGAGTTATGGGGAAAAGGCAGGAGAATGGGGATGAGAAAAATATCAGCCATGATTGAATGGCGGAGCAGACTCAATGGGCTGAGTGGCCTAATTCTGCTTCTATGTCTTATGGTCTTATATAGCAACATTAACATCCTCATGACCTCCCAGCGTGTTCGATTATTACAAAGAATATTAACAGCCAAATAACTGGGGAAACCAGTCTACACTTCTAATTCCTTGAACTACTAACATCAGTTGCACAATCAAAATTCTGAAAATTGAAAGCGTCATTCTCCTTGTTACCCAGCCAGGAGTAATCTACTCGTACTATGCAATGTACAGATGATCTATTTTAAGCTTTGTTTTTGCTGCTTAATAGCTAAATAGCAGCATATTGAAAACAATTTTTTTTTTTACAAGCCTAACTTTGGCACATTGTGCCTATCCTTGACCTTCCCACACTTGCATTCCTCCTTTTAGTGGCCCAGGCTTAAAATACTTGCAGAAGATGGTTGGGAGAGCTTTCTGAATTAGAACGAATTTCCATGCACTAAAAGCTGAATGTGAGCACAACATGTGTCTCATTTTAGTCCTGTATGCATTCAGCAGCATCTTCTGCTCTCTGCTTCACAGCAATTCCTTTGATCCTGTGATTGCACCCTTAGCTGCAACTGACTGCATTTGGGAGATGAGTGGGAAATGTTGAACAGGACAAGATCATTTTGCACCCTGACCCTGTGCTCCATTCAGTGAGATTATGACTATTCTGCAACCTAACCTTGTATACCCATCTTTGCCCCACGTTCTGTAACATCTTTGGCTAGCTGTCAATATCTGTTTTAAAATCAACAATTTATCTAGCGTCATTTCTTGAAAAGAGTTCCAAACCTCTACCACCCTTTTTTGTATAGATAGGTTTCCTAATTCCACTCCTGTCCTGGAAAGGTCTGACTCTAATTCTTACACTGTGGCCCCTAATCCTAGTCTCTCCAACCAGCAAAAATAGTTTCTCTCTATCTATCCTATCTGTTCTCCTTCATATCTTAAATGCTTCAATTAATTATCTGAATTCCAGGGAATTTAACCCTCGTTGGTGTAGCTGCTCTTGGTAGTTTAACCATTGGAGTGTAGGTATCATTCTTGTAAGTGCACATTGCACTCTGTTATATAGAATCTCTACAGCGCAGAAGGAGGCCATTCAGCCTATCGAGCCTACACTGACTGTCCAAAAGAGCCCACCCCTCTGTCCTAAACCCATAACCCCGCACATTTATTATGACTAATCCATCTAACCTACACATCTTGGGACACCTAAGGGGCAATTTTAGCATGGCCAATCCACCTAACCTGCACATCTTTGGACTGGAGGACACCCACGCAGACACAGGGGGAACGTGCAAACTCTATACAGTCACCTGGAATTGAACCCAGGTCCCTGGCGCTGTGTGGCAGCAGTGCTAACCACTGTGCTGCCCCAGCCCCTTCTTCCAGACTAATATATCCTTTAAGGTGCATGCTCAAAACTGCCTTCAATCCTCCAGATGTGGCCCAACACCTACAGTTATGTTGCTCAATCAGATACATTGTTAGAGCCTCTCCGATTCCAGTGATTTGTTCCAGCCACCCTGTTCAGTTCATTAGTAGTCAGCTGCAGCAGGATAAGTTATCTGAGTACATTTTTTTTTAGTTTTTAAATTAAATGTACTAGGCTTTGGTCAATGGCATTTTAAAATAAATGAAAACAACATGAGACCACCTCTTAGAGGTTCTCTCTTTTTTTTCAAAGATTAGCCCACACTGGCAGCTTTCTTCTGCAGTCAATGGGCTGAAAACCCTGGCATGTCACTGGTGCCAATCTAGTAAAGCACTCCCATAAGCTACTTGGAAAAACAGCAGGCAAGGCCTTTTTTGTGGGCAAAAATGCCAAGCTATTTCTACTGCGGAAGAACCCAAGTTGAATAAGGTATCATCCTTAAAACTTTCTGGCATCTAGGATCCACATCAAGAGATTTTGGAAGCTTGGGACAGTTCTATAGACTGCAGATTATAGTTAATTTACCTAGAACTCCTGATATTGTGAGAATACACTTCAATCTGCGATGCACAATAGGGAAAAATGTAAATGATTATAAATGAGGTGGCACAGTGGTTAGCACTGCTGCCTCACAGCTCCAGGGATCCGGGTTCAATTCCAACCTTGGGTGACTGGAGTTTGCACATTCTCCTGTGTTTTTGTGGGTTTCCTCCAAGTGCTCTAGTTTCCTTCCACAGTCCGAAAGATGTGTAGGTTAGGTGGATTAGCCATGGTAAATATGCGGGGTTCCGAAAGCTAGTGGCTTTTGCTAACCAATAAACCTGGTGTTGTTAAACTTCTTACTGTGTTTACCCCAGTCCAACGCCAGCATCTCCACATGGCTGGAAAATGCAGCGAGTTATTTAAAACTCCTTGGACTTCGGCAGGACTGGAAAATCTCGCTAGCGGAAGGGGCTGAAAAATGACTGACCACGCGTACATGTTTATGTAAGAAAAAGAGGGCACAATCTTAATGGTCATTCGTGCCATGCTGCAGCAAGGTCGGAGAATTTGACCGCCAGCTAAACCTCCATTCGCTGCGGCAGGATGGGAAAATCCTACCAGCATGAACGGTGGCACCATTCCAGCTTCATGTACACAGATATACCAATGTTACATCTTGACACGTTGTTGTTGTAATTTTTAATCCTGCTACCCTGGCAACCAAGAAAGGAGATTTTTTTAGTTTCCTCAATTTGAACTGAAAGTAAACCAGGATACAGACGTGGAAGGGCAGTGAGATAATCTACAGCATCCAACGAACATTGGAATAGAGATCGATCTGTAGCTAGTTTGTCAAGAAACATTTATGATTTGGCCAGGGACATGGGTTTGATTCCTGGCTTGGGTCATTGTCTATGTGGAGTTTGGACCTTCTCCCCGTGCCTGCGTGGGTTTCCTTTGGGTGCTCCAGTTTCCTCCCATGGCCCAATGAGGTTAGGTGGATCTGCCATGCTAAATTGCCCCTTAGTATCTAAAGATATGTAGGATAGGGGAGGTGATGGCCTAGTGGTATTATCGCTCGACTCTTAATCCAGAAATTCAGCTAATGTTCTGGGGCCCTGGGTTTGAATCATGCCACAGCAGATGGTGGAATTTGAATTTAGTGAAAATATCTGGAATTATTAATCTACTGATGACCACAAAACCATTGTTGATTGTCAGAAAATCCCATCTGGTTCAGTAATGTCCTTTAGGGAAGGAAGTCTGGCCTACATGTGACTTGAGACCCACAGCAATGTGGTTGACTCTCAACTGCCCTTGGGCAACTAGGGATGGGCAATAAATGCTGGCCAGCCAGCAATGCCCATGTCCCACGAATGAATTTAAAAAAAAAAAAATCGCCACAGTAAATGTATGGGGAAATGGTGGGGTGAGTGGGTGGAGGGTATTGGGCCAGGGTAGAGTACCCTTTTGGAGAGTCGGTGCTGACCCAATGGGCCGAATGGCCTTCTTCGGCACTGTAAGGGTTCTATGGGATTTCAGTCTTCTGTAATGTCAGAGTAACATGGCTATAAATGCTATTCTCCGACTGGATATTTATTTAGATTAAGGATGAATTCATTTGACTTAACTAAGTGCTACAACTACATACCAGTTTGCATTTTCAGGCCAGTTCCAGTAAATTAGCTCAACAAAGAAGGCCTGTCGTCAGAGGCAGTATGGCTCCCTTCATTATCATGCTCCAGCTACTCTACCTTCTCACCCCACCCTCCACACAAGTCATTTTGTGGTAAAACTGGAAGATTGACTTCATGCATCATGAAGAATATCATCATCTGACCTAGTTTTATTACAGTGGGAAGAGGACATTATACTTCATGGGTGGCACAGTAGTTAGCGCTGCTGCCTCACAGCGCCAGGGACCCGGGTTCAATTCCTGGCTTGGGTCACTGTCTGTGTGGAGTTTGCACTTTCTCCCCGTGTCTGCGTGGGTTTCCTCCCACACTCCAAAGATGTGTGGGTTAGGTGGATTGACCATGCTAAATTGCCTTTGTGTCAGGGGAGCTGGCTCGGGTAAATGCATAGGGATAGGGCCTGGGTGGTATTGTGGTCAGTGGAGACTTGATGGGCTGATTGGCCTCCTTCTGCACTGAAGGATTCTATGTAAAAACGAGGGAAAGCGAGGAGAAAGCATGTGTAACAATCCTAAAATTACAGTCATTGATACTTTAATGGAATAAATTCAGTTATTTTAACTCAATTTCACAGTCGCAGTCAATAAAACAACACAGTCACTGTTATCAGACAGAATTGTTGTCTTTACTAACCTGGCTTTTGCAATGATATGCTATTGGTATATGTGTGGGCAGTATCTGAGAGCTCTTTGCATTAACATGGGTGTTTTAAAAAAAATCTTTCCCATGTTGAGGATTCCCCTCCAGATATTGATACACACGGGGAATCTCTGTACTTACGACCAAAAGACAATGGCTGGAATTCTCCAGTCTTGCGGGCCACTGTTCACTGCAGCAGGACTGGAGAATCCCAGTCATGGGCGAGGTCAGAGATTCGCCAAAGAAAAATAACATTAATGCTACAGAGAATATTTTGTTTTCTTTTGTCAATTTGCAACAGGCAATATAAATTGTGAAAGTTAGTCGACAATTAGGAACAAATGCAATCACTTGGTGATCGATAGGCTAGAATCCTTGGTGTAGAAAAAGGCCACTTGGCCCATCGAGCCTGCAACAACAATCCCACCCAGGCCCCGTCCCCATAACCCCATGCTTTTCCCCAACTAGACCCCTTGACACTAAGAGGCAATTTAGCTTGGTCAATCCATCTAACTCGCACATCTTTGGACTGTGGAAGGAAACCAGAGCACCTAGAGGAAACCCATGCAGACACGGGGAGAATGTGCAGACTCCACACAGACAGTGACCCAAGGCCGGAATTGGACACTGAGGCAGCAGTGCTAACCACTGTGCCACCATGCTGCAGAAGGAGGCCATTCAGCCCATCCAGTTAGATGTATCCACCCCCTCCCCTGGATCTCCTCATAAACCCAAGAATTCCATTTGGAAGATGGGATGTTTTAATAGTGGGTGGGATTTTCCTCCCCCTTTGTGGTGGTCTGCCACTCGCTGGCAGTGGAATCTTATGGTCCTGTCATTGTTAATGGGGTTTCCTGTTGAACGCAACCCTCGTCACTGAGAAACCTGTGTCGGAGTTTCGCTGTCAGCGGGACTGTAAGATGCCGCCAGCATGAACGGCAGCAAGATTCTGGCGAACCGATCTTGTTCAAGATCGAAAGGATCTGTGTAAGGATTTAAATATTTTTCATTTTTGTTTTCTGCCCACACATTAAGGAAAGACCTCTGACACACCAGTCACGTGACATGTTGCATTTCATCAAGTTACTGACTGGGTTATATTTACGGATAAACAAAGTAAATGAAGCATTTATTTCATTTTCATAATTCCCTGATATTTGTGTGTCTCACAATAAACATGAGCATTATACTTGAGGAATGCATCCCTCCATACAAACATGTCAGTTAAAAGCAGGAGTGGGCCATTCAGCCCCTCGAGCCTGATAAGATCATGGCTTATCAGGGCAGCATGGTGGCACAGTGGTTAGCACTGCTGCCTCACGGTGCCAGGGACCCGGGTTCAATCCCTGGCTTTGGTCACTGTCTGTGTGGAGTTTGCACATCCTCCCTGTGTCTGCGTGGGTTTCCTCCGAGTGCTCCAGTTTCCTCCCACAGTCCAAAGATAAATGAGATTGGGATCATTCCAGGTCAATGTATTACTGGAACATAAAATAAACTTCTCCAGTTCTGAATTAACCCTATCGAAACCCTTCTCTAACTGGGGATTGTAAAGTTTCATTCAATAAAATATTCAACATTACAGGGACTGCTTTGGACTCCTATGTGTTCTCCTACTTGTTAATAGGTGGCACAGTGGTTAGCACTGCTGCCTCCCAGCACCAGGGACCCAGGTTCGATTTCCGGCTTGGATCACTTTCTGTATGGAGTTTGCACATTCTCCCCGTGTCTGCGTGGGTTTCCTCTGAGTGCTCTGGTTTCCTCCCACACTCCAAAGATGTGTGGGTTGGGTGGATTGGCCATGCTAAATTGCCCCGAGCATCAGGGGGCTGGCAGGATAAATACATGGGGTTATGGAGATAGAGCCTGGGTGGGACTGTGGTTGGTGCAGACTCAATGGGCCGAATGGCCTCCTTCTGCACTGTAGGATTCTATGATTGTGGCCTGAATTCCACTTTCAGTCTGCAGTTATTAACTATTCTTAATAGTCCGTAACCATCGGAAACACCAATTCCCAGACCACAATATATATCCCTGGCAATCACTGCCAAATTTCCTAAGAAAATGTATGAAAATAATTTACAGAAATGTTAACTCTTGCTGCTTTGAGGTACTGACATCTCTGGAATGGATTGATTCCAGTAATAAATAAATTATATAGCCCTACCAATAAACTCGCTACATCACCCCCACTGTGATATCCTGTCTATATTTGCGGTAGTACAGTGATTAGCACTGCTGCCTCACAGCGCCAGGGACCCAGGTTTGATTCCCGGTTTGGGTCACTGTCTGTGTGGAGTCTGCATGTTTTCCCTGCTTCTGCGTGGGTTTCCTCCAGGTGCTCCGGTTTCCTCCCACAGTCCGAAAGACGTGCTGGTTAGGTGAATTGGCCATGCTAGATTCTCCCTCAGTGTACCCGAACAGGCGCCGGAGTGTGGCAAGTTTCAGTAACTTCATTGCAGTCTTAATGTAAGCCTGCTTGTGACACTAATAAATAAACTTAGACTGTATCACCAATCTCCATGTTTATTCAATAGTGAAAGGATCTTTTAGTGTTTTCAAAAGCAAAGCTTCTGGCTCCTTCAGTCCGACTCTTCAATAGGTCCTTTTTATTTTCAACCTCTGGTTTTTGTACATAAAAAAAGTCTCTATTTGACTCAAGTAGTTGGGGGGGTGGGATGTGGTGGTGGGGGGGGGGGGGGGTGGGATGTGGTGGTGGGGGGGGGGGGGGGTGGGATGTGGTGGTGGAGGAGGAGGAGGAGTGGTGTGCAAGGTTACCCTTTAGTGCACGGTTCACTTATCATTAACAATGCTGAGCATGTGCTCCCCCAGTCAAAAAAGCAATCCAACAGCTGAGCTGCATTTTTAATGTTATTCATGTTGCAAATCCTTGTTAGACATGAAAAGGAGGAATAACCGTTTCTCGGGACATTCGTCTCATTTCCAGGAACTTGGGCAAAATAACTGGTTTAAATTTAATAGGGCTGCAAAATAAAACAGATTTGTTGTTTGTTTTCGAATGACCTGTTGTGGAGATTTATGGATGTCACCTTTTTAAAGAGGGAGAGCAGACTCCTTTTTTGGATATGAAGTTTTCGTTTGCCACTATTGTTACCACAAGAATAGACCCTTTGCTGTCCATCTGGTGCGGCCTGGATTTAAAAGATTATGAGAAGAAAAAGGCAAACGCAGGCAACACTTGCTCTTGCGCATGTGATAAAGTCCATGATGTGTTTTGGAGTGAAGTGAAAGCAGAATTTTTGGAAGAATTGATCCATAATCTTACCATTTTGGAAGAATAAGATTGCTAAGTTTTTTTTAAAAAGCCATGTTGATTTGATTCACTTTCTCAAAACCCTTAAGATGTGCGGGTTAGGTTGATTTGGCTATGCTAAATTGACCCTAGTGTCAGGGGGATTAGCAGGGTAAATACGTGGGGTTACAGGGATAGGGCCTGGGTGGGATTGTGGTTGGTGGGGACTCGATGGTCTGAATGGCCTCCTTCTGCACTGTAGGATTCTGATTAACAAACTGTTCATTTATATCTTTGGCACTGGTTAAGTGTGTTGTATTCTGCGAAGAAAGGACACTCACCGTAGGTCTTTGTATAAACAATCCTGACACTGGATTTGTGAGGCGCACGCTTTGAAAGAAGTGATATCGAAACACAGGACAAAAGTTTAAATTTAAACCACCTGTGTATTGTGTTACTTGGCGGAGTTGAGTTTCAGTGCAGCTGGAAACCATCCTTAACATGTGACCCATGTCACATGCAGCGTATGTGGAATACTGCAGCGATTAACACCACATGGGAGTGTGTAGATTGGTCGGGAGATAAGTGATTGTGGAATTGCTGAAATGCTGCACAAATGTTTCTTTTAACTAACTTGTCTGGCTTGAACCACCAAATTGTTCCCAGAGGTGATAGTAATCCAAGCAGTGGGCGAGGTTTGCTGACTTGTGTGTGTATTCAAGGTATCAAAGTGAGGTAGAAAACAACATTTCATTTCTGCATCCATGTCACAGTTAAACAGTGAAAGAAACTGCACCAGAAATATTGCCCTAGATATTGAAAACTCTTCAGAGAGCATTCAACATTTAGCTGGCATCCATGCATTATTGAATTGTGCTTAAATAGAATCCCTACAGTGTAGAAGGAGGCCAATCAGCCCATCAAGTCTGCACTGACCCCCTCAGGCCCTATTCCTGTAACCCCACATATTTACCCTAGCTAGTCCCCCTGACACTAGGGTTAATTTAGCATGGCCTAAACCCTGCACATCTTTGGACTGTGGGAGGAAACCGGAGCACCCGGAGGAAACCCACGCAGACACGGGGAGAACGTGCAGACTCCACACAGACAGTGACCTGAGACCGGAATTGAACCCGGGTCCCTGGCGCTGTGAGGCAGCAGTGCTAACCACTGTGCCACCGTGCCGCCCCAATGTTCTGCGTGCTGGTGTACACTCAGTAAATAAAAAGGCAACAGCATGGTTACTAGGAACCATAAGGTTCAGCATACCGGCTGCAAATCAATAACAATTAAACTGTAAGCCACGAATGGAGTGAGATTAAATCTCCAGAAAAATTAATATTTGAAGTAGTACTAAGCTGACCTTCACCAGATATGAGTGCCTGGAACTTCTTCATAATGTTTGCCGCAGCAGTAGTGTAAGAGCAACATCGCACGCTTCCCCTTCCCCACACCATGAAGATTTGTACGTGTCAAAGAGTGAGAGGGGATCTCATCGAAACTTATAAAATTCTAACAGGGTTAGACAGGGTAGATTCAGAAAGAATGTTCCCAATGGTGGGGGAGTCCAGAACTAGGGGTCATAGTTTGTGGATTAGAGCTGAGGTGAGGAGAAATTTCTTCACCCAGAGGGTGGTGAATGTGTGGAATTCACTACCACAGAATGTAGTTGAGGCCAAAATGTTGTCTGATTTCGAGAAGAAATTATATTTAGCTCTCTGGGCTAAAGAGCTATGTGGGGGAAGGGCGGGGGGGGGGGGGGGGGGTGTCAGGATATTGAATTTGATGATCAGCCATGATCATTATGAATGACAGAGCAGGCTTGAAGGGCCGAATGGCCTATTCCTGTTTCTAGTTTCTGTTTTTACACAGGAGTGTTGCTCTCACTTACAGCTTCTTTATCTAAATTTATGCCCCAGGATTTAGCCACAGCTGAATCTGCAGATCCTGAGACTTGTAGTTTGATAGAAACCTCCATTGTAATTTTAAAAAATATAGTCTTGTGCTGCAGCCTTGCACCATGCTCCCATCAAAATGCTGTCCATCCTGATGCACCCAAATGTCCACCTTCGCTTTTCATATGTTCAGGGTGAATACGTTGCTGGAATGGTCTTCCCTATGATTATACCTCGGTTCCATACAGTAATGATGGTGGAGTAGCAGAGGCATCTGACTAATGACATGTTATTTTTTCACACTTGGGCTATTAACTTATTCAGAGTGTAGCTTTTGCCTTTGGTTTACACTGGCTTTTATATTCCAGTGCCGGCAAATGAGCTTGCATTTGATTTCCCATCAGTATGATTGGTCTAGAAACCAGTACAAATATTGATGTAAATGAGATTGGGGTCATTCCAGACCAACGTATTACTGGAATGTAAAGTAAACTTCTCCAATTCTGAATTAACCCTATTGAAACCCTTCTCTAACTGGGGATTGTAAAGTTTCATTCAATAAAATATTCAACATTACTGCTTTAGGCTCCTGTGTGTTCTCCTCCTTGTTAATAGAGGCAGCACAGTGGTTAGCACTGCTGCCTCACAGCGCCAGGGACCCAGGTTCGATTCCTGGCTTGGGTCACCGTCTGTGTGGAGTTTGCACATTGTCTCCATGTCTGTGTGGGTTTCCTCCGGGTGCTCTGGTTTCCTCCCACAGTCCAAAGATGCGTGGGTTAATGGCCATGATAAATTGCCTTTGTGTCAGGGGGACTAGCTAGAGTAAATGCATGGGCTTATGGGGATAGGGCCTGGGTGGGATTGTGGTCGGTGCAGACTCGATGTGCCAAGTGGCCGCCTCCTGCACTGTAGGGATTCTACTGTATACTTTCTGTTAAATGAATAGGCATTTATTGAACCAGATCGTCCAGTCTCTGCATTGTTAGAGTTTGACCCAAGATGTCCCGACACGGAAACGCTGTTGGAAATGCTGGAGAAGTTGAATTCCGGTGTGCAATTCTCCTTCCCAGGACTCTCTGAGGGAAAAAATAGTCAAGAGATTTCAAAGTTCTGACTTGCTTACCTTGATAGTTACCCAGACAGAAAAATCCCTGTCTAATCCTGTGTAACTATGCACCTGACATCCCTGACCTGAATAGCCCCCAACACTTCACTACACCACCTGCCTTTTCTCAGTCTAGAAATATGAGTAATTTTCTTTTCAGTGTAAGGTGTTATTGGCCAGCTCCCAATTCTCCCCATTATACCCCGTTGCTCACAAACTTGCTGCCTTCACCAATGCAGGTGTTATACTCAAACCCATTTAACCAGCTTAATCTTACCACCTTTCAGGCAATCGCGGTGCTTTTAATCCGAGTGTGGGTGAGATTTTAATTCATTTGCACAATTATCCTACATTGACTAATATAGATGTCATTGGACATTCAGTTATTTAATAATCTCTGCAATAATCAGACAAAACCTATTGATCACAATGTTTAATTGGGTAGTTTCTACAAATGGAACATGACACATTCTTTCCTGTAAATGTGAGGGCTTACAATTTTTGAGACAGCAAATAGCTTTGCATCCTATAAACAAAGCTCACAAACTCCAACTGTGAGTTCTCAAGCACACAGTTAGAACGCATAAGTAGTTGTACATTGCATAAATTTTAAGTTGAGTAAATACTTTTCCCTCTTGCTTCCCCTGCCAGCCCCACCACCCCCTTATCTCAGTTCCCCAGCTATAAACAGTGACTTGCGGGATTGTGTTGATCAATTGTGGTACTCAGTACTTCCAGCGTAGTTGGAACTGAGAGACATGGATGACTCATAAAATGGGCAACCCTCCCTGTGATTTTGCTTCACTTTTCCCCTGGGTAGCTTGGTTGAAATTGGACATTCAGCAGTGTGGGTAATGGGAGGCATTGTTTGGTGGATCTATTCATTGAACAATGTACTATATTTTAACTGCGGTTAGCTCAGTTGGCTGGCCCGTTGGTTTGTGATGCAGGGCAATGCCAACAGCCGGTTCAATTCCCATACCGGCTAATTTTTATCCCTGAAGGCCCTGCCTTCTCAACCTTGCCCCTCGCCTGAGGTGTGGTGACCCTCAGGTTAAATCGCCACCAGTCAGCTCTCCCCCTCAGAGAAGAGCATCCTATGGTCATCTGTGGCAACTTTACCTTTTTAATATATATCTTTAATGTAGCCACAGCAATAATTTGCTGAAAGTAAAATGCTCATTAATTTGTGGTGAGACCATTTAAAAAAAAAAACTAAGTTAAGAATTTAGGATCATAGAATCCCGACAGTGCAGAAGGAGGCCATTCGGCCCATCGAGCCTGCACCGACGACAATCCCACTCAGGCCCTATCCCTGCAATCCTACGGATTTACCATGTTAATCCACCTGACACCAAGGGGCAGTTTAGCATGGCCAAACCACCTAACCTGCACATCTTTGGACTGTGGGAGGAAACCCACGCAGACACGGGGAGAATGTGCAAACTTTTGCTACCAAATAAACCTGTTGGACTTTAACCTGGTGTTGTTAAACTTCTTACTGTGTTTACCCCAGTCCAACGCCGGCATCTCCACATCATGAACTCCACCCAGACAGTGACCCGGGTCTCTGATCATGTTCGATCTATCCAAATCTTCATTTTGTTTGTAAAAATATAGGAGTTTTCTTATTAAAAGTCAAATTATGTCCATCGCTGATAGAAAAATTTCCTCCTGATGCTGTGTTGCAGCAGTGCTAATTGTTGTGCTACAGTGCCGCCCATAATTAAATAATAGCCAAATTAAATAAGGATGAAACCATTCTGAAAACAGACATTTAAACCTCTATTACATTCAATTTTAATTGTAAATTTGAAGCCATTCATAAATGGTAGCACTTAGAATTCTTTGGGCATTCCTGACAATTAAGTTGTCTTCTTGACTGCTGCATTTAAAGGCTAGAAATTTAATTTAACTTTGCTCTTTAATTCTGTGATGGGAATTATCTGAGTAGTTTCAATCTGATAAATGAGGAGCTCCAGTCTGATGGGATGTTTTTTTTAAAGTTTACCTGGTGCTGTACAACAGGTTTTGTAAGGTGTTTATGTTCATGTGCTGGAATTTCTGAAGGAGTAATACACACCCAGACTGAAGATCAAGTGGCCCCTGAAGGTTCAGGCGAATTCAATAGGGCTCTGCACAGCCTGACTTAAGCCATCCATCAAACAGCAAGCCGAAAGGAGTGAAGGTGGGGTCATAAAGTGCAGCTGGAGGTGTTTGATGGGCTGTAGCCCGAAACTGTTTACACTTCTCTCATCCTAATAAAGTGTTTGAGGCTATTGACTCATGAGGGACAAAGTCTTTGTCAAATTCCAAAAGCATTTAACCATTAATGCAGCAAAGTTTTTTTTTTGTAGCTGGAATTGCATCTCCCGTTCCAATGTCACAAGGGTGGCACAGTGGTTAGCACTGCTGCCTCACAATTCCAGGGATCCGGGTTTGATTCCGGCCTCAGGTGACTGTGTCTGTGTGGAGTTTGCGTGTTCTCCTGTGTCTGCGTAACCACTGTGCCGTGCCACTGTGCTGCCAGTGACAGTGAAGGAACAGCTGGTGAGCCCATCCTCTTCACCCCAGTACATAAATTCGGGGCATTTTTCCGCAAGGCTGCTTCTCCTGAGGCTTCACCCTGGTGTGGCACAGTGGTTAGCACTGCTGCCTCACAGCTCCAGGAACCCGGGTTCAATTCCGGCCTCCGGTGACTCTGTGTGGAGTCTGCATGTTCTCCGTGTCTGCGTGGGTTTTCTCCTACAGTCCAAAGGTGTGTGGGTTAGGTTGATTGGCCATAGTAAATTGCCCTTTAGTGTCAGGGGGACTAGCAGGGTAAATAAGGGTAAATAAGTGGGGAATATGGCGATAGGGCCTGTTTGGGATTGTGGTTAGTGCAGATTTAATGGGCTGAATAGCTGCCTTCTGCACTGTAGGGATTCTATGAAAATCTGGAGTTTCAAACATTGAGAATTCAATCTTGACTAAAATAACAATACACATATGGCTGCTAAAACAGACAGTAACTTAGTGTTGTTCCTTGTGACTGGGAGAGCAGCCGTAGTAGGAAATCTCAGTAAAACTGCTGACAATAATTGCTTTGTCTTACCGGGTGCCAGTGGAGAACATCTTTCCACAATAATGATTATCGCTCTCAGTCAAAGACCACAAAGAGCTCGGAGGCTCTTTGCAGCATTACAGGTCGAAGAAAGGAGACATTAAGGGCAAGAGTTTTCCTCTGAGGTTGTAAAGACTGGGGGAATAAGGGAGATCCCAGTGTATGTAGCATATTTGGATTTTCAGAGGACATCTGACATGGTGCCAGACAAGAGGCTGTTACACAGGATTATGTTCCGGGCCTGGACAGTAATTTACAGGATTAAGGATTGGTTAATGGCAAAAAGGGAGCGTAAGAATGAATTGATCATTTTCGAGGTGGCAAGGTGCGGTGAGTGAGGCACCATAGAGATCAGTGCCTGGGTCTCAGCCACTTGCGATCTATATTAATGACTTGGGTGACAGAATAAAGTACAACATATCTAAGTTTGTTAACAATACAAAGCCAAAGGTGGCACAGTGGTTAGCACTGCTGCCTCACAGCGCCAGGGACCCAGGTTCAATTCCTGGCTTGGGTCACTGTCTGTGTAGAGTCTGGCCGTTCTCCCTGTGTCTAATTTATTTTTATTCATTTGTTGGGCATGGGCATCATTGGCTGGCCAGCATTATTGCCCATCCCTAGTTGCCCTTGAGAAGGTGGTGGTGAGCTGCTGCCTTGAATCGCTGCAGTCCATGTTCTGTGGGTTGATCCACAATGTCGTTATGGACGGAATTCCAGGATTTTGACCTAGCGACTGTGAAGGAACGGTGATATATTTCCAAGTCAGGATGGTGAGCGACTTGGAGGGGAACTTGCAGGCGGTGGTGTTCCCATGTATCTGCTGTCCCTTCCTCCGGGTGCTCTGCTTTCCTCCCACAGTCCAAAAGATGTATGGGTTAGGTTGATTGGCCATGCTAAATTGACCGAGTGTCAGTGGGATTTGCAGGGTAAATACTTGGGGTTACAGGCATAGGGCTGGGTGAGATTGTTATTGTTGCAGGCTCGATGGGCCAAGTGACCTCCTTCTGCACTGTCGGGATTCTATGATTTGGGAAAGTAACTATGAATGACACTGAAAAAGGATATGAACAGGTTAATTGGGCCAGAACGTGCTGATGTTAAGGGGAAATGTGAAATTATCTGCTTTTGTAGGATAGATAGAAAAGCATAAAGTATTATTGTTGGATAAGAGATTAATAAATGTTGGTATTTGGGAGTTCTTGTACATTTGATAGACGACCAGTTTTTTTAATGGGATATCGACGTGGCTGGCTAGGCCAGCATTTATTGCCCATCCCCAATTGCCCTTAAAATGAGAGGGCATTTAAGAGTCAACTACATTGCCGTGGATCTGGAGTCACATGTAGGCAAGGATGGCAGATTTCCTTCTCTAGTGAACCCCATCGGTTTTTATGGCAATCGTTATCATTAGACTTTTGATTCCAGATTTTTATTGAATTCAAATTTCACCATGTGGCATGGTGGGGTTCGAACCCAGGTCCCACAGAACATTACCCTGGATTACTAGTCCAGTAACAATATCACTACACCACCGCCTCCCCGGCATGCCGATGAGTAATTATATCGTTGTAAATAGGAAACATCTTTTCTTTTGTGCATGTGGTAAAAATGGTAACTTTATCATCTGAATGTAGTGGTATTTGGGGTGAGCTTACTTGTGGACACAGCAATTGGACATGCGTAGCCATTCCGCCCAGTGTTGCTGAACTGGGTTCCATTTGGATGGTAACGATTACCCGATGGTCATCGTTATTTTAAGAGAAAGCTGAATGTGCTCCCGGTCTCTCAGGAACGTCATTCTTCTGACAGAATGCGTGCTGATTGCCCGCAGGAAAAATATAGTCCAGTATGACCGAGATTTGACCTGACTTGAGGGTTATGTGGCTTGCTCGTTTATAGTGTATTCCAGCATTCTGGCTTCACCCAGCTAGTATTCCCTGGTTAGGCAATCACAATCATGCCAGTGGGACCGGTGGATGTGCAACAATGTCGCCTAGTGTAATCAAAGAGGGTTTTGAGCTTTTTTCTTTGAATCAAGCATCATACAGAAACTCCTGTTATTGAAAGCTTCTGGCAGTAGTTAACTGATTTGAGAATAAGAGAGGCTGTATTAAACAGAACTACCATTTAGGCTGGGCTCGAAATTACAGTGGTTTGTGAATCGGCCTTTTGTGGACCCTGATGTTTTGTTCCCAAAGATGATTAAATAAAACCCGCCGGTCGACAAGTAGATTACATGTTTTCAGTGAAACACTTGCCAGAAACCAAAAACCTTGACAAACTAAAGCTTTGGTTACTTCAGTTTCACGAAACTTAATTGAGGCCTGAGTGGATAATTTTAACTCCGTGGTTGGATGAAAAATAAGTGATGTGGAATTGGCGCCTGATGTCTTTTTTTTTATTGTCAAGAAAATTTGGTACAAAACTGATTAGTGGTCCAACCTTTCCTGTTTTACAGTCAGTGATTTTTAAAAAATTGTGATTAGCTGGGGTGGCACCTTGGTTAGCACTGCTGCCTCACAGCGCCGGGGACCCAGGTTCAATTCCCGGCTTGGGTCACTGTCTGTGTGGAGTCAGACATGGGGAGAACGTGCAATGTGGGTTTCCTCCGGGTGCTCCGGTTTCCTCCCACAGTCTGAAAGACGTGCTGGTTAGGTGCATTGGCCGTGCTAAATTCTCCCTCGGTGCACCCGAACAGGCACCGGAGTATAGCGACTAGGGGATTTTCACAGTAACTTCATTGCAGTGTTAATGTAAGCCTACTTGAGATACTAATAAATAAACTTGAGAAAACTTTAAACAACTAACCCATAAGAAAGCCTCAATACTTGCAAATCCTCATTAGGGAGATTCTGCTTCTGAGAAACCATTGATTTATTTGGGAAAAATTAATTTATTTAATTGTGGTTGTAAGAAGCTTGCAGTGACTTGTCTGTTGTGCATTAACAGAGATTTATTATATTAGTGTTCATTTCAGAATAACATCAAAGATATAAATTATTTTTGATTTCTATAAACAAATGATCCTCCTCCCAAATCAACAGGACAGATTTAGAATATAAATGTTGACTTGGTGAAAACAAAATCGCATTATCATCTGGTTCAATGTTTAAAGCTTATTTATCAGTGCCACAAGTATGGGCGGTGGCACAATGGTTAGCACTGCTGCCTCACAGCACCAGGGACCAGGGTTCGATTCCCAGCTCGGGTCACAGTCTGTGTGGAGTCTGCACATTCTACCTGTGTCTGCGTGGGTTTCCTCCGGGTGCTCTGGTTTCCTCCCCCAGTCAAAAGACATGCTGGTTAGGTGCATTGGCCATGCTAAATTCTCCCTCAGTGTTCCCGAACAGACGCCAGAGTGTGGCGACTAGGGGATTTTCACTCACCCAGTTGTGACTGATAAATGAACTTTACGCTTACGTTAACACTGCAATCAAGTTACTGTGAAAATCCCCCAGTCGCCACACTCCGGCATCTGTTCAACTACACTGAGGGAGTACTTGGTATGGCCAATGCACCTCACCAGCGTGTCTTTTGGACTGTGGGAGGAAATCGGAGCACCAAGAGGAAAGTCACGTGGAGAATGTGCAGACTCTGTGCAGACAGTGACCCAAGCCAGGAATTGAACCCGGGTCCCTGGCACTGAGAGGCAGCAGTGCTAACCACTGTGCCACCGTGCCAGATTTCTAATCCTTAGTCCAAAGGTGTGCAGGTTAGGTGGATTGGCCATGCTAAATGTATAGGGATAGGGTGGGGGAAGAAGGCCTGGGTGGTATACTCTGTCGGAGAGTCGGTGCAGACTTGATGGACCAAATGACCTCTTCTGAACTGTAGGGATTCTATGGTTCTCATTGGCCTGGCAAGTGTGTAATTATATAATAATTCTATAATTATAACATCACATCACTTACTGGCCCAGGGAAAGATGTTGACAAAACTTGAAAAGCTTCAAGATCCCACGATGGTCAGAAGTGTATAGTCGGATGGTAGCACTCCTTTTAAATATTGCACAGTTTGCATTGTATGCTGGCACATTGGAGTCTCCTAAGCTAAGGTCCTTCGGCTCTCGCACCCACCACTGGGTAAGTAAGCTATCCCCTTGCCTCTTGTCAGCTTTTCCAGTGTATCTGCTGACCCTCAACACGTTGAACGCTACCCCTACCTGCCCACTACTGCATGACAACATAATTATTTAAATTAGTTGGCTCTGAACCCTCTGAAAATAAAGAATTTACATCGTTCTGAATCCCCAGATATAATTGTCCCAGGTCCTTATGTCAGCATCGCTAGTTCCAGGGAAAACCCAACTCGGACAAAGCTCCTGTATCAAATAGTAACGGCTGGAACTCTCTGGCTTCGCCCACGACTGGGATTCTCCAGTCCTGCTGCAGTGAATGGAGATTTGGCTGAGTGCCAAATTCTCTGTTCTCACTGGTAGGGTGTGAACGGCCGGAGAATTTGGGCTCACGTGTATCTCTGTGCGTGCGTGTTGTGCGTGCATGCTCCTGCACATTGGACAGGGTACCAATGGAATCACAGCCCAACAGGAATCAGCACCTTGAAGGAAGATTTGATTTATTTTATTATTGTCACATGTATTGGGATACAGTGTCAAATATTGTTTCTTGCATGCTATACAAAGCATACTGTTCATAGAATACATATGGGAGAAGGAAAGGAGAGAGTGCAGAATGTAGTGTTACAGTCATTGCTCGGGTGCAGAGAAAGATCAGCTTAATATAAGGTAGGTAGAAAAGAAAAATAGATGGCAGCTAGAAATTATTTCACACCAGAACTAATTACATAATTCGGCAATAAATAATTTCTAAACCAATCGAATTCTCCACTTCTCCGACCACATTGGAGAATGTCTGACAATTTCCTTGGCAGTCGATTGATTTCTGTTGGGTTTAGAAAGAAATCATTAGAATTCACCTTTTGAGTAAGTGTGTTTGAGATATATAAAAGCCTACAGAAAGAGTAAATATGTTTGTTTCTCTTGGTTGTAGGTGCGTGCAGACCATGCAACGACACAGAAGTCCTTATGGCTGTGTGCACAAGTGATTTTGGTAAGTGCTTCAAATTCTTTTCACCACGTCTTTGTAATGTTCCCTTTTCCCTTCGGTCTATTCTATTTTCCTTCATGTGTAACTGATAATTTGGAACATTGGGTACATGGTGGTTAGCACTACTCCCTCACAGCACCAGGGACCCGGGTTCATATCCAGCCTTGGGTCACTGTCTATGTGGAGTTTGTACATTCTCCTCGTGTCTGTGTGGGTTTCCTCCGGGTGCTCCGGTTTCCTCCTGCACTCCAAAGATGTGTAGGCATTCTCTAGCGCACACAGCACAAGACTGGCTAGGCAAGCTCAATCCAGGATGGAGCTTGCATCCAGGGTCAGCTGACCTGTTCTCTTAAAGGGGCATGTCCCCAACATGCATAAGAGCACCTGACTGTGGAGTTTGGAGTTCTAGGTAGATATAGTGAAGAGGAGTGAAATTAACTAATTACAATTTCCATGAATAATCTTTGATGCTTCGTTAGGAATGGGAAAGAATTTGACTTTTGATAGAATGGTAAACATTTTTGTCAGTTTACCATTAAAGCAAGTATTGATATATGTTAAAAGGCATCTAAGACAGTTGTGAATTAGTTACTATCGTTTCAACATAGCTTATTTGACATTTTCTGAAACTGCTATAACAAAGTTATATTGAAATTTTTAACCAGCGAGAACGAGACGGCTACTATTGGATATTAAAATATTCAGGTCCCACAATGCAAAGCACATACCCAGGCTGATACTTTGGTGCAGTACCGAGGGAGCCCTGAAATGTCTGAGGCGCTGTATTTTTGGGTGGGTTAAATTGAGACTCCATCTGCTCTCCCAGGTGGATGTAAAAGATCCTGTGACAATGATTGAAGTTTGTCAATAGATTTGCAACTGCCATGTTCTCCCAATTGCCTCCGTCGTTGCTTCGCTGATCACTCACCGACAAGCAACCTCTAGTTTTACCCAGAATTCACAGCTTCTGCTGTAAGCCGCATGCCCGCATCTCACGGCTGGCACTGCCTGCCAGCTGTTTTGACCATGACAACCTCATCACTCAAACACACAGGCCAGGATTTTACCTGCTCACACATAAACAATGGCTACAAGAGCAGGTCAGAGGCTAGGAATGCTGCGGAGAGTAGCTCACCTCCTGACTCCCCAAAGCCTATCCACCATCTACAAGTCAGGAGTATGATGGAATACTCTCCCCTTACCTGGATGGGTGCAGCTCCAACAACACAAGAAGCTCAATGCCATCCAAGACAAAGCAGCCTGCTTGATTGGCACCACATCCACTCCCTCCACCACTGACGCTCAGTAGCAGCAGTGTGTACTATCTACAAGATGCACTGCAGCAATTCACCAAAGATCCTTAGACAGCATCTTCCAAATCCACGACCACTTCCATCTAGAAGGACAAGGGCAGCAGATGCATGAGAACACCACCGCCGCTTGCAAGTTCCCCTCCAAGCCATTCACTGCCCTGACTTGGAAATATGTCGCTGTTCCTTCACAGTCGCTAGGTCAAAATCCTGGATGTTCCTCCCTAACGGCATTGTGGGTCAACCCACAGAACATGGGCTGCAGCGATTCAAGAATCATAGAATCCTACAGTGCAGAAAGAGGCCATTGGGCCCATCGAGTCTGCACCGACCACAATCCCACCCAGGCCCTATCCACATATCCCTACATATTTATCCACTAACCCCTCTAACCTATGCATCCCAGGACACTAAGGGGCAATTTAGAATGGCCAATCATAAGAAGGCAACTCTCCACCGCCTTCTCAAGGGCAAGTAGGGATGGGCACTAAATGCTGGCATAGCCAATGACACCCATGTTCCACAAATGAATAAAAAACAATTGGAGGAGAAAATCAGTCCCATTTTTGACTATGGTCAGGTGACCCTGCTGTAGGAGTCGAGTGAGGACAGGACTCCACTCTGCTGCGAAGCCACCATGGTGGAATAGCTTGTTGGCGCACCTTGCCAAGGCTCATGAGGAAGGTTTGGATGAGGCCCACAGGTCTTCTAATGCCCATGGAAGTGTACCCCATTGAGCAACTGATGCCAGGGAGGAAGAAAAGTTAGAAATTTTTCAAAACAAACTATTCTCTAGGTGACATTTTAGTAACTAAAGCTTTAGCCTTGACACAGTTGTGCAGAATATTTAACAATCCTGTTGTATTAATAATTCATAGAATCCCTACAGTGCAGGAGGAGGCCATTCAGCCCATCGAGTCTGCACCAACTCACCGACACAACATCTTACCCATGCCCTATCTCTGTAACCCCATGTATTTACCTCACTAATCCCCCTAACCTACACCTCTTTGGACACGAGGGGACAATTTAGCATGGCCAATCCACCTAACCTGCAGTTCTTTGGACTGTGGGAGGAAACTGGAGCATCCGGAGGAAATCCACGCAGACACGGAGAACGTGCAAACTCCACACCACAGTGACCCAAGGCCAGAATTGAATCTGGGTCCTTGGCGCTGTGAGGCAGCAGTGCTAACCACTGTGCAAAGTTCAGTTAAAATCCACCTATGTTCATATTTTTCTTTACTCAATGCTCCTTGCGCTAAGCCACTCAAAGGGGCTCTGACATTAGATAATTCCAAGTTCTGAATTTGCTTACACTATTACAATCATATTTCAATTTAGTGAGGAAAGTGGTTTGGGATACACAATTGTGTAAAATTGGCAGTGTAGTGCAGGAAGCCATCAGATGATCATCCAAGGCTGGAATTGAACCCAGGTCCCTGGTGCTGTGAGGCAGCAGTGCTAACCACTGTGCCACCGTCTCTGAATTGCTTCAGACCAGCTGTCTGAATGAATTCCCTATGATTAATATTTTGAAAGAAAAATCCTATGCCTTGAAGTTATTCCATGGCGCCCCCTGTAAATTTGAGCGGAATTTCAGAAGGCAACCCACCTACTCCACTATTATCCCACAGTACTTTTCCAGTACCTTTTCAGAGTTGTACTTTGATCCATCTGGATCTCTGCAAAGACACTTTGATTCCGGGTGGTACATTCCCTTAACAGCACTGGGCCACTTCTCTGTCTCTTTCCTTTTGAAATTCGCTTTCATGCCACATCCTTGTGCTGACAACTACATTTAGTAACGAGACAATGTTTGCCTCTGAGCAGACCATTGTTTTCATTGGCACAGCTTCGCCACTTGTCTTTTATGTGGCAACCTACCTACAGAAGATGCTGGCAGGAAAAGCACCTCATGGATATTTGCCAGCCAGCTAGCTAAAACCATGCTACACTGTATGACTGCTGTGGATGGTTTTGGTTTAAGTTCAACAGCCATTAAACTGGAGTTCACATTGTAACAGATACAGTCAAACCCTTGTAGATTAGTTTAACTTTCGGGTAGTTTTTTTTTGCAAAGAATACAATAGTATTATGAGCAGATCACAGGAGCAGTATGACGCCAATCTTTAAAAGGGAGCATTGATACCTGGGTTTACGAACAGGAATGTAAGGTGACATGATCACATGGGATAATTACATAATTGCGCCACTAATCTTGTTTACTGTTACAAATTTTAGAAGCTCCATAAAATAATGTGACAATAAAATTGATTGTTAAAGTTTTAAGCTGTAGGCACATGTTACAATGCCAGCTTTTAGTGATTCAGTTGGTAGTTGGGGAGGCGATGGCCTCGTGGTATTATCACTAGACTATTAATCCGGAAACTCAGCTAATGTTCTGGGGACCTGGGTTCGAATCCCGCCACGGCAGATGGTGGAATTTGAATTCAATAAAAAATATCTGGAATTAAGAATCTACTGATGACCATGAAACCATTGTCGGAAAAACCCATCTGGTTCACTAATGTCCTTTGGGGAAGGAAATCCTTACCTGGTTTGGCCCACATGTGACTCCAGAGCCACAGCAATGTGGCTGACACTCAACTGCCCTCTGAAATGGTCTAGAAAGCCACTCAGTTCAAAAGGGCGACTAGGGATGGACAATAAATGCTGGCCTTGCCAGTGATGCCCATGTCCCACGAATGAATTAAAAAATCGTTCTCTCCCTCGGGTGATCTGCAATTCGTGTACAGGGCAATCCCATCTCTTGCCATCCAGCCTCCATTAACCTCATTGGCTGTCTGAGGAAGTGGGAGCTGTCATTGAGATCTAAAGTTGTTAAACACAACTCATAAAAACTTAAAATTCTAACCGGATCGGACAGGTTAGATTCAGAAAGAATGTTCCCAATGGCGGGGGAGTCCAGAACTAGTGGTCATAGTTTGAAGACTGAGGTGAGGAGAAATTTCTTCACCCAAAGGGTGGTGAATCTGTGGAATTCACTGTCACAGAAAGTAGCTGATGTCAAAACGTTGTCTGATTTCAAGAAAAAATTAGATCTAGCTCTTGGGGCTAAAGGGATATGGGGAGGAAGGGGGGAATCAGGATATTGAATTTGATCAGCCATGATCATCATGAGTGGCAGAGCAGGCTCGAAGGGCCGAATGGCCTACTCCTGCTAGTTTTTAATGTAACAAACACTTGTGGCACTAATACTCAAACTGGAAATAACCAACTTGTATAGCATTGGCATATTAGTGAAAATCAGCAGCTGGCTCTGAATGGGTTAATGATAGCTTGGCATGGTGATCTACACTGTAGTAAAGAATAGTGGCCGAAACATTAGCGGTAAGGTAATTAGTGAGCTCAAACCTCTGCTACTCTGCTTTAAGCACTCATGGTCTACTGAAAGTAAATAGCCGGTGAGTAATTTATCCTTGCATGGTTGGATAATGCCATGATTTGCAGGTCTTAAATATAGGTTAGGTTAAAGGGGCTATGGCTGTTCCCCTCCCCCTCCAACCTCGCTCTGCTTTTGTCCTGCAGTTGCAGTGCATGTGGTAGTTTGCTGGCGTTTTGTGCCCATCAGAGAAGGAACAAAAGCATATTCTATCATTTTGACAGCAATTTAATTGTAATGTTGAAAAATCGAAGCCAACGCTTTTGCAGAGCTCCGTTTTTTTTTTAAAAAGCCAACATGCCTCAATTGCACCATGCCTTAACCTATTTTGTAAAAGAAAATGAAGGGGCCTTGTTGCCATGGTTTCTCCACACCACCCTCAGACATGACCAGTCTGTTTGTAGAGTTTGTGATTTCAAAACATAATTTATGTGACCTATGAGGGGAATTTGAGGTGATACCCAAAATCACTTAGTCACAATCTAGATTCAATAGAAAAATGTTACTGTCGGGTTTAGTGGGATAAAATTTGGATTGGTGAACCAGTTTCCCTGACCTTTTGCCAGTTTGGACTTTGATAAGGTTCTGATTGATTACCATGGCAACACAATGGTGTACAAAGATCAAATCTGTAAATCCTCTGTTATGACTCTTAAAGGCATCAATAATCAAGATTATATTGGCATATTTATGGTGCTATTTTCTCAAATAAATGAATGAAAGCAATGGCTGTTATGTTGTGCTAACTGGCAGCCATTTTAGTTGACCAGATTCATAAGTTGAGCTATTTCATTATCAATTATATATAAAAGTTTATATATTAGTGTCACAAGTAGGTTTACATTAACAATGCAATGAGGTTACTGTGAAAGTTCCCTAGTTGCCACACTCCGGCGCATGTTCGGTTACACTGAGGGAGAATTTAACACGGCCAATGCACCTAACCAGCACATCTTTCAGATTGTGGGAGGAAACCAGAGCACCCGGAGGAAACCCACACAGACACGGGGAAAACGTGCAGACTCCGCACAGACAGTGACCCAAGCCAGGAATCGAGCCCAGATCCCTGGCGCCGTGAGGCAGCAGTGCTAGCCACTACCACCCTTGTATCCATAAAAACCGGGATGTGTTCACAAATTTGCTAAAAGATGCACCGATTGATATTAGATCTGTTGAAAATATAACATTTGGTATTCTGATGAAAAGGCATCTGTGGCCTTTATTTTTAAATTATACAAGTTCATAGGGTTTTACAGCACATAGAGGCCATTCGGCCCATCTTGTCTATGCCCGCCATCAAGTGCCTATCTATTCTAATCCCATTTTCCTGTACTTGGGTGCATAGCCTGCTCTCTTTGTTGATCATAACATTGTGATGTACATCAGTACAGCTACTATTCCAATTTGTAAATCTGATTGTAAAAGGTCTTGCAAAAAGCTTTGGTAAATTCTACAAGAGTTCTTTAAATCATTTAAAGCAGTATGGATTCTAGAATCATAGAAACCCTACAGTGCAGAAAGAGGCCATTCGGCCCATCGAGTCTGCACCGACCACAATCCCACCCAGGCCCTACCTCCAGATCCCTATATATTTACCCACTAATCCCTCTAATCTACGCATCTTAGGACACTAAGGGCAATTTTTATCATGGCCAATCAACCTAACCCGCACATCTTTGGACTGTGGGAGGAAACCGGAGCACCCGGAGGAAACCCACTGATCATTCAGTGAGCTAATCAGCCAAACATTTGCCAGTGTTCTCCAGCCATTCACGCCGGTGGGATTCTCTGGTTCCTCCGGCAGCGCACCCCCCTGCCAAGGGTTTCCCAGCAGCGTGGGGTGACTTCAGTAGGAATTCCCATTGACAGCGGCGGGACAAGAGGATCCCACCGCCAGCAATCGGCACGCCGCCTCCCGCTGCCAAGGAAAACAGTGCGGGGAGGCCAGCGAATCTTGCCCATGGTCTAACTGAGTGGCACAGATCAGGAAAGCCCCATGTTTGAGTCTTGGTCTGTGCCCGATTGCTTTTGCCTTGGATGGCGGCAGTGCGAGCACGCTACAGTTGGCCTCAGTACCCTAAGACAGCAAGGGAAGAAATGAACTCCTATTTCTGTTAATGATTATAATGCACATGTCCATGCATTGAACCTATGATGCCCTATAATATGATTAAATTGACAACTGATGCTCACTGGCCAGCTTCACACTTTAAAGAGATACACAGGAGAGCCACTGGGATCAAGGGACCAGCATGATCATAAATTATAGAATCCTACAGTGCAGAAGGAGGCCATTCGGCCCATCACGTCTTCACTGACCACAATCCCACCCAGCCCCTATCCCCACAACCCCATGCATTTACCCTAGCTAGTCCCCCTGACACTAAGGGACAATTTAGCATGGCCAATCCACCTAATCGCACATCTTTGAAGTGTGGGAGGAAACTGGAGTAAACCCACGTTGACCCTGGGAGAACGTGCAAACTCCACACAGACAGTGACCCAAGCTGGGAATTGAACCCGGGTCCCTGGTGCTGTGAGGCAGCAGTGCTAACCACTGTGCCACCATGCTGCCCCAAATCTCCACTCTTTCACTGAAAAAGAGGGTGAACAAAGGAGGAAGAGAAATTGGGTAGCGGCAGAGAGGTAATTAATTCCCTAGCGAAGGCTGCTGTGTAGAATTGCGAGGAATCACTGCTGTACCATTTAAATTTGCTACAGAATGATCGATTTTCCACTCATTGTAATGCTAGCTTGTTGTATAGATTAATCTTGCGTAATAAATAACAATGTCTTTAGTTTTCCAAGCAGACATGCACACAGCGCAAATCCATTTTTATCTAGAATAAATATCCTGTTTAAATACATTAGCAGTACAGAAGATTATCAGAAATCTGTGGCTGTGTGGTCCAGTGTTAACCTGACTGATTGATTAGTGTTCAGTTTGGGTGGAGGACTTGGCACAGACCAGAATAGCCATCCCACCCCATGCTCACAGAATAAACTCCTCAAGACGGCCTATATCAGAGTTTAGTGGTGTTTCTGACCATTTGTCTTCTAATTTAACGGAGCAGATTTTTAAAGTGATGGCTAATTGCCTAAACCAGTCAGGCACTCACTAAAGGCCTGGAACTCCCGTTTTCCAACATTTAGCAAGGGCTGGGCCACTGCATTATTTGAAAATCGTGGAGTTCAGTTTGCAAATGTTTTCGTTCACAAGTCTTAAGCATTAAAACATTTGCCAGTCCATGGATTAAATGCAAAGGTCTTATGATGTATCAAGCCTCATGATAATGCTCTTAACTGTTGCATAATTTCATAATCGGGTTACAGTCGCCAAGGTATTCATTTACCAATCCAGTCGCAGGGAGGGGTCTCAACCTCGCGTTTTCATATAGGTGGCACAGTGGTTAGCATTACTGCCTCACAGCACCAGGGACCCGGGTTTGCTTCCCGGCTTGGGTCACTGTCTGTGTGGAGTTTGCACATTCTCCCCGTGTCTGTGTGGGTTTTCTCCGATTTCCTCCCAGAGGCCAAATATGTGCGGGTTAGGTGAATTAGTCATGGTAAATTGCCCCTTAGTGTCCCAAGACGTGCAAGTTAGATTGACTTAACTGTGTGGGGTTACAGGGATAGTGTGGGGGCGGGGGGGGGGGGGGAGAGCCTGGGTAAGATGCTCTGTCGGAGAATTGGGCATACTCGATGGGTCGAATGGTCTCTTCTGCACTGTAAGGATTGAATGGGCAGGATTTTCTGGCCATGCTCACTCCAAAACCAGAAAATTCTGCCTGAGGTCAACGAATCTTTGCATGGTCCGTTCCCCCCGCCGGCTATGATTCCATGGTGGGCAGAATGGGGAAATTCCGGTCTATATGTTTGAAGGGCAGTAGGAATTTGCTGAAAAGCCTGATTATGGTTGTTGGTTTGTGTGTACGATTTCAAAAGGATGCACTTTCTAATTTTTTAATCGTGTAAAGCATTGGCCTGGAAATCGATGATGGTGCAGCATCATGTTCCCTCACGACCCTGTTTAAAATCCGTGGTCTGATGGACCGGAATGAATCCTTGGAAACTTCTGGGACATAGCTATACTGCTGTCCGAGCAACCTCCCCAGAAATATGGATACAAGATGCCTGGCTGTGGGTTGCATATTGTGTCTCCTCCCAGAAAGTAGTAGATCAGGGACAGGGGTTGGCGAGGGAAAAAGTAAGAAACTCTGGATTGGTAGCCTGGACTCCATGGTAGGGCCCCCTGGACCCTTTGGGATGCTGTCACACCTCAAATACTGGTCTCCAACCAGATAGTGAGTTCCATTGAGTTGAGGTAGCATCCCGTCTGCATTGGCGCCCTTGTTGGGATTGGAAAGGGCATTTTCCCCTAAATATCAAGGCCACTGGAGATTCCCATGGAAGGTCAGAACTTGGTTCTGACCATTCTGGTGGTTTCCCCTTTGGGTTATGTAATGTCCCAACTATGTTAGGGGTTGAGAGTTTTAAACAGAGAAAAAGACGTGGATGCACAGGTAGATTTAAAATACTAAGAACATTTATTTTTGGAGGTCTTGCATGGGGTGGCACAGTGGTTAGCACGGCTGCCTCACAGCGCTAGGGATCTGGGTCAATTCCGACCTCGGGTCACCTGTCCATGTGGAGTTTACACGTTCTTCCTGTGTCTGCGTGCGTTTCCTCCGGGTGCTCCGGTTTCCTCTCTGTCCAAAGATGTGCGGGTTAGGTTGATTGGCCATGCTAAATTGACCCTAGTGTTAGGGGGATTGTAGGGTAAATATGTGGGGTTATGGGAATAGAGTCTGGGTGGAATTGTGGTACAGACTCGATGGGCTGAATGGGATCCTTCTGCCCTGTAGGGATTCTATGATGTACAAACGGAAAGTTAAATGGCAACCTCTGCAACAAAAAAAAGCCTAGTGACAGCACCATCAAATCGTGATCAGCTCTGAAAGCAGTCTGCAAACCGTTTAAATATATAACTGGTTACAGCAGAGACCGACTGAAACAGGGATGTTTTGGCGTAACTTCTTGGCATTGATTGAGATGGCACCACTAATCCTTTTGGTATTGTTGTAGGGAAATATCCCTTACCAGTGCAGAATAGAAGTTGAGTCGCAAATCAAGGTTCAAAGCGTGTCTTTATTGTACAATTACTGTGATCCCAGGGAGACCCTCGTAGCCAGCTCAGAAACAGTGGCTTGGCCACGTTGATCTCAATTAAATCACATCAGCTCTGGATCTTTATAGGGATCCAAATTCGCGCGGGAACATTTGATTATGCTTTTTTACACAATGTATAAAGTGGTCTGTCAGTTTCAAAAGTCCCTAGGAAGTTTCATCGATTAGCATTTGTATGGTGTGTGTTCGTGTTAATGGGATTACTTGGTCCTGCCCCGGTGTCTGGAGTATTTCATTCTTAACCTTTTATCCTTATCTCTTAGTTTATCAGATTTTTATGTCTGCCTTGGCCGAATTGGTAATATTTCAGTGATAGCTTGGTTTTGATAACCCACTCTATGTCTCGTTTCATAGGGATCTTGATCGTCCTTGGCCAGTTTAAAATGCAGCTGCGCGCTGTTGCTAGGCAGATTAGGGATCTTCCGTAGTTTCTGAAATTCGTGAGTCTCTCAGCTGTGCAGGGGGGGACCCGATCGAATATCCATCCGGGGGTGCCCCTCTGCATTGTTGGCCCGTTATGAGTGGTGCCAATTAGTCCAATATGTAAATATGTTTGATGATACAAATATGGTTTTCTGGAAAATTTCCTCCTTCAGTATTATACAGCGGTGCTCTGGGTTTAGAAACAGGAAAGGATGTTCCTCCAGTGCACCTTCCAGAACAGGGTCCTCCAAGATAAAAATGTTCTATGCATCTTGTGTGCATCTATACAAATGTGAAACAGGTTTAGTGCAAACATCACATCAAAAACTGGTGCCACCATCTGATTAGAGATTTGAGAGGATGAAGGTGAACTGGAAAACCTCCCTTTCCATTGTCACGTAAAGAAAGTAGGAAGGAAAAATGGTTTGAGTTGAGTTTTGTTGAAGTATGTTTATATTAAAGTCCAAGATCGACCCCATTGAGTCTCACTCCAAAGCAGTGGCCTGCGGGTATGTTTAAGAAGTTGAGATGCAGTGTCGTTCACAAGATGCTAAGGTGTTTTTCTCTCTTGTTTCTCCAGTGGTTCGAGGTCACATTCGGAACGTGGCCCATGATGTGGAGCGGCAGGAGTCTGTTGTTAGTGTGAGCACCACCAAGATCTACAGACAGAAGTACACCCTCTTTCACCCAATAGGAAAATACGGAAAATCCTTTGGGGAAGTCAGGACATTCTTAAAGTGCGGCGTGAAACAAGGGGTCGGGAGCTTCATTTTCACTGGCCACGTCCACTTTGGAGAGGCGTGGCTTGGGTGCGCACCTCGCTACAAAGACTTTAAGAGAATCTACGAGGTGGCCAAGGAAGCACATGAGAATCAGTGCGAGATTGAGTCAGACTGATGCTGCTTAACAACTCGGCTGCTTTTATTTTTAATTGGCAGAAAAGGACTGTGAAACATACATGCTGCCACGGTACATTCCGGAATCACATTGTGAATGAATCCCTGAAGAAAAGGGTTTTTTTTTTTGGGGGGTGGTGGGGGGACAGGGTTGACTCATTGTCCAGTGGGAACAGCTGTGGTTGTGCTGGTAACCTCGCTGTGCAAAGGACACTGAGAAAGGAACTGTGGGTTTGATTTATTGTCCAATGAGAACAATTGTTACTGCGCAGTGTGAAGGCCCCTTAGAGAGGATGGGGAGTGATTTATTGTCCAATGTGAGCAATTGCGAACGTGCACTCGGTTACACTTTGCGAAAGACCATTTTTGGTTGAAGAAGAAATTTGTAAAAAGAAAAGTCATATTCGAACAATTTCCTTTTAGCAAGGGGACAATGGGGTACTCCAGATTAAAATTAGTTTTTTAAAAAAACAAATTGTGCGACTGATTTGGCACCCTGATGCCTGTAAAGTTGTACAGGCTGCATGATTACATAGGTGCTTATAAAGATCTTTTAACCCAAAACTAACAGGGAGGTTGTTGACCGACAGGATTAATGACAGAAGCATGTGACCAGTGTGAATAGATCTTTCTGGCCATCCGGTTGAACTGAACCTCAATCCAGATAAATGTTCCCTGTTTTTAATAAGAGAATGTTTACTTTGTATATTTTTGTTATATTTATTTTATTTGCTGCAACCTTAGAAGGAGGAAAGCACAAATTGGAGTCTCAGTCTGGTGAATATATCAGTTCCAAAAGCATATGGGTAACAACAACATGTTCTGCAGCATTGGTAGCGTTATCTCTTTCCATTTCATGTTCACCTCAGAAATCTGTTCCCGATTCCCAAAAGTAAAGTTTATTTATTAGTCACAAGTAGGCTTACATTAACACTGCAATGAAGTTACTGTGAAAATCCCCCAGTCGCCACACTCCGACGCCTGTTTGGGTACACAGAGAATTTAGCACGGCAATGCATCTAACCAGCACGTCTTTTCCCATTGTGGAAGGAAACTGGAGGAAATCCATGCAGACACGGGGAGAATGTGCAGACTCCACACAATGACTCAAGCCGGGAATCGAACCCAAGTCCCTGGCGCTGTGATGCAGCAGTGCTAACCACTGTGCCACCTGTCCCTTGGCATCATGTAACCTTGACTCTCGAACCATGGTAGCTTTCCCCCTTCTTCAAGTTCAGAAAGCTGTATTCTTGTCCGTACATTCCCTTGGTGAGCAGACTGGTAATTGTAGCGTCGACCGCTAAGAACATTGATGTGTTCTTGAGCAACCTGATACTAGGATATTTCTTGTGGAAAAACTGGGAGTGTTTGTGAACAGAGGGGTGGGAGGGATGCACTTCCTTATTGTGGAAGCAAGGAAAGGCAGAGCCCTTGTTCAGTTTTTGAAGTGAGAAAAGACCAGGATATCATGTAAATTTCTGGAGTATACAAGATGGCTACCACTAATGTTAAAATGCAAACACCATAACACTTCAAATTGGATGATTCAATCTTTGTCAAAACACTATTGTGAATTAAACATGGAAAGAGGGATGAAAATGGACCAATATCTTTACTGTGCTTTTCTTGTCTCTCTGTACTTGGCTTACTGTGCCATTGTGTTGTAGAAATATGGTGCTGCCAATGCTACCCCTGTATAATATTTACTATATTGCCATTCTCTGTGGTCTTGGTTGTGTTTGTGTGTCCGCAGCTAGCTTGAGTGTACATAGTGTAAATATTTATGCTTAAAAAAAATCCTACATTCAATGGATGGAAAAATTGAGATTTTCTGAGTCTCTCTATAAATATGGGCTGTAGTTTTGTTTTTAAGAACTTATCTGTGTTTTTTTTAAAAAGAGGTTTTTTTGATTCTACATTTGAAAAGTTTATTAAAATCTGAAACAAATTGTCATTTTCAAGAGTGTCCACTTGAATGATTTGCATTGCACTGCGACAGACTGAACTAAACATCCACCCCCTCCACCACCGACGCTCAGTAGCAGCAGTGTATACTATCTACAAGATGCACTGTAGCAATTCACCTAAGATCCTTGGACAGAATCTTCCAAACCCATGACCACTTCCATCGAGAAGGACAAGGGCAGCAGATAAATGGGAACACCATCACCACCTGCAAGCTCTCCTCCAAGCCACTCGCCATCCTGACTTGGAAATATATTGACGTTCCTTCGCAGTCACTGGGTCAAAATCCTACGGCATTGTGGGTCAACCCATGGTACACGGACTGCAGCGATTCAAGAAGGCAGCTCACCACTACCTTAAGGGCAAATAGGGATGGGCAATAAATACTGGCTAGCCAGCGACGCCCATGTCCCACAAATGAATTTTAAAAAAAAGAATGACTGCTTTCTCTGCTGGGAATCTATGACTGGGGATTAAAAAAACGGTAGTGATTCAGATTGGTATAAAACAAGAAAGTAATTCTTATGAAGTAATTCATGTAGAGGCCAATCATTTTAACCACATTGTGTGGAGAATATGAATGCATTCACGGATAATGGATGGAATTCTCCCATCCTGCCCGCCACGGGAATCATAGCAGGCTGCACACGGACCATACAAAGGTCTACTGACCTCGGGTGGGATTTTCCGGTCTGGGGTGAGTGCGACTGGAAAATCCCACCCAATGTGTTATACACCATTTTTAAAAAAACATTGCCTTATTAAATATAAAACATGAAAGGAATATTGTGGAGCACATGTTAAATTAGACCACAGGAGTTGTTGATTGCTTGAGGGGTTTGTGGGGAAATATCTCTCTTCTACCTATCTGCTTCTTTCGCATTCTGATTCTATCGATTTCTCTCTATCTGTTTTGCTCCCCCTTCTGCTTTTGCTCTGGGACTCTCTCATACTCTCTCTTGTCTGGCCCTAACGTTTTGGGTCTCTGGCTCTTGTGGTTATTCTTCTGAGGGATAATGGGGGAGGCATGAGGTGGGTCTTTAAAGTGATGCATCACGTGGTGGAAGGCCGGGATTTTAACCCCGCGGAAACGCAAAGGGGAACGGTCATTCTGCCCGCCTCGATCAATCGGAATGACCACTGCAGGTCAATGGAGGAATGCAAGCCAATGAAGAGAGCCTCCAACAGACCATGTCATTGGTAAAGGCAAACAGCATGGAACCATGTTATATCTGGATGGGAGGGCACAATCTGGTCTGACTTATCTTGTGTGAGTCAACATTCTCAGCAACCAGCCTTGAGGTCAACTGTTGCCTGAATGACGCAATCATAGAACCCCTACAGTGCATCTGTAGGCCATTGAGTCCGGTTGGTATCTTACCCAGGTCCTCCTTCCCCCTGCCCTATTCCTGTAACCTCATGCACTTGTACCATGGCCGATGCACCTAACCTACACATCTTTGAACACTAAGGGGCAATTTACCATGGACAATCCACCTAACCTGCACATCTTTGGAGTGTGGGAGGAAGCCCACACAGACACGGGAGAACATGCAAATTCCACACAGTCACCTGAGGTTGGAATTGAATCTGGACCCTTGGCGCTGTGAGATAGCAGTGCTAACCACTGTGCCACCGTGCCACCCTGTGTCTGATAAATTCATGCTAGAATTCTAAACCTAAGGTGAAAGAGAGAGGTTGCAAAGTTTTGTGCTGAATCACTGTGGTTAGTTAAGTAAACATGCATGTGAGGTACATTTGCTTGTACTATGTGACAAGCATTTTCAACAAAAATTAGTGTATGTGGCTAACACAGTGGGGCTAGTCAATCATTTCTATTGGACAGTACTGTGAAAGGGGATCTGTGGTTGCTGTGGTGAATCACCTCATTGGGTTACATGTCAGGCGATTTACCAATGTATATCCTTGTGATGAAAAGCTAGTCATATTCATACCATCAAGTCTTTTCAAAACATCTTTTAACTTTCACACCAGATATTGGTACAATTAGATTTTGATTTTTTTACATTTTTACTCCATATGGAACTCCTCACAAATGGAAAACGGATGCTGGTGATCATAGCAGCATAGAATCCCTACAGTACAGAAAGAGGCCATCCGACCCCCCAAGCCTGCACCAACTCTCCGAAAGAGCATCCCTCCCTATCCCTGTAATCCCGTGTATTTACCATGGCCAATCCACCTAACCTACACATCTTGGCACACTAAGAGGCAATTTAGCATAGCCAATGCACCCAACCGGCACACCTTTGGATAGAATCATAGAATCCTTACAGTGCAGAAGGCGGCCATTAAGCCCATCAACCTGCACCGACAACAGTCCCACCCAGGGCCTATCCACGCAACCCCATGTATTGACCTTGCTGATTCCCCTGACACTAAGGGTCAACTTCGCATGGCCAAACAATTTAACCCGCACATCATGTCATCACTGCCATTCAAGGCTATGGGCCAAGTGCTGGCAAGTGGGATTAGGTGGGTGCCTTTCATGCGTCAGTGCAGACTCGATGGGTCCAAAGGACCTCTTCTGCACTGTAGTATTCTGTGATTCCGATCTTTGGATTGTGGGAGGAAACTAGAGCACCCAGAGGAAATCCCATGCAGACACGGAATAGAACACAGGTCCCTGGTGCTGTGACGCAGTAGTGCTAACCACTGTGCCAACGAACCTGGCCACTATCCCATTGTTATTTGTTGGACTTTGCTTTATGCAAATTGGCTGTTGCATTTCCTACTTTACAACACTTCAAAAGTATTTCATTGGCTGTGAAGTATTTTGGAATGTCCTCAGGTGTTGAAAGGTGTGATACAAATCATTCTCCTTGCTCAAACTTCACACACTGATGGCGCTTAACATTCTACATCTAAACCAGCAATATACCTCTTTTTAGTTTATTTATTTATTAGTCACAAGCAGGCTTACATTAACACTGCAATGAAGTTACTGTGAAAATCCCCTAGCTTGGAGGGCCGAAGGGCCTGTTTCCTGTGCTGTACTGTTCTTTGTTCTTTGTTAGTTGCCACACTCCGGCACCTGTTCGGGTACACTGAGGGAGAATTCAGCATAGCCAATGCACCTAACCAGCACGTCTTTCAGACTGTGGGAGGAAACCAAAGCATCTGGAGGAAACCAGAGCATCCGGAGGAAAGCCACGCAGACATGGGGAGAACATGCAGACTTCGCAGAGACAGTGACCCAAGCTGGGGTTGAACCCGGGTCCATGGCGCTGTGAGGCAGCAGTGCTAACCGCTGTGCCACCGTGCCGCCTCAGCCTCTTACAGCCAAAGGCTGACAATGAACATAATGTTTGATCCTTATGGAAATGCAGATACAGTATTGTATCATTGTTACTCAAAGAAAAACATCATTTGTGAAGCAGCTAAAAGTCCATTTATCGTCTGGCTCTTGTTACTCAGTAATGCTTGATGTAATACTGCATTCCAATCACTTTAGATGCCGGGGAAAGATCTCCCAGAACTCCCTGGCCAAACATTTCACTCTGCCAAAGTATCTGCTATGTATCATCCATGACATCATAGAATCATCATAGAAACCCTACAGTGCAGAAGGAGGCCATTCGGCCCATCGAGTCTGCACCGACCACAATCCCACCCAGGCCCTACCCCCACATATTTACCCGCTAATCCCTCTAACCTACACATCCCAGGACTCGAAGAGGCAATTTTTAACCTGGCCAATCAACCTAACCCGCACATCTTTGGACTGTGGGAGGAAACCGGAGCACCCGGAGGAAACCCACGCAGACACGAGGAGAATGTGCAAACTCCACACAGACAGTGACCCGAGCCGGGAATCGAACCCGGGACCCTGGAGCTGTGAAGCAGCAGTGCTAACCACTGTGCTACCGTGCCGCCCTACCACATTGACATCTACCACATTGTTCTGTCAAATATCCGTCAGGCTACAAGTGTGACTTTAGTCATCATCATGGCATTGACTGCAGTGTTCACTCAGACATTGAGAAAATATCAGCATCGACAAAATGTTCTTTCACCATGAACTCTACTTCTTTCCACTGATTTCATAGAATCATAGAATCCCTACAGTGCAGAAGGAGGCCTTTTGGCCCATTGAGTCTGCACCGACAACAATCCCACCCCAGGCCCTATCCCCGTAATACCACATATTTACCCTGCTAGTCTCCCTGATACTAAGGGGCAATTTAGCGTGGTCAATCAACCTAACCCACACATCTTTGGAGTGTGGGAGGAAATCGGAGCATCCGGAGGAAACCCATGCAGTTTACTGTGTTCTCATCCTGCCCCGATTGTCTTCATAGAATCATAGAATCCTTACGGTGCAGAAAGAATCTGCACTGACTTTCTGACATTATCTTACCCAGGCCCACCCCTCCACCTATCCCCGTAACCCTGTCCATGGCCATTCCACCTAATCTACACATCTTGGGACACTAATGGGCAATTTAGCATGGACAATCCACCTAACCTGCATATCTTTGGAGTGTGGGAGGGATTGGAATGTCTGTGGAGTTTTAGCTCACAGCTTGCCTGGAGGGGACATGCAGACTGAACAACGTAGGAGACAAAAAAAATTCCAGTCCAGTGGTGGTGACATGTAGTGAAAAGGCCAGAGGCTGTTTAGAAGGGACTATAAAAAGGGCACCAGTGCTGACTACCTGCATATCGTTACCCTCATGTTTTCTCTCCTGCTTCACTGTATTTGATGTTGGAAAGAACAGAAAATGTTGAACGTGAGAGAAGGCTCCAGGGAAGGCACAGTACGGCCAGCACGGTGGCACAATGGATAGCACTGCTGCCTCACAGCATCAGGAACCCGGGTTCAATTCTGGCCTCGGGTCACTGTCTGTGTGGAGTTTGCACGTCCTCCCCATGTCTGTGTGGGTTTCCTCCGGGTGCTCCGGTTTCCTCCCACAGTCCAAAGGTGTGTAGGTTAGGTGGATTGGCCGTGCTAAATTGCCCCTTAGTGTCCAAAGATGTGTCGGTTAGATGGATTAGCCATGGTAAATGTCCCTTAGTTTGTCTGTGAGTGCGGCTGAGTTTGATGTGTGGTGCGTTCCTCAAGCTATAAGCCCCTGGCGACAGTCTAGCGACCAATTCCAGGAATAATTAGCTACAGAAACAGACAAAATCCTGACCTATGCACTGTCAGGTGTGGAAAGGTTGACAGATTTATATACATATATATGTGGAGTTTGCACATTCTCCCCATGTCTGCGTGGGTTTCCTCCGGGTGCTCTGGTTTCCTCCCACAGTGCAAAGACATGCTGGTTAAGTGCATTGGCCATGCTAAATTCTCCCTCAGTGTACCCAAACAGGCGCCGGAGTGTGGCAACTAGGGGATTTTCACAGTGGCTTCATTGCAGTGTTAATGTAAACCTACTTGTGACACTAATAAATAAACTTTAAAAGCTTTTAAACCAATTGATAAACATATGGTACGCTGCCCAGAAATGTAAGCTTTTCAGATGTTTTGCTTATTTTGTAATTTAAAAAATTCACTGATGAACCACAGAGCCAATTAACATTTTACATAATGCCTCCTTTCATGTGTAGGCTTTTTAAATCTAATGACAGTGTAGTAATTTAATCAAATGCCAGTTACCTGTCACCAACACCCTTTATTGTACGCCAAAGGAAAGGGCTGCACCTACAACTTACAGTCAGGTATTCTTCACCTCGGGACCTACAACAACGGTTCAGCTAGAGTAACAGTCTTAAATCCCCCCCATTGACTGCTTCCCATTGGGAGAGACTTCGCTTGCTCAATAAGACACCTCATATTCCATGTAGCCCACAGGGAGATCTATTGATGATTCCCCCATGGCATCGTGTCTGCCATTACAAATAGTACAGTTATTTACATATTCATTGTTAGCATTGTGTGTTGATGAGTCCTTGGGATTATTCAGCATAAACTGCATTACCCCTTCTCCATTTCTTGGCCCTCCCGATCCCCCTCTCCCCGACTCCTACCCCCATCCGGTTTCTAATGCACCAGTTTAAGTTTAACGTTTATTTATTAGTGTCACAAGTAGGCTTCCATTCACACTGCAATAAAGTAACTGTGAAAATCCCCTAGTTGCCACACTCCAGTGCCTGTTCGGGTACACTGAGGGAGAATTTAGCATGGCCAATGCACCTAACCCGCACCTATCAGTTCATTGATTGCTTTGCTGAGCACCTTCGGTCTGTGCGCAATCAGGACCTTGACCTTCCGGTTGCTTGCCATTTTAACACACGATCCTGCTCCTATGCCCACATGTCTGTCCTTGGTCTACTGCAATGTTCCAGTGAAGCTCAACGCAAACTGGGGGAACAGCATCTCATCTTCCGGCTAGGCACTTTACAGCCTTCCGGTCTCAACATCGAATTCAACAACTTCAGATGATTAGGTCTACCTCACCTCAGCCCCCTTTGTTTTCATTTCATTTAACTTTTAACTGTTCTCTACCTTTTATTTCTTTATCATCTTTCTTTATTTTTCTTCCCCCCACTCTTCCCCCCTTTTTTACCCTCCTTTCTTACCTTTTCTCCCCCTTTGCTTCCCTCTTTCCCCTTTTTCTCAATTTTACCTCTCTCCCACCTAGCCACCCCCTCCCCCTACATCTTCATCTCTCACAGTTTACCCTCTGATTTCAGCTTCTCTGCCATTCACACCCTTTATTCTCTCTATGGACTGCCATTAGCAGCCTTTCCCCTGGTTTCTGTGGCTATGACTCATCTTTCATTCCCTCGCCCTGCAGTATAAATATCTCCCACTTTCTATACCTTTTAGCTTTGACAAAGGGTCATCTGGACTCGAAACGTCAGCTATTTTCTCTCCTTACAGATGCTGCCAGACCTGCTGAGATTTTCCAGCGTTTTCTCTTTTGGTTTCAGTTTGTTGTCCTTCTCACTCAAAACTGCTACAGTCGGAGTTATCTCGGAAACAAGAGCACTTTAGGGCAGGGAGGAAGGAAAACATCAGCATCAACTAACAGAGAGCGCGACAAATAATGTGAGATCTCTGATCCTCCACAAAATTAAACAATAATTTCATGTCTTCACTCATTGGATTTCCTCCTTTAGAATCTTGTGTTCACTTCGAGCTTAACTCACAAAGAAATTTAGACTCATCATAGGCTTTGGATCAGAATTATTCTGGAGGGAGTTTGGTGACTACATCAGTTTTTCTTTAACTGTCGCTCAATGCCACATTCCACATTTGGTGAATACTTCATGCAGAAGATTTGGCGATTGAATCGTGTTTAAAGGTGGAATGAAGCAATTCCGATTCTTTTAGAATGGCCAATGGCTGAAGGCATTGATAATGTGTATTGAAGGCGAGATTATGGAATGCCAAATTTCACACCCAAGTGAACAGGATGGACTAATTGTCTCACCCTAGGTCCATTAGCTTGGATGAATTCCATTCAGGTTCAAGGAAAGCAAGGGGTAACTCACATCCCAAAGGAGGAGGAGAGGCCAGCTAGACCATTTGGAAAATCATTGGCAGAGAGGGGCTCAACATCACAGCTCTTCAGCTGACCGATGGGCAACATACAACAAGATCTCTTGAAAGAAACAAAGAAAAGGTTAAAGAAAAAGGTTGACAGATATGCACAATGGAATGTTTGGTGCATTAGAAAACCCTTCAGCTGAACATTCAAGAAGCTTGGCACCATCCAGGACAAAGCAGCCCACTTGATTGGCACCACATCCACAAACATTCAATCTCTCCACCACCGACGCTCAGTAGCAGCAGTGTGTATTATTTACAAGATGCACTGCAGCAATTCACCAAAGATCCTTAGACAGCACCTTCCAAACCCATGACCACTTCCATCTAGAAGGACAACAGTAGCAGATATATGGGAACACCACCACCTACAAGTTCCCCTCCAAGCCACGCAGACAAGGGGAGAACGTGCAAACTCGACAACAGACAGTGACCCAAGCCAGGAATCGAACCCAAGTCCCTGGCGCTGCGAGGCAGCAGTACTAACCATTGTGCCACCATGCCACCTGATGTAGTTAATGCTGTATAGACTAATTCCATTGTGCAAACTTTCTTTACAGTCACAGGCATGCATTAAAAAGCAATAAATTACAAATTTAAATTTATTGGTAAACCTCATTCGGTATCGCCAACTCCTCAATTTGAGGGCAAGGTCTACAAGGAACGCAAATTTCTCAGTATTATCCCAAGCTAAAGTGAAAGCATTAAATCTACGAATGGTTAAACAGAACATGAAAATGAAACCCAGGATTGCTCAAAATAACTTCTAAGGCCGGTTAACTTTGAATAGACCTCAATACAATGCCTCACAGTAAAAATTATGCTTTGGGTAATAAAGGGTAATTATTAACAGAGCAGCTTTCTTTCCTGAGTCAATTTATAGCCCGTGAATAGTTATCCAAGATGAGCCATCAAATCACTTCATACTCCATGGCGCCACGGCTACTCCATTGAGCTGGCACCTCGGAAATCATGATAATCTATTTCCTGCAAGCCCCCTTAAACACTGATGCCCATAGCAATGGGCAGCAGTCTGAGTTTGCAGGAGGTGGCCTTGCAGGATATGATTCAGTGCTACCCTATTGCCGCATACCAATGCGGGTGGTCCCTGCCACTAGAATATCAGACATCAATCATCATATGCTGCATCATGGTTGGGTTCGCACATGGATTAATGGAGTGGTCTGTCACTACTATGTTCAAAAGGATAGACCTCAAACTCTGCACAAAAAAGTCTATGTCAAGTGGTGTTGGACTGCTCCATACCCTTTAACAATGACAGCAGGCTTTCCACAATTCTATCGTGCATATCCGTCAACCTTCTTCTGTCACCTTTTCTTTATTTTTTTCATGAGTTGTACCTGTTGCCTATCCCTAACTGCCATGGCACTGAGGCCGTAGTAGGCCTTTTCATTGGGTCTGGAACCACTTGTTGGCCTGGCAGGAAGGGTCATGTAGTGCTTCTCTAAATGTGGATAGCACTGGAGAGCACAATGTTCTGGAAAACACCACTAAGTAAAGACAGTGCCGTCACCAGAAACCAGGACTTACAGTATTCCATGTATACTGAGGCTTTCTCGATCGTAGCCTGATAACTCCTGGAGTCCATGCAGTGCACCTCTAACCAGTTGGAGTGTGTGACCACCATGATTAAAAACATGGAACCTACAGAAGGTCCCACCAGGTCCACATGTACATGCACCTTAGGCCTGCCAGGCCACTCCCATGGGTGCAGGGAGGCTGAGGGTGGGAGTTTTTAATCTTCCTGGCACAGGTCCCATCTCTTCATCAAACCTGTGATGTCAGTCAAGACTGGGCCACCAGATGTAACCCCTAGCCAGCATCTAACCAGGGGGTTTTCACAGTAACTTCATTGCAGTGTTAATGTAAGCCTTATTTGTGACTAATAAATAAACTTTAACTTTAACTTTATTTTTGATACTCCTGGGCGGTTATTATGTAGTTCAGTTAATAATGGACATCATCCTGGGGAAGGAAAAATTACTCGGAGGCTCCCACAGAATGATCCCATCCGCAAGCTAATCTTTCTCACTGAGGTAGGGTTTCACTTCTTCAGAGGATTGTACTCGGAATCCCCCATGCAGGATCATGCGCCTAATTTTAGATAGGGCTGCATCTTTTTGTGTCCAGCCTTTAATCTGCCTTGCTGATAGTGGCAAATATTTAGGGTCATCACAACCTCTTCCAGTGCTGGTAAAGGCGCCAGGCTTGTGGGCGAGTCTACCCTGACTCATACCTAGGCTTACCTCATAAGCCCACGTATTTACCCGCTAATCCCCCTAACCAATATACCTTTGGACAACAAGGACCAATCCAACTAACCTGCATATCTTTGAAGTGTGGGAGGAAGCTGGAGGGCCCAGAGGAAACCCACGCAGACACAGGGAGAACACGCAAACTCCACGCAGACAGTGACCTGAGGCTGGAATTGAAGCCGGGTCTCTGGCGCTGTGAGGCAGCAGTGCTAATCACTGTGCCACTGTGCTGTTGTGTGAGTGCGTGTGAGTGCTGGATTTTATGGGGTCTCCAAGAGCAGGAAAGTTGGTGGATTTGGAACTTAATTAGTTGGAAGCTGAAATCTCGAAGTTGGGTTCAAAGTCAGTAATTTCCTCATTTGCTGTGGCAAGATGTGTCTCACACTCTCCTGTGTTGATTCGTTAATGAGTATTAACGAATACTCATTAAATTAAAATGTTTTGTTATTCCACCTGCTTTGATTATAAAATCCGCAATGGATAAGAATCCTGTGGCACTCGTTCAGGTTTATTTAAAGGTGACATGCCATAGTCGGCTCAATGCCATTGTATTTGAATGCAGTAAAAAGCCTCACAACACCAGGTGAAAGTCCAACAGGTTTATTTGGAATCACGAGCTTTCGGAGCGCTGCTCCTTCATCAGGTGCCCACCCCAGTCCAATGCCGGCACCTCCACATCATTGTATTTGAGGTTTTCCTTGTTGAACTCTGCGGCACAAGCGAGGAGAGCAGGAGACTGGCAGCTCGCACTGAGGATTGGGACTGGCAAGAGTGAGTCTGGGGTGAAGGATGGATTGGGTTTGGGGGCATGGGGTGGTGTGAGAGCAACCCATGGAGGACAGAGGATAGGGTGGAGGTATGGCGGAGTGAAGTGGGAAGGTCCTGCCATCCTGATTCGGGGGGGGAGGGGCACTGGGAACAACTGGTCAAGCTTTTCTTAAATGGGGGGGTTGTGTCTAAAGCATGGTGTCAGTACGGTCCACATGTGTATGTGTTTGCAAGTGTGTGCATTTAAGAATGTGTGTGCCTGTGTGTTTGTGAGTGCATGTGTGTGTGTGTTTGTGAGTGTGGGCACAATTTTCCAGCCACGCTTGTCCCAAAACCATAAAATCCCACCCAAGGTCAATGGACCTTACCATGGTCTGTCCCTCGCCCGCTCCAATTCCCGTGGCAGGCAGAATGGGACAATTCACATCTGTATGTGATTGTGTGAACAAAGAACAAAGAAAATTACAGCACAGGAACAGGCCCTTCGGCCCTCCAAGCCTGCACCGACCATGTTGCCCAACTGAACTAAAACCCCTTACCCTTCCAGGTACCACATCCCTCCATTCCCATCCTATTCATGTATTTGTCAAGGCGCTCCTTAAAATTCACTATCGTATCTGCTTCCACTACCTCTCCTGGGCAGCGAGTTCCAGGCACCCACCACCCTTTGTGTTAAAAATTTGCCTCGTACATCTCCTTTATACCTTGCCCCTCGCACCTTAAACCTATGCCCCTTAGTAATTGACTCTTCCACCCTGGGAAAAAGCTTCTGACTATCCACTCTGTCCATGCCCCTCATAATCTTGTAGACTTCTATCAGGTCTCCCCTCAACCTCCGTCGTTCCAGTGAAAACAAACCAAGTTTCTCCAACCTCTCCTCATAGCTCATGCCCTCCATGCCTGGCAACATCCTGGTAAATCTTTTCTGTACCCTCTCCAAAGCCTTCACATCCTTCTGGTAGTGTGGTGAGCAGAATTGAACACTATATTCCAAGTGCGGCCTAATTAATGTTCTATAAAGCTGCAACATGACTTGCCACTTTTTAAACTCAATGCCACAGCAGATGAAAGCAAGCATGCCGTATGCCTTCTTGACAACCTTCTCCATCTGCATTTGCCATTTTCAGTGACCTGTGTACCTGTACACCCAGATCCCTCTGCCTATCAATACTCTTAAGGGTTCTGCCATTTATTGTATATTTCCTATCTGTATTAGACCTTCCAAAATGCATTACCTCACATTTGTCTAGATTAAACTCCATCTGCCATCTCTCCGCCCAAGTCTTCATCCGATCTATATCCTGCTGTATCCTCTGATGGTCCTCATCGCTATCCGCAAATCCACCAAACTTTGTGTCGTCCGCAAACTTACTAATCAAACGAGTTACATTTTCCTCCAAATCATTTATATATTTATTACAAACTGCAAAGGTCCCAGCACTGATCCCTGAGGAACGTCACATATCACAGCCCTCCATTCAGAAATGCACCCTTCCACTGCTACCCTCTGTCTTCTATTACTTATTCTGCTTATTCTTACTTATTCTTCCTTATTCTATGACCGAGCCAGCTCTGTATCCACCTTGCCAGCTCACCTCTGATCCTGTGCAACTTCACCTTCTGCACCAGTCTGCCATGAGGGACCTTGTCAAAGCCTTACTGAGGTCTATGTAGACAACATCCACTGCCCTACCCTCATCAATCATCTTCGTCACTTCCTCGAAAAACTCGATCAAGTTAGTGAGACATGACTTCTCCTTCACAAAACCATGTTGCCTCTCACTAATACGGCCACTTATTTCCAAGTGAGAGTAAATCCTGTCTCTAAGGATCCTCTCCAATTATTTCCCTACCACTGACGTAAGGCTCATCAGCCTGTAATTACCAGGATTATTCTTGCTACCCTTCTTAAACAAAGGAATAATATTGGCTATTCTCCAATCGTCTGGGACCTCCCCTGTAGCCAGTGCGAATACAAAGATTTCTCTCAAGGCCCCAGCAATTTCCTCCCTTGCCTTTCCCAGTATTCTGGGGTATATCCCATCAGGTCCTGGGGATTTGTTTACCTTAATGTTTCTCAAGAACCCCAATACCTCCTCTTTTTTGATCTCAACATGACTCAAACTCTCTGTACACCCTTTCCCAGATTCATCATCCACCAAGCCCTTCCCTTTGGTGAATACTGACGCAAAGTACTCATTTAATACCTCGCCCATTTCCTCTGGCTCCACACATAAATTCCCTCCCTTGTCCTTGAGTGGGCCAACCCTCTCCCTGGCTACCCTCTTGCTCTTTATATATGCATAAAAAGCCATGGGATTTTCCTTAATCCTGCTGGCCAATGCTTTTTCATGACCCCTTTTAGCCCTCCTTAATCCATGTTTAAGTTTCTTTCTACTTTCCTTGTATTCCACACTTGCTTCATGTGTTCCCAGCCTCCTAGCCTTGACAAATGCTTCCTTTTTCTCTTTGACTAGACTCACAATATCTCTCGTTATCCAAGGTTCCCAAAGCTTGCCATACTTATCCTTCATCCTTCCAGGAATGTGCCGGTCTTGAATCCCTATCAAATTACACTTGAAAGCCTCTCACATGCCAGATGTTGATTAGCCCTCAAACATCTGCCCCCAATCTACATTCTTCAGTTCCTGCTTAATATTGTTGTAATTAACCTTCTCCCAATTTAGCACCTTAATTTGGGGACTACACTTATCTTTATCCATCAGTACCTTAAAGCTTACTGAATTGTGGTCACTGTTCCCGAACTGCTCCCCTACTGAAACATCGACCACCTGGCCGGGCTCATTCCCCAATACCAGGTCCCGTATGGCCCCTTCCCTAGTTGAACTACCTACATACTATTTCAAGAAGCCTTCCTGGATGCTCCTTACAAACTCTGCCCCATCCAAGCCCCTAGCACTAAGTGAGTCCCAGTCAATATAGGGGAAGTTAAAATCTCCCACCACAACAACTCTGTTACTTTTACACCTTGCCAAAATCTGCCTACATATCTGTTCCTCAATCTCCCGCTGGCTGTTGGGCGGCCTATCGTAAACCCCCAACGTTGTGACTACACCCTTTGTATTCCTCAGCTCTACCCATATTGCCTCGCTGTATGAGCCCTCCGAGGTGTCCTCCCGCAGTACAGTTGTGATATGCTCCTTAACCAGCAGTGCAAATCCCCCACCCCTTTTACATCTCCCTCTATCCCGCCTGAAACATCTGTATCCTGGAACGTTAAGCTGCCAATCCTGTCCTTCCCTTAACCAAGTCTCTGTAATAGCAACAACATCATAGTTCCAAGTACTAATCCAAGCTCTAAGTTCATCTGCCTTACCTGTTACACTTCTCGCATTGAAACAAATGCACTTCAGTCCACCAGACCTTCTTTGATTAGCAATCCCACCCTGCCTGCTGTTTCTCTGAGTCTTACTGGCCCGACTCTCTGGTTCCCCTTCAATTAATTCACCTTTGCTTTGGTTCCCACCCCCCTGCCAAACTAGTTTAAATCCTCCCGTGTGACACTAGCAAATCCCCCGGACAAAATATTTATGTCCTTCCAGTTTAAACCCGTCGTTCTTGCACAGGTCCCACCTGCCTCGGAAGAGATCCCTATGGTCCAGATATCTGTGTTTGAGTTTTTCCAGCATTTTTTATTTTGGTTTTAGATTCCAGCATCCGCACTGATTTGCTTTTATATTGTTTTTGAGTGTGTGTGAGATTGTGTTTCTTTGCCAGTGTGTTTGTGAATAGGTGTGTGTCTGTGTTTGTGCCTGTGTGTGTTCTTGAGAGTGTGTGTATGCATGTGTGCATGAGTATTTGTTAGTGCACATGAGTGTGTTTGTATGTGTGTGAGTGTGAGGGGTACATGTGCACGTTTGAGTGTGAGTGTGTGTGTGCACTTGTAAGTGTGTGTGTGTGAGTGTATATGTGTATGAGCTCGAGTAAAAGCATGCATCAGCACAGTAATAGCTTTTGTCTTACTTCTGTTGAAATAAAACATCTGGAGTACCCCATGACTGCCAGGGCCAGTGATTTAATTGAAAAGTGCACACTGCAGGCAAGCGGTGCCAGTTGTACCATCTGACCCATCTTGAATGTGAGCCTACATGAGGCTGGCTGTGAAATTGCTGGTTATGTAGCACTAATATCCAAATCTGGCACAGAATAAAAGTGCCAGCCCCACTGCTGATTTATAACTGTCTTCCTCTGTGGAGGCAGCTCCTGAGACTCTTAAAGCTGCCATCGATAAGCAAAAAACTTAACTAATGGGCACGCCAACAAAATAAGGTCAAACACAATCTCGGAGTTTTGAGATGCAGCAAACATACAGTTTTATCAACACTTTACCTGCATAGTAAAATGTGATTTAAATGTTTAAGTAAGTCATTGCTATCCAATAGCTGGGAAATTCTAAACAACCAGGATGTGGCTGGTCCTACAGGGCACCACCTCAGATATCACCTCAAACACTGGCCAGGAGGATTGTGATTCATGGATCTTATGTAGACAGTCAGTGAGGATCATCATCTTCAGCAATATATTCCCAGAATAAAACCTTTCCTGGTCTTGGTAAATATTTACATCTTCTCAAAAAAGCACATAGAATCGTACAAGCCCTACAGTGCAGAAGGAGGCCCATTGGGCCTGCACCAACAACAATCTCAGCCAGGCCCTATCCCCTGCTGTTGGAGGGAATGAATGAACTGAATCTTCTGAGACCGTAAAGAACTTTACCGATAACGATGTTATTCAACATGCATGAGGGAGAGCATGTAATTCCAGTTTGTTCCTGAGCTACTCTGCTAATCATAGGTTCTTGCACGTTCTTATACATTTTCACATTACAAAGCACTACATTTCCATTAGGTCATCATATTGTTACTTTGAATTTGTTAAAGTTCTGTTTTGATCACGTTATGCTGATCCATTGTCCCGTGTGCTTTACCTTTAATCATTTTCTAAACATGGGGCACACCAGGATGATAGGGAGTGGGATAGCTTGATCTTGGTTTCAGATGAAGCTCGCCACAACATCGTGGACCGAAGGGCCTGTTATGTGCTGTACTGTTCTATGTTCTATATCCTGTCTACCTGTTTGCAATATCAAAGCACTGTAGTTATCAAACCAATTTCGATGGTGTGTTAATTGTCCCCATTTCCCTGACATTTGGTTAGTTTTCCAGAGGCACAATGGTTCTTCTAGACATTGTGGAGTCTCGATAAGCGGTATTGATTGCTGTAAGCTCAGAAAGATCTCACATGGGGTGTGATTGTTTAGTGCCGTCTGGGATGTAGTTATTTGTAATTTGTCGTGTGTCTGCCTGCAGTGAGTATGGATACTATAGTCAGGCTGCCTGTTTAAGCCTTTCCATTCATTCCTCACCTGCTGCAGCCCAGGCTCCATGCGTTGCCCTACTACACCTGCTAATCCCCCTGACACTCAGGGGCAATTTATCTCAGCCAATCCACCTAACCTGCACATCTTTGGACCATGGGAGGAAATCAGAGCAGCCGGAGGAAACCCACACAGACATAGGGAGAATGTACAAACTCCTCTCAGACAGTCACCTGAGGCCTCTATTGAACCTGGGCCCCTGGCACTGTGAGGCAGCAGTACTAACCACTGAGCCACCGTGCCACCCAATCTCAGGACAGACTTAAATTTTATAAGTTTATTTATTAGTGTCGCACGTCAGCTTACATTATCACCTCAATGAAGTTGCTGTGAAAATCCCTTAGTTACCAAACTCCGGCGCCTGTTCGGGTACACTGAGAGAGAATTTAGCATGGTCAATGCACCTAACTAGCACGTCTTTCGGACTGTGGGAGGAAACCGGAGCACCCGGAGGAAACCCACGCAGACACGGGGAGAATGTACACACTCCGCACACACGGTGACCCAAGCCGGGAATCGAACCCACGTTCCTGGCACTGTGAGGCAGCAGTGCTAACCACTGTGCCACCATGCCACCCCTTTTGTGCATTTTATCAACCTGCGGAACAGGAAACTCAGCCACGGCAAATTTAGTACACTGTAGCCCTGCTTGTGATCAGGTGAATGCTAAGCTCATGACTGAATTAATGCAACGGGACCTGGAGTGGATGCTTTACCACTGAGAACCTGCGCACAGTGCAGGTCGAGAGAAACGATCACACATGTGTCTTTGCTAAAATAAGCTTGCAAAGCGAAGCCTACCCGACATCCATGACCATGTGGATCGAAAATAATGCAGTCACGTGAAAGAGTAGATGTTATGAATTAGTGCTCCTGATACTGAGCTTCTTCTCCCAGGGCGATATCGAGCGAATAGAGGTCCGAGGTTACTGGCCACGATTTTCTGCCCATTTATTTTAAATTGGTAGAAAATTCTCCAGCTGGCTTCTGTTATGAGGTGTGATGGCCTCGGAAGATGAATGAATGGATCCAGGTCATCAGTTATACATTGCATCTTGAATGTGTGCCCAGTGGAGGTATGGGTGTGCTATGATGTGAGGGAACAGCTGTGTGTTTACACGAGGGTTTAGCATGGGTGAGCTGTAAATAACATTTGGTGACATGCAGTCTTGAGTTAGGAAACACAACTGCAGCCTATGTGGTTCACTGTTGCTCTGCCTGGGTCATGGGATTCCCACTCAGTTGTCTGGACGGCTGTTTTGTGATGCAAAGTCAACACTAACAGCGCCGGTTCAATTCCCATCCTGATTTGATTTGATTTATTATTGTCACATGTATTAACATACAGTGAAAAGGATTGTTTTTTGCGTGCTATACGGACAAAACATACTGCTCATAGAGAAGGAAACGAGAGAGTGCAGAATGTAGTGTTACAGTCATAGCTGGGGTGTGGAGAAAGATCAACTTAATGCAAGGTAGGTCCATTCAAAGGTCTGACAGCAGCAGGGAAGAAGCTGTTCTTGAGTCAGTTGGTACATGACCTCAGACTTTTGTATCTTTTTCCCGAAGGAAGAAGGTGGAAGGGAGAATGTCCAGGGTGTGTGGGGTCCTTGATTATGCTGGCTGCTTTGCCGAGGCAGCGGGAAGTGTAGACAGAGTCAATGGATGGGAGGCTGGTTTGCAGGATGGATTGGGCTACATTCACGACCTTTTGTAGTTCCTTGCGGTCTTGGGCAGAGCAGGAGCCATACCAAGCTGTGATACAACCAGAAAGAATGCTTTCTATGGTGCACCTGTAAAAGTTGGTGAGAGTCATAGCTGACATGCCAAATTTCCTTAGTCTTCTGAGAAAGTAGAGGCATTGGTGGGCTTTCTTAATTATATTGTCGGCATGGGGGGACCAGGACAGGTTGTTGGTGATCTGGACACCTAAAAAGTTGAATATCTCGACACTTTCTACTTCGTCCCCATTGATGTAGACAGGGGCATGTTCTCCTTTATGCTTCCTGAAGTCGATGACAATCTCCTTCGTTTTGTTGACACGGAGGGAGAGATTATTGTTGCCACAAATCCTGGCTGTTGTTATCCAAGAAGGCCCCACTTTCTCAACTTTTCCCTCAGCTGAGGTGTGGTGACCATCAGGTTAAATCACCACCAGCCCATTTGAGGGGGAGAGCAGCCTATGATCATCCGAGACTCCGGCGACTTTGCCTTTTACTTCCGTGACATTTTATGTAGACTGTGCAGTGCAGTACTGAGGTAGTACGACACTGTCAGAGGTGCTGTCTTTCACATGATACAACAAACTGATGGCCTATCTGCCCCCATAGTTGGATGCAGAAGTTTAGGTGAACTCATAAATATACATTAGTAAAGTTTATTCATCTTAGTTACATTTTCATTTCATTAAGGTTCATATTTTTATTTTTAAGCTTAGTGTAGAATCGCCAACTAATATCCTTCATAGAGACAATCACTTATTTGGTATCTCAGGTTTTTCTGTGCAGTGTCCTGTGGCTGGAAATTATTGTATCCTTCAATTCATGGAATAACTCATAGAATCCCTACAGTACAGAAGGAGGCCATCCGGCCCATCCTGTCTGTACTGGCCACAATCCCACCCAGGCCCTATCCCCGTAACCTCACATATTTACCCCGCTAATCCCTCTCATTTACGCATCCTGGGACACTAAAAGGCAATTTAGCAGTGCCAGTGCACCTAACTCCGCACATCTTTGGACTGTGGGAAGGAATCCACGCAGACACGGGGAGAATGTGTAAACTCCATGCAGACAGTGACCCAGGTCGGGAATCGAACCCAGGTCCCTGGCACTGTGAGGCAGCAGTGCTAACCACTGTGCCAGCGTGCAGCCCTTTAAATTCTTTTAAGACGTTTAGCGGAAAAGCTTCCTGAAAGTTTGAAATAAATGTGACCTTCTACACAAGACGCATATTTGGCACAATGCCCATTTCATGTGCCACTTTAACTGCACCTTAGTTAATAGTCAATTGATTCTAACTCTGCTGTTTTGCTATCTCTCTGCCAGGTAAGAATTGCCTGCCAAGTATTTGATTGGAATATTGGTCCCAGCATTTGCAATTCTGAAGAGGCAATATTCAACTGTTTTTATGAGTGAACCAACCTGGCTCTCCGAATCAGATAAGCCAATTACGAAGAGAAAAAAGGTTCCTCTAATTTGAAATCGCATGAATAAAAAAAAAATTGAAGCTGTCACAACATTGTTCCTGTATCCTTTTTTACAAGACTTTTAATTGGCACTGCCAGATTCTCATCGACATGAATGCACTGATGCTCACTGCTGCCCTAATTGGGATTTGAATGAATGGCTTTTGTTCGTGTGGAGCTATGAGGTGTGGGTAAGCTAAGTTGGTGCTCTTCCCAACTGCTTCGTGGGAGATGACTGGAAAAGTTGTTTCTGCTGCATTTAATTTATCAGTTAGATATCTAACAAGATATAACCCAGAGGATTTTAACCATTGAGTTTTGCACAGATGAATGATTGCTATTTTAAGTAATATAATGGTTGAAGCAGCTCTTGGCATAGTAAAACATAAGCAGCTACTGTATGGACTTACAGAAGACCAGTCATAGAATCCCTACAGAGCAGAAGGAGGTCATTCGGCCCATTGAGCCTGCACCGACCACAATATGTGGGGTTATGGGGACAAGCCCTATCCCCATAATCCCACATATTTGCCCTGCTAGTCCCCCTGACACTAAGAGACAATTTAGCATGGCCAATCAACCTAACCTGCACATCTTTGGATTGTGGGAGAAATCGGAACACCCGAAGGAAACCCACAGAGGGTAACGTGCAAACTCCACACAGGCAGTCAACCGAGGCCAGAATTGAACCCGGGTCCCTGGCACTGTGAGGCAACAGTGCTAACCACCGTGCCACTGTGTCGTGTTGCTGTACTCCAGTTCATTACGGGAAGCACTTTGACCCATGTCAACAGCACAAGGCACTAATATTGCCTCAGGATGTCCCAAAGCACTTTACAACCAATTAAGTACTTTTCGAACTGTCGTCATTGTTGTAACGTGGGAGACACAGCAGTCAATTTGCAATGTGCCACAAACAGCAAGACCATAATGATCAGATGATCCGTTTCTTTAGGCATTGATTAAGGGATAAATTATGGTCAGGACACCAGGCAGAAAAGGCCTGCCCTTCTTCAAAATAGTGCTGAGGGGCAACTGCGTGGGCAGATAGACTATCAGTTTGACGTGTCGTGTTGAAGACAGCATCTCTGACACTGCAGCACTGCCTTGGTACTGCACAGTAAGAAGTTTAACAACACCAGGTTAAAGTCCAACAGGTTTATTTGGTAGCAATTGGTACTGCACTGCAGTGTCACCTGGGACTTTAATGCTCATAGAGTCGTAGGGTGGGATTTTCCGGCTGCGCTCATCCCAAAACCGAAAAAAAACCTTTGCATGGTCCGTGTCTCGCTCGCTATGATTCCTGTGGCGGGTGAGACAGGAACATTCTATCCATAGAGTCACACAACACAGAGAAGCCCTTCGGCCCATCGAATCTGCACCGACAATAACTACCCCTAAAGTCGGGCCAATCCCATTTTCCTGCACTTGTCCCATATCCTTGCTTGTTATGATGTTTCAAGTGTTAAACCAAATATCTTTTAAAGGTTGTAAGCTTTCCAGCCTCCACTAGCTTCCCAGGCAGTACATTCCAGATTCCCACCACCCTCCGAGTGAATTGTTTTCTCAACTCCCCTCTGAATCCGCTGCCCCTTACCCTAAAACAATGCCCCCTTGTGATTGGCCCTTCAACCGAGGGGAACAGCTGCTCCCTACACACCCTCTCCACACCCCTCATAATCTTATACATCTCAATCATGTTCCCCCCTCAGCCTTCTCTGCTTGAGAGAAAACACTCCAAGCCGATGCAGTCACTCCTGAGAGCTCAAATGCTCCATCCCAGACACATGAGAGTATATTAGGTTAGTACTGGATGTTATTCTCAATGCTACTGTGCAATGGACAACTCTCCCTCTCTCTTCAGAGGGCACTGATGATGATGTGTCTCCATGTTAATCTTCCTCTGGAGGTGTGGATCATCAATGGGAAACTCATCTAGTTTGTGAGGCTCTTTAGAAGGTGACATGGTGGCACAGTGGTTAGCATTGCTGCCTCACAGTGCCAGAGACCCAGATTCAACTCCAGCCTCAGGTCATTGTCTGTGTGGAGTTTGCACGTTCTCCCCGTGTCTGCGTGGGTTTCCTGTCACATTCCAAAGATGTGCGGGCTAGGTTGATTGGCCATGCAAAATTGCTCCCTCGTGTCAGAGGACTAGTAGGGTAAATACATGGGGTCACGGGTTAGGGCCTGGGTGGGATCATTATCGGTGCAGAAAATCATTCTTTGTCCTTGTTCTCTTTTGTGATCGATCTTTCCCAACTTTCTCAATCATGATTTCTCATTGCATTCCCAAGAGATTCCAAATATCTCTTCCTGATCTTGGTCAACAGAGATTTTGGTCTCAGATTTTAGGGGCACCCTTTCATTGGTAGTGTGACTTGTCCATGATATCTTCACCTCAACTCTATAGCCTCAAGTCTTCTCTGCATTGCTTCACCTATTGTTCAACACTTGCTTCCATAAGTCAAAATTGGTGCTATGCAGCATCCCAGGATTCTCAGCTTTGTGTTTGATGCGCTATCAATTAGGCAAAAGACTACTTGTGTGCCAATATAACTGTAGGCTTTTATTCATTACAGAACCAGGAGCACATCCCAACAGATAACTGACCCGAACTGAACAAGGGGGAGGAAACAGCCACCTTTATACTAGGTGACAAGGGGAGGAGCCGGCAGGGGATGTGTCCAGGCATAACAAACACACAACGGTGGTCCAGACAGGACAAAGGCACAACTGAAGTCCACCACAGTGTTCACGGCATTGGATAATGTTATGATGGCCAGGGCGATCGTCAGTAGAACTCCCGTGGGCCTAGTAGAGTACGAGCTCCACCATTGGGCGAGTGGAGGCTTGTCCAATAGAGAAGGAGCAGCGGGGGGGGGGGGGGGGGGGGCAGTGGTGGGGGGGGGTTTAAAACCAGCTGGCTCCACTCAGGCCATCAGTCAAAGGACTCCAGGACTTGACTTGTGCACTGTGGCTACCAAGCGGCACTTTGTGCACATTGTCAATAAATGGTTAAGGTGACAGAAGACTGGCCTCTGTGAGATTATTACTGTTAACAACCTACTATAATGAACCCGTGACCTTCAGCTGACCTAGTTTTAGGCTCCACAATTATAACTATGCAAATGGACAACTGAGTCCGCGTGATAGAAGAGAATGAAGAAGAGGTTGGGAAAGAAGGTAAGCCGGAAGCTTCCGTGGAGGAAAAGAGAAATGTCGAACTCATGCAAGATTTCAGTGAGGTCATGATCGGAATGTTGTACAATTCGCAAACCTCATTAGAACAAAGGGAAAGGTTATAACATCGATTAACTAGGATGTTATCGTGGGTTGCATTCCTGAAGGGAGACACTAAAATGAGAAAGCTGAGGATGTAGAGGTTTGTAAAATAATGATAAATTCAGTAATGCTAACTTCTTTCCTTTAGTGAGGCCATGATTGGAAAGTTGTACATGGCAGCACGGTGGCACAGTGGTTAGCACTACTGCCTCACAGCATCAGGGACCTGGGTTTGATTCCTGGCTTGGGTCACTGTCTGTGCGGAGTCTACACGTTCTCCCCGTGTCTGCGTGGGTTTCCTCCGGGTGCTCCGGTTTCCTCCCACATTCCGAAAGACGTGCTGGTGAGGTGCATTGACCACGCTAAATTCTCTCTCAGTGTACCCGAACAGGGGCCGGAGTGTGGCGACTAGGGGATTTTCACAGCAACTTCATTGCAGTGTTAATGTAAGCCTACTTATGAGTAATAAATAAACCTAAAATTTAAAACTAGATGCTGAGCCAGTAATGACTGGCCAGGAAAAGAATTGAAAGATTACAAAAACCTCTGTTGAGGCAGAGAATATTGATGCCTTTAAAAGGGACTTAGCCAGTTGTTGGGTAAAGAAGGAATGTTAAAAGGTATGAAAAATGATTTGTCATGGTGACTTAGGTAGAAAAATATTCCAGCAAAGATGTGAGGTTCCAAACAGTCAATTTCTTATATTTGATTTATCGAGAGGTGAACTGTCCTCACCCACAAAGCTGGATCTACAGTACACCTGCCTTGTAATAGCAGAGGAAATCGCTTGGCAAGCTTTCAGCATAGAATCCCTACAGTGCAGAAGGAGTCTGCACCGACCTACAGCGCAATCGAGTCTGCACCGAACACAATCCCACCCAGGCCCTTTCCCCATAACCCCACGTATTTAACTTGCTAATCCCACTGACACTAGGGTTAATTTTAGTATGGCCAATCAACCTAACCCACACATCTTTGGAATGTGGGAGGAAACCCATGCAAACATGGGGAGAATGTGCAAACTCCACACAGTCAGTGACCCGCGGCCGGATTTGAACCCGGGTCCCTGGTGCTGTGAGGCAGCAATGCTAACCACTGTGCCACCATGTCCAAGTCCTGCTGATGATGGATTGATTCTGTATCTGAGGAGTAGTAATTGGAACTAAACACTGCAATCATTACCGAACGTCTCCAATCTAATCTTGTGATGGAGGGAAGGTCATTGATGAAGCAGCTGGAGATGGTTGTGCCTCGGACACTAACCCTGAGGAACTCCTAATTGTGAACTCCTGGGACTGAGATGATTGACCTACAACAGCTGCGACCATTTTCCTTTGTGCTCGGTGTAACTCCAACTTGTGCAGAGTTTTCCACCTGATTCCGATTGAGTCCAATCTTACCTGGGATCCTTTGTGTCACACTGGGTAAAACATTGCTTTGATATCATGGCATTCACTCTCACCTCACCTCTGCAATTCAGGGCTCTTTAATCCATGTTTGGAACAAGCTTGTAACATTGTGACTAACTCCAGACAAAAAGGATAAGGAACACTTTGCGATAGGGGAAGGTCACTGACACCCTGGAAGTGGGGGTTTGGGTTACTGGCAAGACTGGGGCAACAAGGGAGTGTTAGGGTTGGCAGAGGGGAAAGGGGAGAGCTTGCTGGCATTACCAGGGGAGCTGTGGGGGACGTTTGGGCCTTGTCCAGTGCATCACTTTAACCCTGGAACTGTGTGACCTGCCTCGATTCTTATGCTGCCAGTGCCAGCGGGCACCCCACCCACTTGGACAGCTCATAAGTTCATAAGATATAGGAGCAGAATCAAGCCATTTGGCCCATCGAGTCTGCTCCACCATTTGATCATGCTCCTTATGTCCATTTTCCTGCCTTCTCCCATCGCCCTTCAACCCATTACCGATTAAAAATCTCTCACTCCTCCTTAAATTTACTCACTGTCCCAGCACCCACCACATTTTGGGGTAGTGAATTCCACAGATTCACAATCCTTTTGGAGAAGTAGTTTCTCCTCAACTCTGTTTTAAATTTGCTACCCCTTATCTTGAGACTATGACTTCTCGTCCTAGAATGCCCCACAAGAGGAAGCATCCGCTCCACGTCTACTTTATCCATACCTTTTATCATCTTGTGTACCTCAATTTGATCTCCTCTCATTCTTCTGAATTCCAGAGAGTATCGGCCTAAACTGTTCAATCTCTCTTCATACGACAAACCCCTCGTCTCTGGAATCAATCGAGTGAACCTCCTCTGAACTGCCTCCAATGCCACTACATCTTTCCTCAAATAAGGGGATCAAAACTGTGCACGATACTTCAGGTGCGGCCTCAGTCACAGCTGCTGGACTTTCCCAAACCCAAACCACCCACCTGCTGCTGAGTGCTCCCTCTCCTCCCCCATAGCTGGATGGGTTAGGGTCTGCAGCACAGTGTCTATATGCAGCCGCAAGAGATACAGATGAAAACCAGGACAAAATACATCCCACGAAGGTTTGGCCCAAGGCGCAGGGTAGACAGCCAAGTTAAGGAAAAGTCCACAGAATTCAGGATGGTTGTTAATGAGCTGTATGATGTCTGAGCAGTGTGAGTCTGGTGGAACACACTCTGGACATCCGTGAACAGGTTATTGGTTCTCAGGTATGGTGAGTCGCTTGGAGGGAAATGTCCATCCTGGCCACCCCGACTTGGAAATATATCATTGTTTCTTCACTGCCACTGGCAGCACAGTGGCCTGTCACAGTGATTAGCACTGCTGCCTCACAGCACCAGAGACCTGGGTTCGATTCAGGCTTTGGGGGACTGTCTGTGTGGAGTCTGCACGTTCTCCCCGTGTCTGCGTGGGTTTCCTCCGTGTGCTCTGGTTTCCTCCCACAGTCCAAAGATGTGTATATTAGGGGGATCGGCCATGATAAATTGCCCCTTAGTGTCCAAAGATCTGATTTATTCAAATGCTGAGGGTCCTCGGGACCACTCACCACCAACTGTGGACCACCATTAGCAAGTCTGTTCTCCGTATGTGACAGGGCAAACCGAGGGATGCTGATTGAGGGAGCCTTAGGCATTAGCTGCAACTTCTAATTCAGTGTGTATGCTATGCTGTGCGGGACAGCTCTCCCAATTCTGTTACAGAGCAAAGTTCTTCAGGGGTGGCATGGTGGCACGGTGGTTAGCACTACTGTCTCACAGCGCCAGGGACCCTGATTCGATTCCAGCCTCGGGTGACTGTGCGGAGTTTGCACATTCTCCCTGTATCTGTGTGGGTTTCCTCTGGGTGCTCCAGTTTCCTCCCACACTCCAAAGATGCGTGGGTTAGGTTGACTGGCCATACTGGTATCAGAGGGATTAGCAGGGTAAATATGCGGGGATAGGGCCTGGGTGGGATTGTGGTCGGTGCAGACTCGATGGACCGAATGGCCTCCTTCTGCACTGTAGGGATTCTATGATTCTACTCCAATGGTATCAAGATTGCTGGAAAGTGCCTCACTAAAACCACCAGCGTGTGAGAAAACCTTACAGAACTGAGGACAGAGAAATCTGGCACAATGAGAATGAGCCATCACACTATGTTGAAATCAGGGAGGATATTGGCTGCAAATTTCCTCACAGTGCTCTCACCCTGCCCTATGGTAACATACACTGAAGGCTTTCGGCTCAAAGGGCCAAAGGGCCAACTCTTGCTTCTAGTTTTTATCTATAGCAAGGGTTTCCAGTGAGATTTCACCGGTGAAGTGGAAACAGCTGCAAGGAACTTTCTGCCTATTATCTTGGAGATTCGGTGACCATACCTTGATAATAACAGTCTGACCATTCAGCAAAGCTACACTAACTGTTCTTCAAGCCTGTGTAACAGCAAAATGTTAGGCACAAAGACCACAGTTCTCCAATTAGGGTTCTGGCCTTTCTACATTTATCAATGACACAAATGACATTCGCTGTGACAATGGTTTGCTGTCACTTCCCAACCTCACTGCAGCCAGTAACAAGAACACTACTACTACACTACTACTAGGGCGGCATGGTGGCACAGTGGTTAGCACTGCTGCCTCACAGCGCCAGGGACCCGGGTTCAATTCCCGGCTTGGCCCACCAACTGTGTGGAGTTTGCACATTCTCCCCGTGTCTGTGTGGGTTTCCTCCGGGTGCTCCAGTTTCCTCCCACACTCCAAAGATGTGCAGGTTAGGTGGATTGGCCATGATCAATTGTCCCTTAATGTCATGGGACTAGCTAGGATAAATGCATGGGGTTATGGTGATCGGGCCTGAGATAGCATTGGGATTGTAGTCAGTGCAGGCTCAATGGGCCGAATGGCCTCCTTCTGCACTGTAGGGATTCTATGATTCTATACCCTCCTCCTCCAGGGCTGCTCCTTCATTGCCTGGATGAATGGGATTGTCCTCGCTTGCTTCCAACTTTCACAACGACGGGGAATCTTCTGAGATGGCTTCTCTTCTCAGTCTCTCACTGTTACGCCTGAGACTCCCAATGATCTGCCCTCGGAGCTCTCCTGTTTCCCATCCACATGATGCAGCTCGGTGATGTCATCCAAAGGCACGAGGTCAGAGTTCGCACGTACTTTGATGAGACCCAACTTTGCTTCCCCATATTGCTGGGTGAATGTCAGTGTACAGAAACTGCCTCTGGGAAAAGCAGGAAGAAATGGGAACATATCCGTATTTCTTTTACTGTATTCTTTTACGGGACTTCAGCACCTGACATGGCCAGCACTTATTGGCCATCCCTAATTGCCTTCGAAAAGGTGGTGGTGAGCTGCCTTCTTGAACTGCTGCAGCCCATGTGGCGCAGGTACACCGACAGTGCTGTTAGGGAGGGAACTGCGGGATTTTGACCCAGAAACAGTGAAGGAACGGCGATATAATTCCAAGTCAGGGTGATGTGTGGATTCAAGGGGAACCTGCTGGTGGTGGTGTTCCCATCTGCTGCTTTTGGTCCTTCTAGATGGTCATGGTTATTGATTTGGGAGGTGCTGTCGATGGAGCCTTGGTGAGTTCCTGCAGTGCATTTTTGTGTATGGCACCAGTAAGTGTTGGTGGTGGAAGGAGTGAATGTTTATGCCGTTGGACGGGCTGCTGGATGGTGTTGAGCTTCTTGAGTGTTATTGGAGCTGCACTCATCCAGGCAAGTGGAGAGTATTCCATCACATTCTTGAATGGTACCTTGCAGATAGGCTTTGGGGAAAGAGGAGGTAAGCTATTTGCTGCAGAATTTGCAACATCTGACCTGTTCGTGTATTCAATGGTAACCCTGGATGTTGGTAGTGGGCTTTCAGTGATGGTAATGCTATTAACTGTTGAGGAGAAATGGTTGGGTTCTCTTTTGGCCATTGGCACTTGTGAGGCGTGAGGGTTATTGGCTTAGCTTTTTCTTATTTTTCTAGCATTTTGCCTCTAAAGCCCTGAAAAGGGTCGAGTAAATTACCCCACCCCCCCTCCCCCCGACAGAAGCTAACCCCCCCCCCGACAGAGACTAACCCAGGAAGCATCAATTCAATTCAATAAATAAAAGCAAATTACTGCGGATGCTGGAATCTGAAATCAAAAGAGAAAATGCTGGAAAATCTCAGCAGGTCTGGCAGCATCTGTAAGGAGAGAAAAGAGCTGACGTTTCGAGTCCAGATGACCCTTTGTCAAAGCTGACTGACATGTGGGCATGGGAGCAGGATTGTGTGTTAAAATGATACGCAATGGGAAGGTCAAAGTTCTGATTGCTGAAGATGCTCAGCAAAGCGATCGCCCAGTCTATGCTTGATCTCTCTGATATAGAGGAGACCACATTGGGAGCAGTGAATACAATAGACCAAATCGAAAGAGGTGCAAGTGAATCGCTGTTTAACCTGGAATGAATGTTTAGGGCTGTTTGGAGCTTTGACCATTCAATTTCATTCACTGTAAAATTGTGTACAGAATGTGGAAGTGAAAAGAGAGGGAAAGAACGGTTGAATTAAGAAAGCGAAAAGTGAGACAGAAAGACAATAAGATGATGGTAAAATAAATGTCTTTTTAAGATTTTAAATACTAATTAAATTTAGAAGGAATGAAACTCCATATTTGTCAGAGGAGTTGTTTGGCAGTAAGTAAGACATAACACCATTAAAAATACATTTATGCCTGATACAGCAATCCTATGTTCCTCAGGCATGTTCAGTGGGTACATAAGTGGATAACTACATCAACTCTTATAGTGCAGCTTGCGAAGGATCAGGATGACCAGGTTAACAATTTCTGGATTTCTATATTCATGTTGCTGTCTGATGTACTCCATAATTGTGCACAGTTTTGGTCCCCTTATTTGAGGATTGATATAGTGGCATTGGAGACAGTTCAGAGGAGGTTCACTAGATTGATTCCAGAGATGAGGGGTTTGTCGTATGAAGAGAGATTGAACAGTTTAGGCCTACACTGTCTGGAATTTAGAAGAATGAGGGGAGATCAAATTGAGGTACACAAGATGATAAAAGGCATGGATAAAGTAGAAGTGGAATGGATGCTTCCCCTTGTGGGGCATTCTAGGACGAGAGGTCATAGTCGTAGGATAAGGGGGAGCAAATTTAAAACAGAGTTGAGGAGAAACTACTTCTCCCAAAGGGTTGTGAATCTGTGGAATTCGTTACCCCAAAGTGTGGGGGATGCTGGGACAGGAGTAAATGTAAGGAGGAGTTAGACAGATTTTACTTTGGTAATGGGTTGTAGGGTTATGGGGAGAAGGCAGGAAAATGGGGATGATCGAATGGCGGAGCAGACTCGATGGGCCGAATGGCCTAATTCCGTGCCTATATCTTATGAACTTATGAACTATAATAACAGTGAATGCTGTTAGCCTTGTTGTTATTTTTAGAGCAAAATCCTTGCCCCTGTCTTTTACCCCACCATAGACTTTTTCCTGATTCTGCACTCATACCTCCCATTGACGGGTGCACTAGGCTGAAGCAGATTGCTCACAACATTGCTTTCCACTCCATGACATAGATTGAATACTTTCACCCTCATCGCATCATCTGTCTTCGCCCCTGCCTCGACTGAACTGGAACTACAACTCTCACTCAACCATTTCTTGCCTCGATTATTTCAATGCTGTCCTTCCCAACCTTCCAGTCTTCACCCTCCTTAAACTGGACCTCATCCAAAGCTCAGCTGCCTGTATCCTACCCAGCAACAGATGTTGCTCTCCCCACTACCTCCTGTGAATTCTAACTTGCTTTGGCTCCTGATCTAGCAATAGCTCAACATTGACATTCACATGTTCAAATTTCTTCATGGTTTCACTCCTCCCTATATCTGTAAACCCGTCTAACCCTATAATTCTCCATGGACATTTTGTCCTTCCAACTCTTGACTTGTGCATCACTATGCTTTTCACCTCATCCACCTGAAGTTAAGGACCCAAATCCACTCTCCAAACCTCTTGGCCTCTCCACTTCTCCCTCCTCCATCGACCCTTCTGAAAATCGACCTTTTTGACCAACCTTTACTCAGCAGTCCTAATGTCTCCTTTGGATCTGTGTCAAGGTTTGTCCGGTTAACCTTCTGTGAAGTGCCTAGGTAGCAGTGGGCAACTTGCAGCCCTGGGGCCACATGTGACCCATCTGTGTTCTGAGTGCGGCCCACAAGACATTTTGCTGATCGTTTTCCATGCACAGGATTGCTACATTCCGCTGATTTCGGTCCGTGTAGGTTTTTTCCTGCCAGTATGACTGGAGTGATACGCACATAAAGCAAGGGTAAGTGAAGTGTTGATTGCTCACAACATTGACTGTGAGAGCCGTGCACCCCCTCTGTGTCCAAATATTTCTTTTGCTTTTACCATTTAAGTAGATGACAATTCTATTAATATATAAATGATGAAGCATTTTCTGTGACCCGTTATGAAATGCACAGAGTGTATTAAATGTATGCAATAATATTCATGTGGTCATGGTCAATTGGGCCAGTGAACTGACGAATGGCAGATGGAGTTTAATTTAAATAAATGCGAGGTGATGCATTTTGGTAGATCGAACCAGGGCAGGACTTACTCAGTTAATGGTAGGGCGTTGGGGAGAATTACAGAACAAAGAGATCTTGGCTCCTTGAAAGTGGAGGCATAGGTGGACAGAGTGGTGAAGAAGGCATTCAGCATGCTTGGTTTCATTGGTCAGAACATTGAATACAGGAGTTAGGATGTCTTGTTGAAGTTGTACAAGAATTAGTAAGGCCACACTTGGAATACTGTGTACAGTATCACCCTATTATAGAAAAGATATTATTAAATTAGAAAGAGTGCAGAAAAGATTTACTAGGATGCTACTGGGACTTGATGGTTTGAGTTATAAGGAGAGGCTGGATAGACTGGGACTTTTTACCCTGGAGTGTAGGAGGCTTAGGGCTGATCTATGTCACCTATGTCAGACTCCTAATTATTGACTACAGCTCAGCCTTCAACACTATTATTCCCACAAAACTCATCTCCAAACTCCGTGGCCTGGGCCTCGGCACCTCCCTCTGCAACTGGATCCTGAACTTCCTAATTCACAGACCACAATCAGTAAGGATAGGCAACAACACCTCCTCCATGATCATCCTCAACACCGGTGCCCCACAAGGCTGTGTTCTCAGCCCCCTACTATACTCCTTATACACCTATGACTGTGTGGCCAAATATCCTCTCCAATTCGATTTTCAAATTTGCTGACGACACCACTGTGGTGGGTCGCATCTCAAACAATGACGAGACAGAGTACACGAATGAGATAGAGAATCTGGTGAACTGATTTCTATGATTTCTATGAACTGGTGCGGCAACAATAATCTCTCTCTCAATGTCAACAGAACGAAGGAGATTGTTATCGACTCCAGGAAGCGTAAAGGAGAACATGCCCCTGTCTACATCAATGGGGACGAAGTAGAAAGGGTCGAGACCTTCAAGTTTTTAGGTGTCCAGATCACCAACAGCCTGTCCTGGTCCACCCCATGCCAACACTATAGTTAAGAAAGCCCACCAACACCTCTACTTTCTCAGAAAACTAAGGAAATTTGGCATGTCAGCTATGACTCTCACCAACTTTTACAGTTGCACCATAGAAAGCATTGTTTCTGGTTGTATCACTGCTTGGTATGGATCCTGCTCTGCCCAAGACCACAAGGAACTACAAAAGGTTGTGCATGTAGCCCAATCCATCATGCAAACCAGCCTCCCATCCATTAACTCTGTCTACACTTCCTGCTGCCTCGGCAAAGCAGCCAGCATAATCAAGGATCCCACGCACCACGGACATTCTTTCTTCCACCTTCTACCTTCAGGAAAAAGATATAAAAGTCTGAGGCCACGTACCAACTGACTCAAGGACAGTTTCTTCCCTGCTGCTGTCAGACTTTTGAATGGACCTACCTCGCATTAAGTTGATCTTTCTCTACACCCTAGCTATGATTGTAACACTACATTCTGCACTCTCTCACTTCCTTCTCTATGAACGGTATGCTTTGTCTGTATAGTGCGCAAGAAACAATACTTTTCATCGTATGTTAATACATGTGACAATAATAAATCAAATCAAATCATATCATATCAAATTAAATCAAAATCTTATCGAGGTTTATAAAATAATGAGGGGCATAGATCAGCTAGGTAGTCAACATCTTTACCCAAAGGTAGGAGAGTCTAAAACTAGAGGGCATAGGTTTAAGATGAGAGGGGAGAGATACAAAAGGGTCCAGAGGGGCAATTTTTTCACACACACAGAGGGTGGTGAGTATCTGGAACAAGCTGCCAGAGGTAGTAGTAGCGGCGGGTACAATTTTGTCTTTTAAAAAGTGTTTAGACAGTTACATGGGTAAGGGCGGCATAGAGGGATATGGGCCAAATGAGGGCAATTGGGACTAGCTTAGTGGTTAAACGAAAGGGCGGTATGGACAAGTTGGGCCGAAGGGCCTGTTTCCATGCTGTAACCTCTACAACTCTATGACTCTATGATTCGTGAACGAGCCCAATTTCAATCTTGCGGCCCACTGAGATGATGGAGGGCCACTCATGCAGCTCACTCACTAGCCGAGGGACATGATCCTTTGTTATAGGAGCTATGTAAATGCAAGTTGTTTTTGACTATCGTTGACCTGTCTGTCCAGGATATCCAAGGCTGACAAGACCACACAAGAGCAGAGACACAAACCTACCATCAGAACACAATTCTCTATTTATTCAAGGAATTGGACCAAAAGCCACTGTCCTGGTAAATGTACATTGAGCCACAAAGTCCAGACGGTGGGTAATTAACCATCAAAAATAAAACAAACATGTGGCATGATATAAGCTATGCTGTTACACAAATGCATGTGAGTGTTTATCTTTGTACATGTCAAACCATTAGAATAAAATGGTCCAGCTGAAACTAAACTTGAAAGAATCCAAGTCTAGCAGCATGCAAACAAGCCCACAACAGACCTGGATTAACCCAGTTCTCTGAACTGTAATGTTCATTTTTATTTCCACGTTTTTTGGGTAATATTGGCATGACGCAAGAGAGAATGCCATGTCCCTCCTGAACCTCTGTTATGAAAAGTCTGGGAGGCTTCAAATTTACTGCAAATGAACCATGCCCTGGAGTGACCGATGGCGTGGATTCGCTATCTTGGTCAAACAACATCACGTCATGTATCTGCTCGCTTTGTCCAGCTGTCAGATACATGGGGCAATTGTCTCTCTGACATGTCCGTTGGCAGCATGCGACTACCCTTCATTATGAAAGAGGAGACAAAGTTCCAATGAGAACAAGTCCCAGTAATTCAAACTCAGCCAAGGCAGCCCTCCATGGTAACCTTCGCCACTCACCGTGCATGTGAATGGGCTCTGGTGACAAGAGTGAAAGGAGGTTTCCAGTGATGATTTCCTGCCGCAGTGATCTGTTCCTTCCCAGCCTAAGAATTCATACTCTCGAGTCTTGCTTATCAGTGTCGATCCACCCCTGAATAACAAACCCATCTGCATTCACTGCAATGACCCTTCATTGCCAATTGTATCACAGTGGAGGAGGGCGAGAGGTGCGTGTGTGTGTGTGTGTGCTGGGTTTACAGGGGCTGGTTCAGTGCTAATTCCCACTGTAATGACCTGTCACTCATATTGTGAAATGCCAATCCAACTGGTGGGAATTCAGACTCAAATGTTTGAAAAGGAAACAGTAACAACGGATACAAAAAGGATGCCAGTGCACTTCAATTATGGCCGGACAAAAGCAACGTAGGAGCTCGGGCTAATTATCGCAATGATAATGGTTTGAGTTTTCTAAATAGGTTTATTTAAAACCTCTTCACATTAAATGTCATTTTCGAACCTAATACTTGATGGAAAATTTCAACAGTCCTCATTTATAAAAATTAGACTTGGCACGTCTGGGTAAAAATTAATGCACATTATCGGAGCCCAGACTTGGTGTTGTAGCAGCAGCTTGTATTCAAACTGAGAGGCTCAGAGCTGTGGAGTCAGGGGAAGACTCCTGTTATTCCCGGTTCCTCAGAAATAAAGTATTACCTGTAGTTGATCACCACAGTGGCCACTGAAGAATAGTGGAAGCAGTGGCTTACATTATGCACCTGAATTATACAGGAAGGCACCTTCAACAGGGTTTAGGCCCCTGATAGTTCATTCAGGATGGCATGATGGCACAGTGCTTAGCACTGCTGCCTCACAACACCAGAGACCTGGGTTCAATTCTGACCTTGGGTGACTGTCTGTGTGGAGTCTGCACATTCTCCCCGTGTCTGCGTGGGTTTCCTCCAGGTGCTCCCGTTTCCTCCCACAGTCCAAAGGTGTGCAGGTTAGATGGATTGGCCACGCTAAATTGTCCCCCAGTGTCCAAAGATGTGTAAATTAGATGGATTAGTCATGGTAAATGTGTGGGGTTACAGGGATAGGGAGTGAGAGGGCCTGGGTAAGATACTCTGTCAGAGAATCACTCCAGATGATGGGCCGAATGGCCTCCTTCTGCACTGTAGGGATTCTATGATTAGCAAAAAACAGGGAACCTAATACCTGCTTTCGGCATCTGTTGGGTGTCTAAAAATTATCATAAGAATTTACTAGTTGGATCAGCATCTGTGCAGGTCCCTGTCCCAGCATTAAACCGATATGCTTTGGGTTACTTACTGCCTGAATAACTGCCTCTCTTAGGCATGCTCATTTCTACCCCGAAAGCTGGCTGCTTTGCCGAGGCAGCGGGAAGTGTAGAACGTTATCATTATTGTCGTTGTGACTGGAACGCAGAGGTGAGGGACAGTAAATGCTGCAAAACATTTGCCAAACAATATCACAACACTCATTTGTCACTTTTGCGGTATCGCTATGGAAACGGTATTTATTTTACAGCTAAGAAAAATCAAAGTTTTACCCTGAAGTCGTATTTTACATGTTGAGTAACCCCAAAACAGGTGGTGAGTCATCAAGTTTAACGTTTATTCATCAGTGTCACAAGCAGGCTTACATTAACACTGCAATGAAGTTACTGTGAAAATCCCCTAGTTGCCACACTCTGGCACCTGTTCGGGTACATTGAGGGAGAATTTAGCATGGCCAATGCACCTAACCAGCACATCTTTCAAACTGTGGGACGAAACAGGAGCACCCGGAGGAAACCCACGCAGACATGGGGAGAACGTGTAGATTCTGCATAGACAGTGACCCAAACTGGCAATCGAACCCGGGTCCCTGGCGCTGTGAGGCAGCAGTTCTAACCACTGTGCCACCGTGCCGCCCCTCTCCCAAGTGAAAACAACTATTGGTTGGAACTGCTGAAGACGGATTCCGGGACTCTGCATTCAATTTGATTTGATTTAATCTGATTGGATTTGATTTGACTTATTATTGTCACATGTATTAGTATACAGTGAAAAGTATTGTTTCTTGTGCACTATACAGACAAAGTATACCGTTCATAGAGAAGGAAATGAGAGAGTGCAGAATAGAACATAGAACATTACAGCGCAGTACAGGCCCTTCGGCCCTCGATGTTGCACCGACCTGTGAAACCAATCTAAAGCCCATCTAACCTACACTATTCCAATATCATCCATATGTTTATCCAATGACCATTTAAATGCCCTTTAAATGTTGGCGAGTCCAGTACTGCTGCAGGGGGCATTCCACATCCTTACTACTCTCTGAGTAAAGAAACTACCTCTGACATCTGTCCTATATCTATCACCCCTCAATTTAAAGCTATGTCCCCTCGTGCTAGCCATCACCATCCGAGGAAAAAGGCTCTCATTGTCCACCCTATCTAATCCTCTGATCATCTTGTATGCCTCTATTAAGTCACCTCTTAACCTTCTTCTCTCTAACAAAAACAGCCTCAAGTCCCTCAGCCTTTCCTCATAAGACCTTCCCACCATACCAGGCAACATCCTGGTAAATCTCCTCTGCACCCTTTCCAATGCTTCCACATCCTTTGGCCGCACCAGAGTTTTGTACAGCTGCAACATGACATCATGGCTCCGAAACTCAATCCCTCTACCAATAAAAGCTAACACACCGTACGCCTTCTTAACAACCCTATCAACCTGGGGGCCAACTTTCAGGGATCTATGCACATGGACACCGAGATCTCTCTGCTCATCCACACTACCAAGTATCTTACCATTAGCCCAGTACTCTGTAATCCTGTTACTCCTTCCAAAGTGAATCACCTCACACTTTTCCACATTAAACTCCATTTACCACCTCTCAGCCCAGCTCTGCAGCTTATCTATGTCCCTCTGTAACCTGCAACATCCTTCCGCACTGTCCACAACTCCACCGACTTTAGTGTCATCTGCAAATTTACTAACCCAGCCTTCTACGCCCTCATCCAGGTCATTTATAAAAATGACAAACAGCAGTGGCCCCAAAACAGATCCTTGCGGTACACCACTAGTAACTGAACTCCAGGATGAACATTTCCCATCAACCACCACCCTCTGTCTTCTTACAACTAGCCAATTTCTGATCCAAACCGCTAATCACCCTCAATCCCATGTCTCCATATCTTCTGCAATAGCTTACCGTGGGGAACCTTATCAAACGCTTTACTGAAATCCATATACACCACATCAACTGCTTCACCCTCATCCACCTCTTTGGTCACCTTCTCAAAGAACTCAATAAGGTTTGTGAGGCACGACCTACCCTTCACAAAACCGTGCTGACTATCCCTAATCAAATTATTCCTTTCTAGATGATTATAAATCCTATCTCTTATAATCCTGTCCAAAACTTGCCCACAACGGAAGTAAGGCTCACTGGTCTATAATTACCAGGGTTGTCTCTACTCCCCTTCTTGAACAAGGGGACAACATTTGCTATCCTCCAGTCTTCTGGCACTATTCCTGTAGTCATGATGTGGAGATACCGGCGTTGGACTGGGGTAAACACAGTAAGAAGTTTAACAACACCAGGTTAAAGTCCAACAGGTTTATTTGGTAGCAAAAGCCACACAAGCTTTCGGAGCTGCAAGCCCCAGGAAGAAATAAACCTGTTGGACTTTAACCTGGTGTTGTTAAACTTCTTACTATTCCTGTAGACAATGGTGACATAAAGATCAAAGCCAAAGAATGTAGTGTTACAGTCATAGCTAGGGTGTAGAGGAAGATTAACTTAATGCGAGGTAAGTCCATTCAAAAGTCTGACAGCAGCAGGGAAGAAGCTGTTCGTTACTTACTTAAATTTTATTGATTTATTAGTCACAAATAGGCTTACATTCACACTGCAATGAAGTCCTGTGAAAATCTCCTAGTCACCACACTCTGGCACCTGTGTGGGTACATGGAGGGAGAATTTACCACGGCCAATGCACCCTAACCTGCACATCTTTGGATTGTGGGAGAAACTGGAACACCCAGAGGAAACCCACACAGACACGGTGCGAACTCTACACTGAAAGTGACCCAAGGCGGGAATTGACCCCGGGACCCTGGCGCTGTGAGGCAGCAGTGCTAACCATTGTGCCATCGTGCCTCCCCATGGTCGGTTGGTACATGACCTCAGACTTTTGTATCTTTTTCCCAATGGCAGAAGGTGGAAGAAAGAATGTCTGGGTGCGTGGGGTCGTTAATTATGCTGCCTAGTATAGTAGGGGGCCGAGAACACAGCCTTGTGGGGCACTGGTGTTGAGGATTATGTGGAGGAGGTGTTGTTGCCTATCCTTACTTATTGTGGTCAGTGGGTTAAGGAGTTCAGGATCCTCTCGCAGAAAGAGGTGCCAAGGCCCAGGCCACAGAGTTTGGAGATGGGTTTGTGGGAATAATGGTGCTGAAGGCTGAGCTGTAGTCAATAAATAGGAGTCTGACATAGGTGTCCTTGTTATCTCGGTGTTCCAGGATTAGGTGCAGGGCCAGGGAGATTGCATTTGCTGTGGACCTGTTGCGGCGGTAGGTGAATTGTAGTGGATCCAGGCAGTCCAGGAGGCTGGAATTGATTCGTGCCATGAATACCCTTTCGAAGCACTTCATAATGGTGGATGTCAGAGGCACCGGACGATAGTCATTAAGGCACACTGCTTGGCTTTTCTTTGGTACTGGGATGATGGCCGTCTTCTTCAAGCAGACAGGGACCTCAGATTGTTGTAAAGAGAGGTTGAGGATGTCTGCGAATACCCCCGCCAGCTGATCCACGCAGATCCGAGAGCTCGTCCGGGCACCCCATCCGGGCCAGTCACTTTCCGTGGGTTGACCTTCGAGAAAGCTGCTCTGATATCTGCAATGGTGACCTCAGCTACAGGTTCATCCAGGACTTCCAGGGTGGAGGGCATGCTCTCGCTGACCTCTTGCTCAAAATGGGCATAGAATGCATTGAGCTCATCAGGGAGAGGTGCATTGGTGCCGGCGATTTTATATGCCTTTATCTTGCAGACCTTGCCATAGTCAGCGGGGGTCGGTGTGGCTAGCCTGGGACTCTGACTTGGTCCGGTACTATCTTTTGGCATCTTTGATGGATCTCCTCAGATCGTATCTGGCTTTCTTGTATAGGTCAGTGTCACCTGACTTGAACACCTCAGACCTGGACTTCAGCAAGCAATGTATATCCCTGTTCACAGTAAGAAGTTTAACAACACCAGGTTAAAGTCCAACAGGTTTATTTGGTAGCAAAAGCCACACAAGCTTTCGGAGCTGCAAGCCCCTTCTTCAGGTGAGTGGGAATTCTGTTCACAAACAGAGCATATAAAGACACAGACTCAATTTACATGAATAATGGTTGGAATGCGAATACTTACAACTAATCAAGTCTTTAAGAAACAAAACAATGTGAGTGGAGAGAGCATCAAGACAGGCTAAAAAGATGTGTATTGTCTTTTTAGCCTGTCTTGATGCTCTCTCCACTCATGTTGTTTTGTTTCTTAAAGACTTGATTAGTTGTAAGTATTCGCATTCCAACCATTATTCATGTAAATTGAGTTTGTGTCTTTATATGCTCTGTTTGTGAACAGAATTCCCACTCACCTGAAGAAGGGGCTTGCAGCTCCGAAAGCTTGTGTGGCTTTTGCTACCAAATAAACCTGTTGGACTTTAACCTGGTGTTGTTAAACTTCTTACTGTGTTTACCCCAGTCCAACGCCGGCATCTCCACATCATGACTATCCCTGTTCATCCATGGTTTCCGGTTGGGGAACACACAGATTTGCTTCTTTGGCACACAGTCTTCTACACATTTACTAATGAAGTCAGTTACTGTAGTGGCGTACTCGTTCAGGCTGGTCGCAGAGTTTTTCAATTCTGACCAGTCCACTGTATCCAAGCAGCCCCATAGGAGATCAACCAATTCCTCAGACCAACATTGCACAACTTTCTTTGATGGATTGTCCCGCTTCAGTTATTGCTTGTAAGCCGGGAGCAGGAGCACGGCCTTGTGGTCTGATTTGCCAAATTGTGGGAGGGCGGTAGAGCGGTAGGCATGTTTGATATTTGTGTAGTCTAGGATGTTTGGGCCTCTGGTGGAGCAGGAGATGTGTTGGTGGTAATTTGAGGGGTATAGATAAGGCGAATGGACAAGGTCTTTTCCCCAGGGTAGGGGAACTAGAGGGCATAGGGTTAAGGTGAGAGGAAAAAGATCTAAAAGGGACCTGAGGGGCAACCTTTTCACAGAGGGTGGTGCGTATAGGGAACGAGCTGCCAGAGGAGGTGGTAGAGGCGGGTGCAATTATGACATTTGGGCAAGTACATGGATGGGAAAAGTTTAGAGGGATATGGGCCAAACGCAGGCAAACGGGACTAGTTCAGTTGAGGAAACCCGGTCGAGGGGCATAGACGAGTTGGGTCGAAGGGCCTGTTTCCATACTGTACACCTCTGTGACTCTACGGCCGGTATTTAACGAGATCGCCTGGGCGAGGCTCATAAAATCCCGCCTGAGGCCAACAGAGAATTCTGTTCTGCGAGCCTCACCCTCCCCAATTCCGGGGTGGGCGAGGCGGTAAAATTCCAGCCTAAGTGCTCGACTTAAGAACCAAAGTTGTCCCTTTACATTTCTAATAATCAGTCGGTAAACTTTCGAAAGGCATTTAATCACATAGGTGCAGAGCTGCAGAAGAGATATTATAACTTTATGTTTGCTTACATGCTCCAAAGTTCATGTCATTGCAAAACCAGTATAGATTTATAATTGCTCTATTCAATGCTGTAAAAATAAAAGTTAGAATAGTGCTATCTGTTAATAAGACGAACTGCCCATTAACCCTGGGCCCTGTTCAGTGCGCACATTCCGCTCATTAGTTTATGAAATCATTCACAACCCGCTGCATTAGTATTCTCCTCCCGAGCTCGATGTTGCCCTGGAAGATTCCTTACTGCATTCACATGGGAAAACCACAGGGAATTACAGTCACTGACATAATTCACAAAAAAACTCCAGAACGTAACAGGAATGACAAACAGCCGCAAACAGATACCAAGCAGCTCAATGTCCTTAAGCCCCACTGAAGTGACAGACTTATTCCACAGTCAACATGCGGTTTGTAAGTGCCCAGGTCCTCTGCACTCCGTTTAGAATTGCAATACATTCCCATATCAGAGACATTTTTAACCTTTAAATGGAAACATTTAAAAGGATTTTGGAAACATTATCAGCAAATTATTTTTTGTCTGTAACACTAAAGATGTGCTGGTTAGGTGCATTGGCCATGCTAAATTCTCCCTCAGTGTACCCAAGCAGGTGCCAGAGTGTGGCGACTAGGGGATTTTCACAGTAACTTCATTGCAGTGTTAATGTAAGCCTACTTGTGATTAATAAATATACTTAATAAATAAGCTTAAACTTAAAACAATTGGCGATAGTAATTTTATCATCTGATGTTTCTAATTAAAGTTTGAAGTTTAGAGTTTATTTATTATTGTCACAAGTAGGCTTACATTAACACTGCAATGAAGTTACTGTGAAAATTCCCCATTTGCCACACTCCAGCATTTGTTCGGGTACACCAAGGGAGAATTTAGCCAATGCACCTAACCAGCGCATCTTTTGGACTGTGGGAGGAATCCGGAGCAGCCGGAGGAAACCCACGCACACACGTGGAGATGCGCAGACTCCGCACAGACAGTGACCCAAGCCAGGAATCGAACCCGGGTCCCTGACGCTGTGAGGCAGCAGTGCTAACTACTGTGCCATCATGCCATGCACCAGTGTTTCCTCCCAGACCAATTTGAACCAAAATGAGTCTTTCACGATAACAGGTACTGGATGGCAGTTATTTTGATTTGATTTGATTGGATTTGATTTATTATTGCCACATGTATTAACATACAGTGAAAAGTATTATTTCTTGCGCACTATACAGACAAAACATACCGTTCATAGCGAAGGAAAGGAGAGAATGCAGAATGTAGTGTTACAGTCATAGCTAGGGTGTAGAGAAAGATCAACTTAATGCAAAGTAATACCATGTCTTCAAAACTCTAAAAGTGAGAGGAAGAACTTGCATTTCCATCGCACCTTTCACAACCTCAGCATGACCCAAAAGACTTCACAGCCAATGAAGCGCTGTTGTAAAGTAGGCCCACTCACCAGCCTAAGTAGCCCATCACTGCACCAGAGCCTGCGTGCAACCCCTCCCCTTCATGCAAATCAAATCCCGTCCACTCTTTCCTGTGTCTGCGATTTATTGTTCTACATCAGGTTCCAGCCTCCCCACCGCCAATCCTCTATCTGCCTGCCATCGTCCCCCCCAAACCCCCTTCACCCTGTCTACGCCATGGTACCCACAAACCCCCTTCACCCTGTCTCTGCCATCATCCCCCTCTAACCCCTTTCACCCTCATGTCTCTGCCATTGTCCCCCCAAATTCCCTTCACCCTCATGTCTCTGTCATCATCCCCCTCTAACCCCCTTCACCCTGATGTTTCTGCCTTCATCCCCCCAAATCTCCTCCACGCTCATGTCTCTGCCATCGTCACCCTCTAACCCCCTTCACCCTGATGTTTCTGCCTTCATCCCCCCAAATCTCCTCCATGCTCATGTCTCTGCCATCATCTCCCTCTAACCCCCTTCACCCTCATGTCCCTGCCAACACCCCACCACAAGCTGCCTTCATCCTCATGTCTCTGCCATCGCCCCCCCCCCCCCCACACAAACTATTCCTGCTCCTAATTTATATGTTAATAGCTCAAAGAAAGCCGCTTGATTGACACCCATCGAGCACCCTCACCATTCAGTCCCACCACCAGCAGATCACAGCGGCAGCAGGATGTACCTTGAACAAGGTGCTCTGCGGTAAGTCACCAAGGCTCCTTGAACTGTACCCGCCAACCCCGTGAGCTTTATCAGCTTGAAGGACAGGGTCAGCAGAGCCAGAGAGTTGGTGCAGATTCAATGGGCTGAATGGCCTCCTCCTGCACTGTAGATTAGGTGGATTGACCATGCTAAATGGTCAGGGATTCTATGATTCTACGTCTGTGCCCTCACTGTGTTCCTGGGTGAAAATCCAGAAGTTGCCTCTCTAATAGAACATGACACGGAATGCAGGAGTTCAACAAGGCAGCAGCCCATCATCTTGCCAAGGGTGTTTAGATATGGGCAAGAGAAACGTTTGCCTTGCCATGATGCCCAGATCCCATGAGACAAACACGGATGTGGTGAGGTGGGTTGGAAGGGAAGAAGGTTCACTCACCCTAGTGGTGTGGATTAAATCATTGACCTTTCTCCTGCACTGCAGGGCAGTGCTCCCCTTCACCCCACCAATGTGGCAATCTCCTCGCAGGCCGTGGTGGTCAGCTGGGATGGCCTCCTGTAGCCATCCCTAGGGAAGAAGACATCCTGTCTTTACTGAACTGCCTCCAGATGATGCTCCAGGGAATGTCACTGAAACGAGAAGCCACTACTTGCTGCCTTCTTGCTCATCCTATCATTCCTCCTGTTAGTGAAGTGTTGTCCTGGTGCCATTTATATATGGCGCCCAGGCATGATGGCAGGGCAACTGACAGTGGAACGTGTACATGCTTAACTAATGAAGCAGGGAGTGCACGATTGTGGGTAAAAGCCTCATTCTGTGGCACAAATTACTCCCATTTTCTCATCTGGCCACAGAATCTATGACGGCGGGATAGTGAACAGGGGAGAGTTCGGTCCATGGTGTCAGACTTAAACAGAGATGGGGACACAGTGGTATGGTCACCAGAGAAGGTTCAATGGTACTGGACAAGGCAGGGGGGTCCAGTGATGGTCAAGAGAGCAGACAGATTGTGGCATGTGGTAGCTGGTGTGCGGAGGGGGGTGTTGGATGCAGTTTGCCTGCTAGCTTATTGAACCTGTCAACCCCACCCACCCTATCCCCATAACCCTGTGCATTTACCATGGCTAATCCACCTATCCTGCACATCTTTGGACATTAAGGGGCAACTTAGCATGGCCAATGCACCTAACCTGCACATCTTGGGGCACTAAGGGGCAACTTAGCATGGCCAATCCACCTAACCTGCACATCTTGGGGCACTAAGGGGCAACTTAGCATGGCCAATCCACCTAACCTACACATCTTGGGACACTAAGGGGAAATTTAGCATGGTCAATCCACCTAACCTACACATCTTGGGACACTACGGGCAATTTAGCATGGTCAATCCACCTAACCTACACGGTAGCACAGTGGTTAGCACTGCTGCTTCACAGCTCCAGGGACCTGGGTTCGATTCCCGGCTTGGGTCACTGTCTGATTGAAGTTTGCACATTCTCCTCGTGTCTGCGTGGGTTTCCTCCGGGTGCTCCGGTTTCTTCCCACAGTCCAAAGATGTGCGGGTTAGGTTGATTGGCCATGCTAAAATTGCCCCTTAGTGTCTTGAGATGTGTAGGTTAGTGGGTAAAATATGTAGGGATATGGGGATAGGGCCTGGGTGGGATTGTGGTCGGTGCAAACTCGATGGGCCGAATGGCCTCTTTCTGTACTGTTTCTATGATTTCTATCATCTTGGGACACTAAGGGGCAATTTAGCATGGCTAATCCACCTAACCTACACATCTTGGGACACTAAGGGGCAATTTAGCATGGCCAATCCACCTAACCTACACATCCTGGGACATTAAGGGGCAACTTAACATGGCCAATCCACTTAATCTGCACATCTTTGGACATGATTTTTACAACTCACCAATTCCAAGGAAAATGTTGCAAACAGCATCACCCTCTCAACATACTGCTCTTGGACATGACATAGGCCTTTGACTCAGTAAATTATGAGGCCCTCTGGGAGATTCCGTTGAAGTATGGATATTCTCCAGCATTCCTTACCATCCTGCTTCATGACGATGTGTGAACTGCGATCCTTATCATTATATTAATTAGTGGTCACTAACAGTGAAAATGAAATCTTTTGGCATGTACTGACCACAGATTTCCAACAGATGGTTGAAGTTGTAGTCAGTGCATGCCTGAAATTTCTGAACTCTGCTGCCAACAGAAAAGGCTCCAAACTGGCAGTACAAACTCTGAGAATTAGCCCCAGGTTGTTAGCACAACAGGAATGAATTACTAGTCCATGAATAGTGCTGGAGTGTACAAAGTATTTTTGCAGTTTAGCAAGGGTGACTGAAGTGTTTGGTAGTTTAGCATGATAGCAGTAGCATTTTCAGTCATGGAAAAGTATTAGGTAGGAGCCTGTAGAGTGAAGGTTGCTGGGATACTTGACATATGTTAGTAGTCAAGACAAAAGACACAGCAAGAAACTAGACAAGACTAGCCCACGGTGGGTGTGAAGCCAGTGATTAGAGGTCGATAGGAGTCAGTCTTTAGAATGCTCAGTAAGACAAGACAAGAGATCTCCAACGCTTAGCACTTATTGTAATGGCAATTGCAGTCACTGGAATGCCAAAGTACACAGCAAAACAGGACAACTTATCTGAAACAAAAACAGAAAAATGCTGGAAAATCTCAGCAGGTCTGACAGCATCTGTGGAGAGAGAATAGAGCCTGGATGACCCTTTGTCAGAGCTGGTCTAAAACACTTTGAGCCTATTGTGATAGACTGTGAGCCACAATGACCAAGTCACAGTCACAAAAGGTCAGGGACTATATGTAAAAAAAGACACTGGGAGGGATTTTCCAGCCATTCCTGGTGGCAGATCTTCCAGTCCTGTCGATGGCGACCCCCACCTCCCCGCCTTTGTGTTCCCCAGCAGTGAAGGGTGTGAAGAACGGGAAGACTCATTGATACTGGTGGAACTGGAAAATCTTGCCAGTGACCAATGACAGGTCACTTCTGCCGCTGTAAAACACGCAATGGGGGGGGGGGGGGGGGAGAGGGTGTGGGGGGGGGGGGTGCGGGATGGGGGGTTGTTGATGGAAACTTTCACCCTGTGTAGCAACTCGGATAGTAGAATAGTGATTTGGTCCAGATTGATCAAGACAGGATCTGCCTCCATTCACTTCAATAAACCATCAAATGAACCGTACCTGAGTCTTGAAGTCTTTGATTTCACTGCGACAATTGGCGTAGTCAGCAGGACACTCATATTGTGCCACTGGGGTGGCAGAGCAAGATGCCTGGAATGCGCTGTGAGAGGAGATGGTGGAACCAGGCACTTTAGCAACATTTAAGAGGCATCTGGATGAATAGGGAGGGAATAGAGGGATACGGATCGAGTAAGGGCAAAAGGTTTTTCAAAATTTAGTTAGGGCATCATTATCAGCATGGGCCTGGAGGGCTGAAGGGCCTATTCCTGTGCTGTACTTCTCTTTGTTCTTTGTTTGAATTAACCACCCATAGATAGAACAGTTAGCCTGACCAGATCAATGTGGGTGAGTATTAAATTGGACAACTCCCGATGGTAAAGGCACCAGGGAAAGGGTCAGAACCGCACTGGTCTAACCCGAAACCGTACAGAGAGGTCTGAACTCAGAATAGGGATGGCTATCTAAAGGGAACAAGGGTCTAGATTTAGGACCAGAAGGAATCATAACCAGATTCATAGCAGACCAGGAAAAGAAAAAGAAAGATGAGATCCAGGTGGCACCTTATTATGCCAAGTGAACTGCGAACAGACTCGTATCACACCTGGGACTGTCCAGACCCACTTCAGATGGAACCACAGGAGTGCTATTTGCATCTGATAAGCTCACATTGCTAGCGGAGTCAATGGATCTGCCTGGGGAACGGCTTCCCAAATATCAGACCCTAAACATAGATGCTAACTCTTTCAACCACTAATGACTGGTACATTCTCAGTCCCAAAATCAAAGCCAATTCCAGTCGTTGGGATAGACATCCCTTTTGAAGATATTGTGGAGAAGGAAGGTCAGGTGACCATTCTGAAATCCCTATGCACCTTTGAGAACTGGGAAATGGTCTGCTGTTTTAGCATCTAACTGGTGAGCCAGCAAGAAGCAGGCCCCTTCAGTGCTGCTCATCAAGCCTGTCTCTGCTGGAACCATCGCCGACAGACCTGCCCCAGCCTCTTTGTACCTATCTCACCTCAGATATCAGTGCCAGCTGAAAGATGAACACTACAACTCCGATTTTCACACAGCTGAACTCATAGCCCACGTGAAGGAATTCCTCATTCGAATCCAATTTGAACCCTGGAAATCACATGAACTAATATTCATTTCTGTGGTTCTTGTACTGCAGCACTCCTTTTCCCTATCCCCTCACTTTAGTGTGTGTGTGTGTGTGTGTGTGTGTTTGTGTGTGTGTATATATGTGTGTGTGTGTATTTGCTTGTGTGTGTATTTGTTTGTGTGTGTGTGTGCGTCTGTGTGTGTATGTGTGTGTGTATGTGAGTGTGTGTGTGTGTGTATTTGTGCGTGTGTATTTGTGTGTATTTGTTTGTGTGTATGTGTGTATGTATGTGTGTGTATGTGAATTTGTTTGTGTGCGTGTATGTGTCTGTGTGTGTGTGTGTGTGTGTGTGTGTATGTATGTGTATGTGTGAGAGTGTGAGAGTGTGTGTGTGTATGTGTGAGAGTGAGAGTGTGTGTGTGCATGTATGTGTATGTGTATGTGTGAGAATGTGTATGTGTGAGTATGTGTGTGTGTATGTGTGTGTGTGTGGTGTGTGATGTGTGGTGTGTGAGTGTGTGTGTGAGTGTGTGTGTGCATATGTATGTGTGCATATATGTGTGTGTGTATGTGTGAGAGTGTGCGCGTGTATGTGTGTGTGTGAGCGTGTGTGTGTGTATGTGTGTGTGTGAGAGTGTATGTGTGTACATATGTATGTGTGCATATATGTGTGTGTGTGTATGTGTGAGAGTGTGCACGTGTATGCGTGACTGTGTGTGTGAGTGTGTGACTGTATGTGTGAATGTGTGTGAGTGTGTGTGTGTGTGTGTGTGTGTGTTTGGAGCGGGAAGTTGCCAACACTCCTTCCCCTGAGTTTTTAAATGTGAAAATAAACTAACCTTCTGAGTTAATCCGAGCTCGGGAGCTGAGTTGTGGACTATTAGTAAATTGAGTTACAGAAACTGAGGGATTACTGAAAAACGGCACTGCAATATTTAAGAAGTTCAAAACACCTGCTGCTTAGAGACGTGTTAAGAGGAAATCCATGCAATTCGTCCATCTCTCTCCTGTCTATAAGAGGAATTGTTTGATCTTTCTATCCTGTGAGATAATTGATAAGATAGAACTCCAATTACACCCTTGTATGAAATAATTATGTTGAATAATATCATGCACTTAGAACTAACCTTCTGTCCAACCTACCCCCTGGCTTCGGGGACCTCCAGGGATGCAAGGGGGAAATGGGAGGCAGCTTTTGCTGATGATCTGTAATCAGAAAATCTCTCAGAGTTGCTTCATGTAAAGGGAAAGGATAGGTTTGCTTTAAGATGTGCATTCCCACTTGAAGTGGAGTCCCGGGAAGTGGCACAGGTCGTGTTGGCAGGCTGCCCAACTGTGCAGACAATTCGGAGGGCAGTCCGTCCTTCAAATATTAATGAGCTGGCAAGTCAAATGGGCCATGCCTCCCCTATCCACCCTCACTCCCAACACCCCGCACTCCATACCCCCTCTGACTAATCCATCACATCCCACAAGTCTTCAGAACGGTGTCACGGGAGCCAAGTGGGAGAGGAAATCTGTCAAAAGTTCTATCGCTGAGAAATTGAGATTGAGGAGCGAGTCATTGGCAGGATCGGGTGTGCCAGGCCTGTTTGCTTTCTTAACCTGCAATGTGTTTGAGTATGAGTTTCTGGTGAAGGTATTATCAGCCGCTAAGCCTTTGGTCTGTAGTGCATTGCACTCTGTTGGTACTCTGGAAAACGGAATAAGTGTGTTGATGAAGGTAGGGCAGTTGATGTCATATACATGGATTTTAGTAAGGCGTTTGATAAGGTACCCCATGGCCGGCTTATGATGAAAGTAAGGAGGTGTGGGATAGAGGGAAAGTTGGCCGATTGGATAGGTAACTGGCTATCTGATCGAAGACAGAAGGTGGTGGTGGATGGAAAATTTTCGGATTGGAGGCAGGTTGCTAGCGGAGTGCCGCAGGGATCGGTGCTTGGTCCTCTGCTCTTTGTGATTTTTATTAATGACGTAGAGGAGGGGGCTGAAGGGTGGATCAGTAAATTTGCTGATGACACCAAGATTGGTGGAGTAGTGGATGAGGTGGAGGGCTGTTGTAGGCTGCAAAGAGACATAGATAGGATGCAAAGCTGTGCTGAAAAATGACAGATGGAGTTTAACCCTGATAAATGTGAGGTGATTCATTTTGGTAGGACTAATTTAAATGTGGATTACAGGGTCAAAGGTAGGGTTCTGAAGACTGTGGAAGAACAGAGAGATCTTGGGGTCCATATCCACAGATCTCTGAAGGTTGCCACTCAAATGGTTAGAGCTGTGAAGAAGGCCTATAGTGTGTTAGCTTTTATTAACAGGGGGTTGGAGTTTAAGAGCCGTGGGGTTATGCTGCAACTGTACAGGACCTTGGTGAGACCACATTTGGAATATTGTGTGCAGTTCTGGTCACCTCACTATAAGAAGGATGTGGAAGCGCTGGAAGGAGTGCAAAGGAGATTTACCAGGATGCTGCCTGGTTTGGAGGGTAGGTCTTATGAGGAAAGGTTGAGGGAGCTAGGGCTGTTCTCTCTGGAGCGGAGAAGGTTGAGGGGAGACTTAATAGAGGTTTATAAAATGATGAAGGGGATAGATAGAGTGAACGTTCAAAGATCGGGTACTCAGAAACTGATACTCAAACACATTGCAGGTTAAGAAAGCAAACAGGCCTGGCACACCCGATCCTATTTCCTCGGGTGGATGGAGCTATTACAAGGGGGCATAACTATAGGGTTCATGGTGGGAGATATCGGAAGGATGTCCGAGGTAGGTTCTTTACTCAGAGAGTGGTTGGGGTGTGGAATGGACTGCCTGCAGTGATAGTGGAGTCAGACACTTTAGGAACATTTAAGCAGTTATTGGATAGGGCCATGGAGAACACCAGGATGATAGGGAGTGGGATAGCTTGATCTTGGTTTCAGATAAAGCTCGGCACAACATCGTGGGCCGAAGGGCCTGTTCTGTGCTGTACTGTTCTATGTTCTATGTTCTAAGTAGACATGTGAAATGAACGTCGCTCAGAATAACCCCAGTTACTGGGAAAGGAGAATCATAGAATCCTACAATGCAGAATTAAGCCATTTGGCCCATCGAGTCTGCACCGACCACAACCCCACCTACGCCCTGTCCCCATAGCCTTATGCATTTACCCTGCTAGTCCCCCTGACACTAAGGGGCAATTTAGCATGGCCAATCCACCTAATCAGCACATCTTTGGACTGTGGGAGGAAACCGGAGCACCCGAAGGGAACCCACGCAGACACGGGGAGAACGTGCAAACTCCACACAGACAGTGACCCAAGCCAGGAATCGAACCCGGATCCCTGGCACTGAGAGGCAGCAGTGCTAAGCACTGTGCCACCGTGCCATGCTTAAGGATTGAAGGATGTGTGCCGTTTTTATAATATTCCTTCAACCTGATCATATGTTGCGGAACTTTCTGGAACGTACAAGGCAGTGTGCAGTAAAGTTGGTCCTGGGTCAAAACACCTGATCCCCTCAAGCAATTGAACAAGTGACAGGGTAATAAAAGAGGATAGGGTTTATCAGAATACCATCGGGCATAAGGGTGTGGCAACACATCTATTGTTGATAAAAAATCCTTCTTCATATGAGGGCAGGAGACAGACGATCATTCACCACGGAACCATAGAATCTCCACAGTGCAGAAAGAGGCCATTCGGCCCATCGGGTCTGCACCATCTCTCTGAAAGAGCACCTTACCCAGGCCCTCCCCTATCATCGTAACGCCACGCATTTACCATGGCTAATCCAACAAACCTGCATATCTTGGGATACTAAGGGGTAATTTACCATGGCCAATCCACCTAACCTGCACATCTTGGGATACTAAGGGGTAACTTAACATGGCCAATCCAACTAACCTACACATCTTTGGACTGTGGGAGAAAACTGGAGCACCCAGAGGAGCCCCTCCTTCCTCATTCCATCCCACCCCCATACATTCTTCATTCTTTCAGTATCATTAAGGCACTGAATCAATAAACCATTGGTAAATCTGGCAATGCCCCTAAAACTAACAACATTGTTTCATTTTGTCAGAACATTGAATACAGAAGTTGGGACATCTTGTTGAAGTTGTACAAGACCACACTTGTAATACTGCATTGAGTTCTGGTCACCGTATTATAGAAACAATATCATTAAACTAGAAAGAGTGCAGAAAAGATTTACTAGGATGCTACTGGGACTTGATGGTTTGAGTTATTAGGAGGAAACTAGGGGTGATATTACAGAGGTCTATAAAAAGGTCAGCTAGATAGTCAACATCTTTTCCCAAAAGTAGGGGAGTCTAAAACCAGAGGGCTTATGTTTAAGGTGAGAGGGGAGAGGTACAAAAGGGTCCAGAGGGGCATTTTTTTCACTCAATGTCTGGAATGAGCTGCCAGAGGCAGTAGTAGAGGTGGGTACAATTTTGTCTTTTAAAAATGTTTACACAGTTACATGGGTAAGATGGGTATAGAGGGATATGGGCCAAACGTGGGCAATTAGAACTAGCTTAATGGTAAAAACTGGGTGGCATGGACAAGTTGGACTGAAGGGCTTGTTTGTATGTTGTAAACCTCTATGATTCTATATAAAAACATGCTTTGGAAATCTCCTTTGACTAAAACTATTCATCTCACATCCTTAAAAAGTGTTAATCCATCACAATCATTCATAATATCAATGAGAAAAAGCTTTAAACTTCTTCATTCCTCTTAATCTTATGTAAATCAATGCAGAAGTATTGAAAAACCTCTTCAAAGAATGTGCAAACTCCACACAGACGGAATTGAACCAGGTCCCTGGCGCTGTGAGGCAGCAGCACTAACCACTGTGCCACCATGCCGCCCTAAATGCAATAAATTAGTCCACGTACTGAAGCAATGCAAAAAAAGAGGAATTCCTTCTCCCCTAAGGAGATTTGGCATGTCAGCTACGACTCTCACCATCTTTTACAGATGCACCATAGAAAGCATTCTTTCTGGTTGTATCACAGCTTGGTATGGTTCCTGCTCTGCCCAAGACCACAAGAAACTACAAAGGGTGTTGAACGAAGCCCAGTCCATCACTCAAGCCAGCCTCCCATCCGTTGACTCTGTCTACACTTCCCACTGCCTCGGAAAAGCAGCCAGAATAATTAAGGACCCCACGCACCCCCAATACTCTCTTCCACCTTCTTCTGTAGGGAAAGGATACAAAAGTCTGAGGTCATGTACCAACTGACTCAAGAACAGCTTCTTCCCTGCTGCCATCAGACTTTTGAATGGACCTACCTCGCATTAAGTTGATCTTCCTCTACACCCGAGCTATGACACTACATTCTGCACTCTCTCCTTTCCTTCTCTATGAACAGTATGCTTCGTCTGTATAGCATGCAAGAAACAATACTTTCATTGTATACTCATACATGTGACAACAGTAAGTCAAATCAAAATCAAATTAAATCCTCTTGATTTGTGTTCTTGAGTGGTTCATGGAGAGTTTCTGCAAGCTGAAATCCAGCCTTGCCAAAGTTTCCAGTGGCTAACTCTTTATCAGAAGGATTGTGAAGCACTTTTGCTGAGAAATATGCGTGTCTGCCTCACTGTTTGAACCTCAGTTCAAAGCCTCCATCTTTTAAGATAAGGCATTTGAAAAGTTCAATGTTGATGAGATGTGTGGGGGGGTAAACAAATGAAGATGACTAATTGACTGCTTCAGAATTGACCTTCGAGATTCTCTTGAGTCCCAAAGAGAGTCTTCACGTTACTTAGGGACGGCCAACATAAATAATTGTGCTGAGCGAGCTCTGTTTCCAGTTGCTACTGGCAATGACACGTGGACGATCGCCAACCCCACTAACAACCTAATGACAACTTGCTGAATCATTCTAATTGATTTAATGACTGTCTGTTACCTGAGAGGAGTCCACAGGTGATACATGTACCGATACTGTCTAGACAGACTGACGGAAAATGCTCAGGTTTGGGGTCGACAGCACCCCTGACACTGCCCCTGAACGAGGAGCATATCTTCAGGAGAAGAGGGCAGGGAAGACTGAGATTTCTGCTCATCCTTTGACACAAACTTTTGTTTTTAAAATCTCTCTTTCTCGGTCTGTTCTGACCCCAGTTCCTCTTCCTGGAAGGGTTGACCTGATGGGGAAGCCGTCACTGCTCCGCAGGTTAATGTTGCATCAATTTACTGGAGCTCTATCTCAGTGTTTCAAGATGGATGCTGTTGGCTGAAGATGGGTGTCTTTGCTTTGCTTTGATTTGATTTGATTTATTATTGTCACATGTATTAACATACAGTGAAAAGTATTCTTTCTTGCGCGCTATACAGACAAAACACACCGTTCATAGAGAAGGAAAGGAGAGAGTCCAGAATGTAGTGTTAGAGTCATAGCTAGGGTATAAAGAAAGATCAACTTAATGCGAGGTAGGTCCATTCAGAAGTCTGATGGCAGCAGGGAAGAAGCTGTTTTTGAGTCGGTTGGTACGTGACCTCAGACTTTTGTATCTTTTTCCCGATGGAAGAAGGTGGAAGAGAGAATGTCCGGGGTGCGTGGGGTCCTTAATTATGCTGGCTGCTTTGCTGAGGCAGCGGGAAGTGTAGAAAATGTCAATGGGTCGGAGGCTGGTTTGAGTGATGGACTGGGCTTTGTTCGTGACCGATTGTAGTTTCTTGCGGTCTTGGACAGAGCAGGAGCTGATATAACCAGAAAGAATGCTTTCTATAAAAATATATGGATAAAAGCCAATTATTGTGGATGCTGGAATCTGAAACCAAAAGAGAAAATGTTGGAAAATCTCAGCAGGTCTGGTAGCATCTGTAAGGAGAGAAAAGAGCTGACGTTTCGAGTCCAGCTGACCCTTTGTCAAAGCTTCTATGATGCATCTGTAAAAGTTGGTCAGGGTTGTAGTGCACATACCAAATTTCCTTAATTTTCTGAGACTTTCTTAGCTATAGTTAGATATATAGTTAACCTGTTACAGTTAGCCTGCTAGATAAAGTAGTAAGGGAATACTGCACTCCCAGAGGTCCATCTTTCATATGAGATGTGAAGTCAAGGCCTTAATGGCCTGCTTAGGTGGATGTTAAACTTCTTATGGCATTATTTTGAAGAAGAACGGTGAAGATTTTCCCGGTGTACTGGCCAGTATTTATTCCTCTATCAACAGCAGAAGAACAAACCAGGGGCAGGACTTACACAGTTAATGGTAGGGCCCTGGGGAATGCTGTCGAGCAAAGATACCTAAGGATGCCGGTACATAGTTCCTTGAAAGTGGCATCGTAGGTGGGCAGGGTGGTGAAGAAGGCATTTGGCACACTTGCCTTCATCGGTCAGAGCATTGAGTACAGGAGTTGGGATGTTATGTTACAACTGTACAAGACATTGGTAAGGCTCCATATCTGGAGGACTGCATACAGTTCTCGTCGCCCTGCTATAGGAAGGGTGTTACTAAACTGGAAAGGTCAAAACAGGATTTACAAAGATGTTACTGGGACTCAAAGGTTTGAATTATAAGGAGAGGCTGGATAGGCAAGAACTTTTTTCCCCTGGTGTATAGGAGGATGAGGGGCGACCTTATAGAGGTATATAAAATCATGAGGGGCATAGATAAGGTGAATTGCCAAGGTCTTTTCCTCAGGGCAGGGGAGTCCAAAAATAGAAGGCAGAGGTTTAAAGTGAGAGGGGAAGGATTTAAAAAGCACCTGAGGGGCAACTTTTTCACACAGAGGGTAGTGCGTGTATGGAATGAGCTGCCAGAGGAGGTGGTAAAGGCGGGTACAATTACAACATTTAAAAGGCATTTGGACAGGTACATGGTACAAGGTTTGGAGGGATATGGGCCAAACGCAGTCAAATACCATCTGAGGAGGACACTGGGTTGCAAGGGAGTAGAATAGACAGTATTACAGTTGATAAGGAGGATGTGCAGGATATTCTGGAGGGTCTGAAAATAGATAAATCCCCTGGTCCGGATGGGATTTATCCAAGGATTCTCTGGGAGGCAAGAGAAGTGATTGCAGAGCCTCTGGCTCTGATCTTCAGGTCGTCGTTGGCCTCTGGTATAGTACCAGAAGATTGGAGGTTAGCGAATGTTGTCCCATTGTTTAAGAAGGGGAACAGAGACTTCCCCGGGAATTATAGACCGGTGAGTCTCACTTCTGTTGTCGGCAAGATGTTGGAAAAAATTATAAGGGATAGGATTTATAGTTATTTGGAGAGTAATGAATTGATAGGTGATAGTCAGCATGGTTTTGTGGCAGGTAGGTCGTGCCTTACTAACCTTATTGAGTTTTTTGAGAAAGTGACCAAGGAGGTGGATGGGGGCAAGGCAGTGGACGTGGTATATATGGATTTTAGTAAGGCGTTTGATAAGGTTCACCATGGTAGGCTTCTGCAGAAAATGCAGATGTATGGGATTGGGGGTGATCTAGGAAATTGGATCAGGAATTGGCTAGCGGATAGGAAACAGAGGGTGGTGGTTGATAGTAAATATTCATCATGGAGTGCGGTTACAAGTGGTGTACCTCAGGGATCTGTTTTGGGGCCACTGCTGTTTGTAATATTTATTAATGATCTGGATGAGGGTATAGTTGGGTGGATTAGCAAATTTGCTGATGACACCAAAGTCGGTGGTGTGGTAGACAGTGAGGAAGGGTGTCGTAGTTTGCAGGAAGACTTAGACAGGTTGCAAAGTTGGGCCGAGAGGTGGCGGATGGAGTTTAATGCGGAGAAGTGTGAGGTAATTCACTTTGGTAGGAATAACAGATGTGTTGAGTATAGGGCTAACGGGAGGACTTTGAATAGTGTGGAGGAGCAGAGGGATCTAGGTGTATGTGTGCATAGATCCCTGAAAGTTGGGAATCAAGTAGATAAGGTTGTTAAGAAGGCATATGGTGTCTTGGCGTTTATTGGTAGGGGGATTGAATTTAGGAGTCGTAGCGTTATGTTGCAACTGTACACAACTCTGGTGCGGCCGCACTTGGAGTACTGTGTGCAGTTCTGGTCCCCACATTACAGGAAGGATGTGGAGGCTTTGGAGAGGGTGCAGAGGAGGTTTACCAGGATGTTGCCTGGTATGGAGGGGAGATCCTATGAGGAGAGGCTGAGGGATTTGGGATTGTTTTCGCTGGAAAGGCGGCGGCTAAGAGGGGATCTTATTGAAACATATAAGATGATTAGAGGTTTAGATAGGGTGGATAGTGATAGCCTTTTTCCTCTGATGGAGAAATCCAGCACGAGGGGGCATGGCTTTAAATTGAGGGGGGGTAGTTATAGAACCGATGTCAGGGGTAGGTTCTTTACCCAGAGGGTGGTGAGGGATTGGAATGCCCTGCCAGCATCAGTAGTAAATGCGCCTAGTTTGGGGGCGTTTAAGAGATCCGTAGATAGGTTCATGGACGAAAAGAAATTGGTTTAGGTTGGAGGGTCACAGTTTTTTTTTTTTTTTAACTGGTCGGTGCAACATCGTGGGCCGAAGGGCCTGTTCTGCGCTGTAATGTTCTATGTTCTATGTTCTATGTTCTAAATGGGACCAGTTCAAGTTTAGGAAACCTGGTCAGCATGGACAGGTTGTTTCCATGCTCTATGACTCTAACAGATTATCTGGTCATTCTCATGTGAATGTTTGTGAGAGTTTGCACAAATTGGCTGCCACGTTTCAATGTTAAAATCATAACTGCACTCGTATTTAATTGGCGGAAGCATTTTTAGGCATCAGGCACTATGTAAATGCAAGTCTTTCTGTCTTTGATTCTTAGGGATGGATTTTCAACAAGGTGACAGGTATCAGGGGTCAGGAATTTCCCCCGCCCCAGAATCCTGTCTCTGTCCTGGATAAGCACACTTGCCCGATTTTCATGTTGGGGAGCCAGACACGAGCTAGAGGTGTCCCACTGCCTCTGAGGCAGCAATGGAGATAGTTGGGTGATGAGGCTGGCAGGCTGGAAGGCACATCTTGGTTTACTGAAACATTGGTCAAGTTGTAATTATGTTTTAGGCCTTCTAGTCCTCTCCCTTCACCATCCCACCTGTCCCATGCCCCCTCTGCCCACCCCATGCTATCCCCCATAAACCCCCCAATTCCCTCCATACTCCTTCCTATGCCCCACTCTCTGTTCAAGACCCTTAATTTGGTCTTTATACTCCCATTCTTCCTGTACCACCCCAAGCATCTTCTGTACTCGTTCTATGCCACCATGCGTTCTTCATTCTTCCAGTATCCTCAATGCGCAGAATCATTGAACCATTGGTAAATTTGAGATCAGGGATCATGGATGGGGGTGGGGGGGGTGAGCGAGCAAAATCCTGGGGGGTGAGGGCGGGGAGGTGACTGACAGATCTCCCTGTTCTCTTGCACAGAGAGATCTGTGCATCAGAATGATGAAGGAATAAATGCCGACATAATCAAAATGTAATATTGCTTCAGTACTGGAATGTATATTGTAGCAGATTTGCTATCAGATTATTAAGTAAATTTAAGCAGCTTGAAGTCAGTGCGGAATCTATCAGACACACCAGACTGCGATGTAATCCCACATGTTAAGCGTTGAATGGAGGTCGCCACCATACTTGGAGTTCAACTCTACTGCAGGCTGACAAATGCCGCGTACTTGGTTACGAACGTTTGAAGCTGATTGGAAAGATCGATGGTAAAAGAGATCAAGGTCAACAAAGAATTATCTCTTTAAAGAGCCTCGCAAACTGGATGAATGTACCACCAGTAATCCGCATCTCCAGAACAAGATTAACTCAGAGGTCCATGGTCCCAACGCCCTCTTCGATCCTGGTACCAGAAGAGGGAGAAAGGGAGATACGTAAATAGTTGATATTTAATCCATAAAGAGTATCAAGGTTCTGATTCTAAGAAAAAAACATAATCCTGGTACAGTTTACAAACCTGCATTACAGATTAACTCCGCTGTGATACTGAGGTCCATTCCAAAAAGCTGGGCAAGGAACGTCATTTCAGTTTTGAAAGTTGACACAGAAAAAGTTGAAATTAATTTCCGGAAAGAGCTCTGGTGGTTATTATTAACAGCAAGAAACCATCAAAAAGAAACTGCTGGATGGCTGAAGGTGGCAGGGGGGGTGGGGGTTTAATCACAAGTGGTAATTTCAAAGGCAATCCTGCATGATATTGTTACTAAAATTGTCAGTTGAGTTTGCAGTGAGGCTCATTTTCTTGTACTGAGGGCAAATATATTAATATACAGAGCCCCGTTCTTTGCAGACAGAAAGAACATGTACACACATTGCACCTGTTTCACCTAAACAAGGTAAGTGACAGCCATTTGCTTGTTCATTCCTCAGCACAATGCCATGACTAATCAGAGTCAAGCAGCCTGCTTGAAATTTCAAATAATGCTTGGCAGTTAACTGTCAGTCACGATCACCTGGTGCATTCCCCATGGCAATGCCTCGATCAACCACTTGCCAATCAATCAACCTTCTCTTCTCATACAGTATAAATTTATTGATTTCTCCTAACATGGGTATTTTTGCGATTGCCCTGATGAGTGCAAGATGAAAAGCTTTGGGAAAAAAATATCATTTTTCCAGCAATTTCCATGGAACTCTAAGCCGCTTGGGTTGAAAGTATTGCACAATCACAATAATTCCAAAAATCTATTCCACAAAGAGTCACAATGAGTCATAAATATTTTGAAAATTAAGCCCCTAAGAGATCCAGTTGTCCCATATTAAAGGAATTTGCGATATGAATGTTGAATGTCCTTATTGGGATTTTTTGATTTTTGCAGAGCTAAATTTGGAATAATGCATGCAGCCATATTTTTTAGTCACTCAGGACTAAGAATTGACAGACTTATTATTTAACAATTAATTTTCTCCATGAAAGAAGATGAAATACCTATGATACAAGGGAATTCAAGAAGAGTTTAAAGTTTATTTATTAGTGTCGCAAGTCAGCTTACATTAACACTGCAATGAGGTTACTGTGAAAATCCCCTAGTCGCCACACTCCGGCGCCTGTTCGGGTACACTGAGGGAGAATTTAGCATGGCCAATGCACCTAATCAGCACGTCTTTCAGACTGTGGGAGGAAACCAGAGCACCCGGAGGAAACCCACGCAGACACGGGGAGAACATGCGGACTCCGCATAGACAGTGACCCAAGGCTAGGCATCAAACCTGGGTCCTTGCGCTATGAGGCAGCAGTGCTAACCACTGTGCCACCATGCCGCCCCAATGTGAAGCAACGTGAAGGAACATATTCGACTTAATATGATGAGGAAACAGTGATGGAAACATGGAACCTGTTTTCTCCCTACTAGCTGCGGTCAATTGAAATGTTTAACCCTGGGTTGGTTGCGTCTTTGCTGGGTAATTAGGGTTGCCAACCCTCCAGGGTTGACCTGGAGTCTGCAGGATTTGAAGATCGATTTCCAGGACCCAGCTGTGTGCAAGGCTGAAGAAACAAAATCATCGGGGCATTAAAAAATATTTTGCTCTTGCCATTTCCTTTGAACATTTCCCTTTAGCAGATATAAAAATATTCAAAACTGGGGGGCAAAAAGGCTGTTTGATTGACAATCAATCATCATCCAATTGGATATTGAGTCTTCTTGCTTTCCAATTGGTGCAGGAAGGTGGTGCATGACAAGGAAGGATAGACCCTTCTGTCGAAGGGTCAACCAGACTGGAAACGTTGGGTCTATTCTCTCTCCACAGATGCTGTCAGATCTACTGAGATTTTCCAGCAATTTCTGTTTTTGTTTCAGATTCCAGCATCCGCAGTAATTTGTCTTCATACAAGGATGGATGTGCTGGTTGACTAATGGCTGGAGTGTGAGGGCAAGTCATGTGATGAAATCTCCAGGAATGCATTTAACCACAGTTGGCAACTCTGTAAGGACATGAAATAAAGGCAAGTCAATGGAACTGAGCAGTTCCGTATTTTTGAATCGAAAGGTGAAATGGGCTATAGGGTTGAATGGCCTGCTCCTGTTCCTAAGGCCCTCATTTTAGCCTAGAAGTGTGTCCTGTGCAAGAGGACTGTTTTGAGGCTGGAGAAACCATTTTTTCCGGGTTTTCCTGTGGTTTTTACTGCAGGGCTCCTTTCATTTGTTTTCTGCTGGTTAGCCTGCCCCTGGTTAGCCTGCCTGGCATGCTGAGCAATGGAGACTGTTTCGGGGAGGCTGCAGTGGATGAGAACAGGTAGGTCTAGTGGGAGGATGTCGGAGATGGTGACGGGAAGCAGAGGGGTGTCCTGTTTTTGAAAGGGAAGCTCCGGCTGAGGAGCTGGGAGTAGGGATTTTCTGATCACGGGGATTCCTGATTATATGTATGGGTGTTGAGTGGATGTTTGATGGGGGGAGTGGGGAAGCAGATGATGGTCGGTGGGGAGGGCTGATCGGGAGGGGTGGGAGTGGGGATGGGTGGGTTTCAAAGTCAGGGGGAGCAGACAGATCACTGTTGGAGGAGTGGGTTAACCTTGTAGATAGCTAGGCCTTGAGGAAACAGCCCTACTCTTCTTGCCACCCAAGCAGTGCTGTATAAACACTGACCTCATTGATTCAGCCCCTCGCACCTCCTTTCACCTGATAGGTTTCACATAGAATCCTACAGTGCAAAAGGAGGCCATTCAGCCCATCCCACCAGGCCCTATCCCCGTAACCCCATGCATTTACCCTAGTCTAGTCCACCTGACACTAAGGGTTGGCCAACCAACCTAACCCACACATCTTTGGACTGTGGGAGGAAACAGGAACACACGGAGGAAACCCACGCAGACACGGGGTGAATGTGCAAATTCCACACAGACAGTGACCCGAGGCTGGAATTGAACCCGTGTCCCTGGCGCTGTGAGGCAGCAGTGCTAACCACTGTGCCACCGTATCATTTCCTGAGGTCCGGGAAGCCTGTTTGACATGTGGTAATGGCTGTTAAAATGCAGTGGAGATGCCGGCGTTGGACTGGGGTAAACACAGTAAGAAGTTTAACAACACCAGGTTAAAGTCCAACAGGTTTATTTGGTAGCAAAAGCCACACAAGCTTTCGGAGCTGCAAGCCCCTTCTTCAGGTGAGTGGGAATTCTGTTCACAAACAGAGCATATAAAGACACAGACTCAATTTACATGAATAATGGTTGGAATGCGAATACTTACAACTAATCAAGTCTTTAAGAAACAAAACAACATGAGTGGAGAGAGCATCAAGACAGGCTAAAATGATGTGTATTGTCTCCAGACAAGACAGCCAGTGAAACTCTGTGGGGGTTACAAATAGTGGGACATGAACCCAATATCCCGGTTGAGGCCGTCCTCGTGTGTGCGGAACTTGGCTAAACCTCTCGCCAAGATGTCGAGCGGTGTTCATTCATCCGTTGTCGCAGCGTCTGCAGAGTTTCCCCAATGTACCATGCCTCGGGACATCCTTTCTTGCAGCGTATCAGGTAGACAACGTTGGCCGAGTTGCAAGAGTATGTATCGTGTACATGGCAAGAAGAGTAGGGCTGTTTCCTCAAGGCCTAGCTATTTACAAGGTTAACCCACTCCTCCAACAGTGATCTCTCTGCTCCCCCTGACCTTGAAACCCACCCATCCCCACTCCCACCCCTCCCGATCAGCCCTCCCCACCGACCATCATCTGCTTCCCCACTCCCCCCATCAAACATCCACTCAACACCCATACATATAATCTCACGAACATCTCGCCAAGGCCATCCCCACACCCCCACTTCTTGCCTTCAAACAACCGCACAACCTCAAACAGACCATTGTCCGTAGCAAACTACCCAGCCTTCAGGAGAACAGTGACCATGACACCACACAACCCTGCCACAGCAACCTCTGCAAGACGTGCCGGATCATCGACACAGATGCCATCATCTCACGTGAGAACACCATCCACCAGGTACACGGTACATACTCTTGCAACTCGGCCAACGTTGTCTACCTGATACGCTGCAAGAAAGGATGTCCCGAGGCATGGTACATTGGGGAAACTATGCAGACGCTGCGACAACGGATGAATGAACACCGCTCGACAATCACCAGGCAAGACTGTTCTCTTCCTGTTGGGGAGCACTTCAACGGTCACAGGCATTCGGCCTCTGATATTCGGGTAAGCGTTCTCCAAGGCGGGCTTCGCGACACACGACGGCGCAGAGTCGCTGAGCAGAAACTGATAGCCAAGTTCTGCACACACGAGGACGGCCTCAACCGGGATATTGGGTTCATGTCCCACTATTTGTAACCTCCACAGAGTTTCACTGGCTGTCTTGTCTGGAGACAATACACATCATTTTAGCCTGTCTTGATGCTCTCTCCACTCATGTTGTTTTGTTTCTTAAAGACTTGATTAGTTGTAAGTATTCGCATTCCAACCATTATTCATGTAAATTGAGTCTGTGTCTTTATATGCTCTGTTTGTGAACAGAATTCCCACTCACCTGAAGAAGGGGCTTGCAGCTCCGAAAGCTTGTGTGGCTTTTGCTACCAAATAAACCTGTTGGACTTTAACCTGGTGTTGTTAAACTTCTTACTGTGTTAAAATGAAGACAGGCATCTCCATTATAATTGAATTACTAAACCATTTCCTGGGAGAAGATTAGTCGTCAACCTTCAGGCCTGCTTCTGGTTAGTCTTGATGTGGAGATGCCGGCATTGGACTGGGGTGGGCACAGTAAGAAGCCTCACAACACCAAGTCAAAGTCCAACAAGTCCTTCAGGTGAAAGCTCGTGATTCCAAATAAACCTGTTGGACTTTAACCTGGTGTTGTGAGACTTCTGTTTAAACTGGTAGTGTGCAGCACTACCAGTTTAATTGCTGCTTTAGAGTTTTAACTTTGGCATGGCAGTAACCCAAGGCTTTTTTGGGAGGTAAGATTCAGTCCTGTCCTATCTCTTTCTGCCATTCATGAAACATTAAAGGCCAGTTCCATATCGACGAGATAAGCATTTAGATAACAAGGCGCTAATAAAACTGAATCCAAATGCCAGGTCATTCCTTTACTTTTTTTTATTCATTTATGGGGCGTGGGCGTCACTGGCTGGGCCAGCACTTATTGCCCATCCCTAATTGCCCTTGAACTGAGAGGACATTCAAGAGTCAACCACATTGATGTGTGTCTGGAGTCACATGTAAGCCAGACCAGGTAAGGATGGCAGATTTCCTTCCCTAAAGGACATTTGTGAATCATATGGGTTTTTACGACAATCGACAATGGTTTAATGATCATCCAGATTTTTATTGAATTCAAATTTTACCATCTCCCATGGCAGGATTCAAACCCGGGTTCCCAGAGCATTACCTTGGGTCTCTGGATTACTGGTCCAGTGATGATACCATCATGCCACTGCCTCCTCCATCAGGGGCTATACACTATTCCATTGCACAATACTTCTCTGGATCTATCTAATGGACATATCTATTGAGAAACTACAGGTTACAACTTATATTTAATAAATGGATGTACATGAACTCATGATAACTCATGAACAAGATTGGTTATATTGCACGGTTCCTGATCATATTCACATTAGAATTCTAAAAATAGAACTATCATTAGGAAATCATTCAAATGGAATTTTAGCAACTAAATTTAGTGTTAAAAAATTATTTATTAGTCACAAGTAAACTTACACTTACACTGCAATGAAGTTACTGTGAAAATCCCCTCGTCGCCACACTCCAGCACCTGTTCGGATACACCGAGGGAGAATTTAGCATGGCCAATCCACCTAACCAGCACGTCTTTCGGACTGTGGGAGGAAACCAGAGCACCTGGAGGAAACCCGCACTGACATGGGGAGAACGTGCAAACTCCACACAGACAGTGACCCGGGTCCCTGGCACTGTGAAACAGCAGTGCTAACCACTGTGCCACCATGCCGCCCCTAATTCTAGTGACTTGCCTGTGAATTGGTCTTCCTGTCATTATAATTGTGAGATAATTTCTATGAAGAACAACACTCTGATTGTTTTAATGTGAAAATAAAATCTAAAAAAAACCAGAAGGGATAATTTAAGAACAATAATAGACACATGGTATGCTCTGAGGAAGCATTTGCCCTGGTGAATGTCAATAAATAATCTTAGCCATGATTCAGACTTCAGCCATTTCGATTTCAAGAAAGCAAACCATTTCTGGGAGACTGTTTCTCTGATTCTCAGAGGACATTACACAAGTACGGAACATCTCTGCATAAAGCAAGCTCCTGTAACCTGAATCGTTCTTATGCACACACACCACTACTGCCACAATCCTCCAAGCATTAAACAAGAGCCAGCTGAAATACCCAAACGGCATTGGATAAACACTCGTACTCTAATGAAGCAATATTTCTCTGCCCTGGGATAATCTTACACTTTTCCACATTGCTTTTATTAAGGCAGTTTACAGTAACTTGGCCATAACTCCTAGAATGAGCAAGGCCGATTCCAAACAAATCATCAAGTGCATGACCCCCCTAGTCAGATCTACAATAAATACTGCAGCACATAACCACTGCTGCTATATATTTAGGAGATTTCCTAAATCACATCAAATAAGGAGAACATAGATGTGGGATGTGATTTTGCCACCTCACCGCGTCCGGCAACCCGTGTGGTGAGTCGGGAAGAGAGCGTGTAATGCTCAAAATCATATCCGCTCCCGACGCAAAACCGTTTGCGATCTTCCTGGCCCCATTTCAATGGTGAAAACCTCCTCACGCCCATTTTGGGTGCGAAGCTTATTACCATGAATTTGACTGGATTTCACTATCATTGGAGGGGGCCAGCACGCATGTTCACCCCACCGCCCCCCAACCCCCGGCTGCTTCCTACCTCCCTGGCAAGATGACACGCCGGCACCAATCACTACTGGTCTGCACCAGCGCACACATGGTGAGCTGGTCATTCCGGGCGGTGGAGGGGGAGGGAGGGGAGGTGGGGGGGTGGTGGTGGGGGGTGGAGGGGGGGCGCTGAGAGGCCATTGAAGCCCCCAGATTCTCGGGGACATGTCCGGGCAGTGTCCGTCAGGCAGTACCAACTAGATACCCTGGCAGTGCCCAACAGACACCTTGGCCGCAGACATCAAGCACCACTGGTGTGCCGAGACAGTGTCGGGGGAAGTGGGGGGTGGGGGGTGGGGGAGGGGCGGGGTCGGTGGGGGGGGGGAGGTGAAGCCATGGTGGGATCAATGAGGGGTGATGCTATGCAGAGGACCTATGCAGTGGGGCTATAAGGGGGGGGTCATACGGAGGGTTCATGCAGGTGGGATATGCACGGGGGGTGGATATGCAAGGGGCTATGCAAGGGGCTATGCAGAGGGCCTATGCGGTGGAGCTATGCAAGGGGACTATGCAGAGGGGTCATACAGGGGGGTCATATAGGAGGGTCATGTAGAGGAGCTATGCAAGGGGCTATGCAAGGTGCTATGCAGGGGGCTATACAGCAGGCTACGCAGGGGGTCATATAGGTTTGGATTGTGAAGGGAGTCATGATTGGGGGCATGTTGGGGGTCAGCCAGAGAATCCAGACCCTCAGGGCGGTCTTGATGCTTCAATTCTGGCGTCCATGTTGGTGTGGGGCGTGAACATGCCGCCGATGAAGGGAGGGTCCAATGTCCATGGGGGTTAGGAGGAGATCTCCCAGCTTAATGGCAGATTGGGGTGCTTGAGCACCCTGAAGCGGGCTCCACACACACACACACCCACTCCACCCACCCCTGTACCAGCGCCAAGCTCCCAGCTCTGCAAAAAGGCGACTGTGTTGAAATATTGTGATCCAGAAGGTGCCGAATAGACCAGCACAGGGATTCCCGTTTCCTCGCCGTTAGGACAGAATTGGCGTTAGTTTATGTCAATCCACGTGGAGTTGTTTAAATTTCAGAGGAGCAGTTAAAATTCTGAGTGCTAAAAATGCTCAGCTTTTAAATTGCACATCTTTCTTTCACTGGGATAATTGCAGAAATTAATTCCTGTCGGTTCCTCTTTCAAGCTTTTTAATTAAACCACAAATAATTCACTCAGATAGTCTGGTGGAATGTCAGCCAAGTGTATATCTGATGGGATTGTTTTCAGGATGAGGTTGTTTCTTCAATGCTTTCGCTCAGTGTAGAGGGTGAGAACTTTCTCATGCTAACAAGGCGAATCTTTACATCCAGCTATGTTTCTTTGAATAAATGCAGTAGCTGGCACGATGACAAATCATGAAGATCCCAAGTTGGGATGGCATGGTGGCGCAGTGGTTAGTACTGCTGCCTCACAGTGGCAGGGACCTGGGTTCAATTCTGGCCTTGGGTGACTATGTAGAATTTGCATGTTCTCCCCCTGTGGGTTTGGGTTTCCTCCAGGTGCTCAGGTTTCCTCCCACACACCAAAGATGTGCAGGTTAGGTGGATTGGCCATGCTAAATTGCCCCTTAGTGTCCAAAGATGTGCAGGCTAGGTGGATTGGCCATGCTAAATTGCCCCTTAGTGTCCAAAGATGTTTAGGCTAGGTAGATTGGCCATGTTAAATTGCCCCTTAGTGTCCCAGGATGTGAGGGATTAGTGGAGTAAATGCGTGGGGTTAGGGGGATAGGGCCTGGGTAGGATGCTCTGTTGGGTCAGTGCAGACTCAATGGGCCAAATGGCCTCCTCCTGCACTGTAGGGGTTCGATGGATTCTATGAATCCTAGTCAGTGCTGATCCCACCTTTGGGATGGCTGGGGTTTAGGATAGGATCAGCAGCCCCTGGGCTACGGCGAAGATTATTTAAAGGACAAAATTATTATCCAGTGTTGCCTCAAGAGAGGATAGGATAGGCCTTGGTTGTGGTGATCTTGTGTTCAGACAATACCAACTCTCACCAGTTAGGCTTCCATATGGAGAATGGATACTTAACTAAAGGCACACTGTACAATTGACTGGGAGGTCACAAACATGGAGCCATGACCCAGAATCCTCAGGATAGGAGTGGAAAGGGTGTGGACATATACACACATGAGAACGGAGAGGAAAAGACTTACTGAGGCCTGTCTCATCCAGACATGTCTACAGGACCATCAATCCCTATCCACTTCACTTGGGCAAGGTGTGTTAGGCTAATCAGGAAATAACATCAATTTTATTTAAAGATCTTTGGAATCTGATTATATATCAATGTAGCATTAAGTAACATTAAGAAAGCAGTGAATAAAGATGTGCGGGTTAGGTGGATTAGCCATGCTAAATTGCCCCTTAGTGTCAGAGGGATTAGTTAGGGTAAATGCATGGGGTTATAGGATAGGTCCTGGGTGGGATTGTTGTCAGTGCAGAGTCGATGGGCCGAATGGCCTCTTCTGAACTGTAGGATTCTATGATTCTATGAATAATGAATGGAAGCTCATGAAATATTTGATTTTCATTGGTGGATCTCCTGTGACATTGCTCATGAGCTGAGCAACAGGTCAGGTGTAAGTGGGGGAACTGGCACTGAGACCAAAGGTGAGAGCAGGACCCAAGCTGAAGTGAGTAGACTGTATGCCAACTTTCCACGGTCAGATCCAGAATCTGTAAGTTCAAAATAATTTTAAAAATGTATGTGAAACAGTCCTTGACTCATGAGGATTTGGCTTACTTTTATCCCAGTCTTTGTATATTCCTGGAAGGCAGAATCCACAAATCCATCTAGACATCACTCACAGGATATCTCTTGATGAGATGATACTCATCTCCCACTGTGTCCCATTGTCTCCACTGGAGATGACAATTAGTTTCTGAATGCTTTAGGAGTATTTTGATTGAAAACAGGTTGCCATGATCTCACAGAGTATTATTCACTAGCAATTCAGCCAATGACTGACTTTACATCCTCAGACATCTTTGGCTTGTGTTTTCAATCTAAAAAGTCATAGGTCTTATTTAAAGTTCAATATTTCCAGGTGTAATTTGGTATCTAATGCACTATCAATCACGATACGAGGACTCCAGTGAGTGAGTGAAATAACAGGCTTTTATTCGCAAAGAACAGGAGCACACCCTTGTAGCTGACCTGGCCCAGACTGAGGCGAGGAGGGGGAACCATCACCTTTATACCTCGCTCTGGTGGAAAGGGAGGAGTCTCAGGTGGAAACGGAGGAGTCTCGGGCCAGGTGCAGCATGGGTGTGTCCAGGCATACACATGTAGTTGCAGTGGTTCACCACAGTATCTTTCTTTCATTATTATGACACAATGTAAAGCTAGGTCCCAGCTACCCAGATGAAAAGGTCTTTGCTGTGTGGACCTGATCCATGAGGGAGAAAAAACATCCAGATAAATGCCGAGGAAGCAATAGGAAGAAGTTGAAGAGGAAACCCATGCCAGGGCTAAGACCCGGGCAAAGTTTAACAACCTCACATGAGTTGTCAATGCGAGTGGGTTTATCTCCATTTGGTTTACCCAATCAAAACTGCACCACTAGCCTTATCCGCTGCCCAATTCCCTACACCCCCATCACAAACCTGCCAAAAATATCAGGACGCAATGTTAACATTCATCTATTTGACCTCACCTTCCCAGACTTGGCGCCCACATCTCACACACACTGCCAGCTATTCAACATGACCCCCACTCCCACCACCTGGGATCCACAGCAAGGGTGGTCCTAAACTTCTATGAGGCTGAACTCAGTTTAGTTATGGGAGACCAGTGAAGACCCCAAAGAAATGGTGTGAACCCCATTGTTAATTGGCTTCAACATCTCAGGGTCAGCACGTCTTATGCATTGGCCCATTTTTATTACGGAATAACAAGAGACATCTAATTGCTATAATCCGTCTGTTCCTCTCAGGCACCATCAGTATTCACTTTGGTTCACCCACTGTACATAAAACTCCACGTCATGGTGACGGGGGTTCCACAAGAATGGCTGCCAGGATGATGGACTCCAAGTTGGGAGGGTTGTGGGCGAGTGTGTGGGGGGATGGTGGGATGCTGGGTGGAGAGAGGAGAGAGATCTGAGCTGTGAAATTAGAAAGAAGGATGGAATTTTTAAAAATTATTTATTAGTTTCACAAGGCTTACATTTACACGGCAATGAAGTTACTGTGAAAATCCCCTAGTCGCCACACTCCAGCGCCTGTTTGGGTACACTGAGGGAGAATTTAGCATGGCCAATGCACCTAACCAGCACGTCTTTCGGATTGTGGGAGGAAACCGGAGCACCTGGAGGAAACCCACAGAGATACGGGGAGAGAACGTGCAAACTCTGCACAGTGACCCAAGCCGGGAATCGAACCTGGGTCCATGGCGCTGTGAGGCAGCAGTGCTAACCACTGTGCCACTGTGCCGCTAAGAGAAGGTACAGACAGTGGCATAAAGGTAAGATGTATTAATAGTTGAACAAGGGTCAGCACTCAGTGAAAGCAAATCTTAAGAACAAGTGACAGATGCCTTGTGGGGAAGGGTAGGGACTGCACTGGGATAAAGAATATTGAATTTTAAAAAGAGGTCAAGATGGAGGAGTGTTTATGATCTGAATTGTTGGAACTCAATGTTAAGTCCAGAAGGCTGTCCACAACTCATAGAATCATAGAAGCATACAGTGCAGAAGGAGGCCATTCAGCCCATTGAGTCTGCACTACCACGATCCCACCTAGGCCCTATCCCCATAACCCCACATATTTATCCTGCCAATCCCCCTGACACTGAGGGGCAATTTAGCATGGCCAATCCACCTAACCCGCACATCTTTGGACTGTGGTGGGGAAACTGGAGCACCCAGAGGAAACCCACGCAGACACGGGGAGAACGTGCAAACTCCACACAGACAGTGACCCAAGCTGGGAATCGAACCCGGGTCCCTGGCGCTGTGAGGCAGCTGTGCTAACCAGTGTGTCAGTGTGCTGCCCTCACATCTCAACGGATGGCAATAGATTCAACACAGCCAATGTAAAATTGGCGTTTCCATGTCTCTATGGCTGGCCCACCTTTACACATCGCCTTTACCATAGACAATCATAGCTGTTTATTTCCACGCATCATAGTGCACAGGTTGCAGTATTATTGCACACTGCAAGATATATGGGTTTGACATGTTATAATAAATTAAAGAAAACAGAGCTATTCAGACATTAATGGTAACAACACAGCTCCTTCCAAAAATAATTAATGTTGGAGAATGTGAAGGCCATGCATTCACTGCATAAATAAACAGATGTATTCAGAGCCTGAAGACAGTGTTTATCACCATTGCTGAAGCAATTATAGTGTTTTTGTTTTGTGAGATTGATCCCTATCTTCTGGCAGAGACTGGGATACAAGCTGAGAAGTAATCTTTGACTTCTCCACTTAAAAATGCGGTGCTCAATGTTAACAAGCCAGATGTTTACTTCCATCTCGATAAGCCAGACATCTGTATTTTGCTTCCAGCTGGAAGGCAAAATTTGGGTAGGGTTCAGTGTTAAACTATTGTGTCTGTCAATGACTTGTGTCTGAACTGACAGTGGATAAACTATATGTTGTGAGTAAAGCCCAGTCCATCACGCAAACCAGCCTCCCATCAGTTGACTCCGTCTACACTTCCCGCTGCCTGGGAAAAGCAGCCAGCATAAGCAAGGACCCCATGCACCCTGGACATTCTCTCTTCTACCTTCTTCCACCGGGAAGAAGATACAAAAGTCTGACGACACATATCAAACGTCTCAAGAACAACTTCTCCTCTGCTGCCATCAGACTTTTGAATGGACCTATCTTATATTAATTTGATCTTTCTGGAACTGCAACTCTATATTCTGCACCCTCTCCTTTCCTTCTCCCCTTTATACTCCATGGCTGGTATGTTTTGTCTGTACAACATGCAAGAAACAATACTTTTCACTATATCCCAATACATGTGACAATAATAAATCAGCGCCAGGGATCTGGGTTGAATTCCTGGCTTGGGTCACTGTCTGTGTGGAGTTTGCATGTTCTCCCCGTGTCTGCGTGGGTTTCCTCCGGGTGCTCCGGTTTCCACCCACACTCCAAAGATGTGTGGGTTAGGTTGATTGGCCATGCTAAATTGCCCCTTTGTGTCAGGAGGACTATCAGGGTAAATAGGTGGGGTTAAGGGTGGCTTGGGTGGGATTGTGGTTGGTGCAGATTCGATGGGCCAAATGGACTCCTTCGTCACTGTCGGGATTCTATGATTCTGTGATTCTATGAAAATTATAAGAATGCTTTGGGGGTGAAAAATTATTTCTGTTATATATTTGAAATAAAGGTTTGATTTAATCTGAAATGAGTAGTTGCAAAGAGTAATTTCACAATGCCAGTGGTGACTATATTAACATATCATCATTGGCACTGTTGGGCTTATTTTGTCCAGCATGTCTCTTTTCTGATATCCAGCAGAGAGTTTAAAAAGAAGCAGGATTGAAGCTATAATTGTGCAGGCACGAGAGAAGGGAACTGCTGTATGTAGCATCAAGGGTCTGTGTTAAACATATAAACTTAAGATTGCATGATGATAGAGCATTGAGGGAGAGCCCCATGTGGAAACTACCTTATAAATAGTTAGCATAATGTTCAATAAAAGATAGAGTTTGCCCCATGCCTTATCTGTAAGTCCAGGGCCATGGATACCACATACCAAAAACAACAATAACAGATGGTGGCAACAGTTAAACACAATGGAAGGAACTACAAGTGAAAAGCCCAGTGATAGATAGGGAACTGGCTACAGGACAACAACAGCACAGGAAAATCTACACCAGAAGAAGCTAACGCGAAGGGAAGAGATGGTAAAAATCCTGGACGGGATTTTCTGGCTGTTCCCACTGGCGGGATCTTCTGGTCCTGCCGCCGACAGCGACACCCTCCCACCGCCTCCTCCCCCCTCCCCACCACCCCCCACAGCAGTTTCCCCAGCAGGGAGAGTGTGAACAATGGGAAGCTGGGTTGATAGCAATGGGATCAGAAGATCCCACCACTGGCCAATGGAGGGCCATGCTGCAAAACACAGCGTGGGGGTGGAAAATCTCTCCCCATCTTTACCAGAGAGCTTTGACCATGTGGAAGGCCCAGATCAAGCTGAGAAATGGGAGAACTAGCATCATAGATGTAGAAGAGTATCAGGCCTAGCAGAAAAGACTAGCAAGGCGCAGGTCAGTACCTTACTACACACCATAGGTAGTAGTGCAGATGACGTTATGGTAGGCAGTGTGTAAATGAGGACACAGCATCGTACAAAAAAGTTATTAAAGCCTTTGATACTCATTTTGATCTTCTCAAAAACAGCAGAGCTAAAGGGAGCAAAATTTAACAGGTGCCCCCAAAGACCGAGAGTATAAATTCCTTTAAAAATTAGCTCTGTCAATTAACAGAAAATTGCGAATATGAAGGCCCAAAGGCTGAATTAATTAGAGATTGTGTTGTCATGGGAACCTTAGAAGAGAGACACCGGCTGGAATTCTCCGGCCGTACACGCCGACAGGATTCTCCAGTCCCGCTGCAGTAAACGGAGAGTTGGCTGAGCCCCGAATTCTCCATCCTCGCTTACAGCGGTGAACAGCCAGAGAATCCCAGCCACCGTCTGATGTTTTCAACGCTGCAGGAAGACTTGACCATGCCAAGGGCGAGGCAGGAAAAAGAGAGAAAGCAAATCAGAAGATTTTTCGAGATCAAACAGATCGTGTGGAGAAAGTCAGCTGATACAGTCCAGTTCATAGCACTCATTCATGAATCACAGAAAACTAGCATGCAGGTACAGCAGATAATAAAGAAAGTGAATGGAACGTTGGCGTTGATAGCTAAAGGAATAGAATATGAAAGGAAGGAAGTATTGTTGCAACTATACAAGGCATTGATGAGGCCGCACCTGGAGTATTGTGCACAGTTTTGGTCCCCTTATTTGAGGAAAGGTGTTGTGGCATTGGAGACAGTTCAGAGGAGGTTCACTGGATTGATTCCAGAGATGAGGGGTTTGTCGTTTGAAGAGTGATTGAACAGTTTAGGCCCATACTCTCTGGAATTTAGAAGAATGAGGGGAGATCAAATTGAGGTGTACAAGATGATAAAAGGTATGGATAAAGTAGACGTGGAGCGGATGCTTCCTCTTGTGGGGCTTTCTAGGATGAGAGGTCATAGTCTTAGGACAAGGGGAAGCAAATTTAAAACAGAGTTGAGGAGAAACTACTTCTCCCAAAGAATGCCCCACAAGAGGAAGCATCCGCTCCACGTCTACTTTATCCATACCTTTTATCATCTTGTATACCTCAATTTGATCTCCCCTCATTCTTCTAAATTCCAGAGAGTATCAACCTAAACTGTTCAATCTCTCTTCATACGACAAACCCCTCATCTCTGGAATCAATCGAGTGAACCTCCTCTGAACTGCCTCCAATGCCACTACATCTTTCCTCAAATAAGTGGACCAAAACTGTGAATCTGTGGAATTCGCTACCCCAAAGTGCGGTTGATGCTGGGACAGTGAGTAAATTTAAGGAGGAGTTAGACAGATTTTTAATTGGTAATGGGTTGAAGGGTTATGGGGAGAAGGCAGGAAAATGGGGATGAGGAGCATATCAGCCATGATCGAATGGCGGAGCAGACTCGATGGGCCGAATGGCCTAATTCTGCTCCGGTATCTTATGAATCTATGAACTTATAAACTACACACCTAATCCCAAACAGTTACAAAGAGATGAGCGCTCAGTAACTGCAATTTTCAGTGTTCTTGTGGTGGAAGGAAAAGGCTGAATCAGCACGAAGAATGAACTGCCAAAAATGCGCAATGCCGTACCTACAAGAAGAGAAGCCATTTTAAATCAATTTACCACAGCAAACAGCTTTTAACCAAAGAACAAAAGGAGAAATGGCTAAGATCATGTAAGATTCAGGAAATTGAACATATTCAATAAAATGGGTGGCACGGTGGCACAGTGGTTAGCACTGCTGTTTCACAGCGCCAGGGACCCGGGTTCGATTCCCGGCTTGGGTCACTGTCTGTGTGGAGTTTGCACATTCGCCCCGTGTCTGTGTGGGTTTCCTCCGGGTGCTCCGGTTTCCTTCCACAGTCTGAAAGATGTGCTGGTTAGGTGCATTGGCCATGCTAAATTGCCCCTTCGTGTCAGGGGGATTAGCAGGGTAAAGAGGTGGGTTATGGGGATACAACCTGGATGGGATTGTTGTCATAGAATCCCTACAGTGCAGAAAGAGGCCATTCGGCCCATTGAGTTTGCACCGACCACAATCCCGCCCATGTCCTTTTCCTGTAACCTCATACATTTACCTTGCTAATCTCCTGACACTAGGGGCAATTTATCATGGCCAATGCACCTAACCCGCACGTCTGTGGGTGGAAGCCAGAGCACCCGGAGGAAACCCACGCAGACACGGAGAGGACGTGCAAACGCCACACAGACAGTGACCTGAGGCTGGAATTGAACCCTGGTCCCTGGCGCTGTGAGGCAGCAGTGCTAACCACTGTGCCACCATGCTGTGCTGGTGCAGGCTAGATGGGCCAAATGGTCTCCTTCTGCACTGTAGGCATTCTATGAAATTGGAGAAGTACCAGTGGTGCCATTCTTGGGAGAAGTCGCAGGATCAAATGGAAATTATTGGAGCGCAGATATTATGGTCAATGGACATGAAGCAAGTTAACTGCAGGAGAAGGGCTTTCAGTTCTGTCAGACACAGAAACATGGTTAAAAACAGAACTGTTCAGCTGTCAGCCATAAGATGCCATGGTCCAGCTGAAAGTCAATGAATAGTTGACTGCTAAACTCCTGCACAAAGGAAGAGAAATCATAGAAATCTTGGGTGGAATTCTTCGGCCATTCACGCTGGCAAGATCTTCCAGTCCTGCCAATGGTGCACCCTCGCCACGGGCTTCCCTGCGGCCAGGGGTGCATTCAACAGGAAACCCTATTGACAATGGCAGGACCAGAAGATCCCGCTGCAGGACAATGGCGGGCTGCCTCCTCCAGACACACGGTGGATTGTGTGGAAAATCCCGTATCTTGTGTGTGATTCCCAATCAAGAATAAAGAAGAAAGAAAATTACAGCACAGGGACAGGCCCTTCGGCTCTCCAAGCCTGCACCGACCATGCTGCCCCGTCTGAACTAAAACCCCCTACCCTTCCGGGGACCATATTCACTATTCACTGTTAAGCCAGAACGTTTGTGCGGATTTACAACTTCTCTTTAAAGGAGATGAATTGGAAAACTTAGAGGAAAGCACACAAGAGGATTTTCCTGGAACAGCCGGTGAAGGAAGAAGATGAGTCTGTACAAAGCAAGCAGCAAACAACAGCTGATACATTGTCACGCATTCCTGAAGAGGAGGACATGGAGTCATACATAACTCACTCGTAACAAAATTCTGACCAGCAACCACACGGACAATCAACAAAATACACCAAGAACAGAAAGGGCGGCATGGTGGCACAGTGGTTAGCACTGCTGCCTCACAGCTTCAGGGACCCGGGTTCGATTCCTGGCTTGGGACACCAACTGTGTGGAGTTTGCACATTCTCCCCATGTCTGCGTGGGTTTCCTCCGGGTGCTCCAGTTTCCTCCCACACTCCAAAGATGGGCAGGTTTAGGTTGATTGGCCATGCTAAATTGCTCCTGAGTGTCCCGGAATGTGTAGGTTAGAGAGGGGTGATGGAGATAGGGCCTGGGTAGGATTGTAGTCGGTGCAGACTTGATGGGCCGAATGGCCTCCTTCTGCACTTTGTAGGGATTCTGTGATTCTATGAAAACAGGTGAAGAATGTGCTAAAATCAGAGAATATTGCAAAAATGGATGGCCAGAACATGTTCCTAACAATTCAATCTGGAAACAATACTTTGAGCGATAAGGATATCTCAGTGCTATGAATGACTTATTCATTTTTGTTGGTTAGAGCAAGAGTCCTCATGATCGAGATCCTTCAGAGAATACAGCAGGGACACTGAGGGATTACAAAGTGTCTGAAATTCAGTTCAATGGCCAGGAATTTCAAAATCACTCGAGGACATGATTTTCATAGAATTATAGAATTCCTACAGTGCAGAAGGAGGCCATTTGGTCCATTGAGCCTGCACCGACCAAAATCCCACCCAGGCCCTATTCCCACATCTCCTCATATTTACCCTGCTAGTTCCCCTGACACTAAGGGGTAATTTAACATGGCCAATCAACCTAACCCGTGCATTTTTGGACTGTGGGAGGAAACCGGAGCACCCAGAGGAAACCCACGCAGACATGGGTAGAACATGCAAACTCCACACAGACAGTGACCCGAGGCTGGAATTGAACCGGGGTCCCTGGCGCTTTGAGGCAGCAGTGAGCTCCATCACCTGTGAAATTGATTGCCAAGAATAGAAGGAACTTTAAATCAGTATTGGCATGGGGTGGCACGATGGCACAGTGGTTAGCACTGCTGCCTCACAGCGCCAGGGTTCCGGGTTTGATTCTGGCCTTGGGTCTGTGTGGAGTTTGCACGTTCTCCCCGTGTCTGCATGCGTTTCTTTCGGGTGCTCCGGTTTCCTCCCAGACTACAAAGATGTGCGGGTTAGGTTGATTGGCCATGCTGAATTGCCCTTTATTTTCAGGGGGACTAGCAGAGTTAATGTGGGGATAGGGCCTGGATGGGATATTTGTCGGTGCAGACTTGATGGGACAAATGGCCTCCTTCTGCACTCTAGGGATTCTATGATGTTCTATAGGGAGAGTCTCCTTGATTTGGAATGGCGACAGGCTGGTGACATATTTCAGGAAACTGTATCCATGAAAACAGACATAAGCAGGTTCTTGACCTGCCTCATTGTCACTAGACATGGCGAAGCCTCTAATTCTATGATTTTGTGCCAAACTATCTGATGTATGTTGGTATTTACACTGAAGAACAGCCATCTTACAATTTAGTACACAGAACTATCAGGTTGGGTTTGTGCTCACACCTGTCCCGGTTCTCCTGTAGTGTCCAGTTTCAAAAGTTTGTTTTAGTTGGAGATCATTCATTGCAGAGTGAGTGGGGTGAGGGAGCGGGGGCGTGGGTGGCTGAGAGAAGTGTGGTGAACCATCGTTGGTTCCCACTGTGGGGTTGTTCCAATGTTGTTGTTGGGTTAGGGTGTTCACACTGTGGGATTGTTCTAATGTTGTTGTTGGGTTGTTCTAATGTTGTTGTTGGGCTAGGGTGGGATTAATATACCTGTGGTTGTTACTGTTGTGGCACATCCCAGTCGGGCTCCGCCTCCTGGGAGAGGTATAAGACCCCCTGCTCGGGCGGGACCTCGTCAGTCTGGGATGGTGTACTTACGTTCTAGTAGTTCCATTGTTAGGCAATAAAAGCCTTCAGTTACCGAAGCCTCGTGTCTTGAGTTCAATTGACGTGCATCAAGAAGATTAGAAAGGGATATTCTCCCCTCCTCACCCTGTGCATTTGATATCCATGGTGACACACAGTAACATTCTGACCTCAGGTCAAAATGGTCACTCAACATCAGACCCCCCGAGCAGGAAATCGAGATAGAGCCATGCTCCCCTGTCCAAAATGCTCCCTTTTAGATGTGTGTGCGCCCTCGAATGGATATGAATAAAAACCCATTTTGGAGAAGAGCACGAGAATTCTCCCTGGGATCCAATATTTATCCCTCAACTCACTAAAAAACTGGTCATCATTTGATTTGGTTGATTTATTATTGTCACATGTACCGTGCCACCCCGTGGGGCGGCACGGCAGCACAGTGGTTAGCACTGCTGCTTCACAGCTCCAGGGACCTGGGTTCGATTCCCGGCCTGGGTCAGTGTCTGTGTGGAGTTTGCACATTCTCCTCGTGTCTGCGTGGGTTTCCTCCGGGTGCTCCGGTTTCCTCCCACAGTCCAAAGATGTGCGGGTTAGGTTGATTGGCCATGTTAAAAAATTGCCCCTTAGTGTCCTGAGATGCGTAGGTTAGAGGGATTAGTGGGTAAAATATGTAGGGATATGGGGATAGGGCCTGGGTGGGATTGTGGTCGGTGCAGACTCGATGGGCTGAATGGCCTCTTTCTGTACTGTAGGGTTTCTATGATTTCTATGATTAGTATACAGTGAAAAGTATTGTTTCTTGCGCGCTATACAGACAAAGCATACCATTCATAGAGAAGGGAAGGAGAGAGTGCAGAATGTAGTGTTACAGTCATAGCTAGCGTATAGAGAAAGATCAACTTAGTGCGAGGTAGGTACATTCAAATGTCTGATGGCAGCAGGGAAGAAGCTGTTCTTGAGTCGGTTGGTACGTGACCTCAGACTTGTGTATCTTTTTCCCGAAGGAAGAAGGTGGAAGAGAGAATGTCTGGGGTGTGTGGAGTCCTTGATTATGCTGGCTGCTTTTCCGAGGCAGCAGGAAGTGTAGACAGAGTCAATGGATGGATGGCTGGTTTGCGTGACGGATTGGGCTACATTCACGACCCTTTGTAGTTTCTATACATTGACAAAAGAGCTAGGAGCAGGAGTAGGGAATTCAGCTCCCTGAGCCTGCTCCGCCAAACAATACGATCATGACTGATCTCATCTCCACCTTCCTGCCTGCTCCCCATAACCCTTCATTCCGCTACTAATTTAAAAACAATCTGTCTCCTCCATAAATTTGGCTGGTGTTCTGGCGTCCACTGCACTCTTGGGTAAAGAATTCCACAGATTCACGACTGTTTGAGTGAAGTAATTCCTCCTCATTGCTGTGCTGTGTGTGGAATTTGCTGTTTATATCATTCACTTCCACATTTCCTTCATTGTGACAGTGGTTCCACTTTGAAAATGACCTCCTTGGCTGCAAAGGGCTTGTTTCCTGAGGTTCGGGAAAGGCGCTATATAAATGCAAGCTCTCTTTCTTATCAATAAAGAGTTTGCTGCTGATTAAGGGCAGGATGGGATTTTACAACAATCGACAATGGTTTCATGGTCATCAGTAGATAATGCAAGCCTACTTGTGACACTAATAAATAAATAAAGAACCTATCCAAGGCTTGTCTGATTACTTTGCTGTCTTGTGTTTGTCTGAAGATTGGGACAGCCTTAATGGTTCATAGAATCCCTACAGTACAGAGGAGGCCATTCGGCCCATCGAGTCTGTACCGACCGCCAATTCCACCCAGGCCCTATTCCCATAACCCCACACATTTACCCTACTAATCCCCCTAACACTAAGGGGCAATTTAACATGGCCAATCTACCTAACCCGCACATCTTTGGGCTGTGGGAGGAAACCAGAGCACCCGGAGGAAACCCGCGCAGAGACAGGGAGAACGTGCAAACTCCACACAGACAGCGACCGAGCCGGGAATCGAACCTGGGTCCATGGTGCTAACCATTGTGCCACCTTGCCGCCCCAAACAGAACCACAAAGAACCTTTTAATGTCACCAGATATTAAGCAGGGAGTAAGAACTAAAGGAATTGCAAACACTGCCTCATTTCATAGTGATATATTCTATTGGAAGTTTCGATGAGACAATTGAGAGCAGAAATACCTTACTTTAAACACTTTGGCTAGAATTTACACTGTGATTCTGTTCCAATTATTTTTCAGTGATGTTCAGCATAAGCCAAGGCTCCCAGTTTTCGAATCCAACACACAGCTAAGTCCCGAGGTTCTCAAGCAATGAAATGTGTGAGACCTCGATTTTTACTGTTGTGTGTGAATGGATAATACTGCGTTAGCGACCTTGAATCTCATGCCAGCTCCGTGAATCGTAGGGGGAGAGCACTGAGGGTGATCTCTTCACACAGTGCTAACTGACACATTGTTACTTCACTTCTGAAATGAGATCACTGGAAAGTGATCCAGGGAAGCATCAGCCCGTATAGTGACTGCATTTCACATGAATGCTGGCTCTTAAATTAGTGTGATAAAGTTCACAAAACCCCCGTTCAACCACTTCACTTGTGGCACGGTTTTCACCATAAGCCATGAACCGATAATTTGACTTACACCAGGGTATCTGGGTCAGCGAGTTTATATTTCCCCAAATGAATAAAAGGACCTAGTTCAACTTCGCATTCATTGGTTCCCCATCGCCACTTGCTTCCCTGAAACAATATCCCGGTGAGAATGAGGTGCTTTAAGCGGCCGTGATCATGTTTTTATTGCAAATATGGCATCGGGCTGGTCTAGTAGGAAAATGCACTGCCAACAGGGCAAGGAGCCAGCAGACCACAAGGCCCGAATGTTCAATCTCAAGCCTGTGATCTCAGCCGGGGTGCTGGACGCAGCGAATAGTCTGAGTAAACATGGTGCTTTGTGCTGTTGGAATATGCTGGGAGAGGGGTGTGGGTGAGGGGGAGGGTGTAGAGACATCACCCCCTTTCTACAGCGAGTGTGGAATGCCAGCTGAGGGTGGTGCCAGTTTGTCCTGAGCAGGTATCTTTTTGCGTGCTCCAGACTTTGGGGAAAATTTGAAAGAAAGAATTGTTTTGTCCAGTGAAAAGTTAATTACTTTGAACCACAGTGCCCGATTCCAGGAGCAAGCTCCAACTCTTAAGGCCCCAAGCTGTGCGCAAGGTACACCGAGTCCGCTCTCGCCTTATTGACTCAGTTCTTGGAGGAGGCTAAATAGTTTGCTGTCTCTCTGACACAAACGGAGCTCAGTACCTGCTAGTGTGCCTTCCCAGTCGATTAAAAAAAAGCCCCAGTGTGCAGCCTAATGGAAGATTTACAGTGCTGAAGTATTTCCCACGATATGATAAAAAGGGAGGGCTGCCAACAAGTGCTGCTTTTTTGTTTTGCATTGCCGCTGATGTCTCATTTGATAAATTTATTAGAAACTGTACGGGGCTTTATCTGAAGCCCCTTTATCATACCTCTTAAACTTGTTGATTTAACAGAACAGTGATTTGTTTTGTGTAGCCAATGGCACAGAAGTAGATTTTCCAGGCATATTAGATTACAGCCCGCTAGACGTGGCTTAGCCTTCCGACACATCGTGGTAACTTTTGTCAAACATTGTCAAAAACCCTGTCTTAATATCAGCTGCGAGATGACAAGCTTCATGCTTAATTCTGCCCAGTTGCGCTCTCCATAATTAAATTATGCAAATTGCATATTGTAACAAACCAATTTTGTGTGAACATTCAAAGCCTTAAAGGCCCAGATTAATTCTGTAATATACCACGGCCTCTAATATTGCTTCATGCGTCACAGTCCATTTTTGAGGCCTGATCTCGTGTGTGTCAGGATTTCTAACCCATTTGACTCAGGCCATTAAATACTGTGGGTGCCATCTTCAGCCCCTGTTCGCCATCCGTGAGAATGCCGGTGGGGGTTCAAGGTCCGGAGGTCGCAGGTCTTGTCAGCGGCAACGTGATTTTAGATCTTCCCCACTCTTGCCGGCGATGTCATCAGATTCACGCCCGATGGATCTCATGGAATCATAGAGTCCCCACAGTGCAGAAAGAGGACATTCGGCCCATCGCGTCTGCACCAATCACAATCCCATCCAGGCCCTATCCCCACAACCCCATGCATTTACCCTAGCTAGTTCCCCTGACACCAAGGGGCAATTTAGCACGGCCAATCCACCTAACCAGCACATCTTTGGAGTATGGGAGGAAACCGGAGCACCCGGAGGAAACCCACGCAGATACGGGGAGAATGTGCAGACTTCACACAAACAGTGACCCAAGCCGGGAATCGAACCCGGATCCCTGGCGCTGTGAGGCAGCAGTGATAACCAATGTGCTGCCGTGCCGCACCCCCTCTGAATAGATTTTAATATAATTAACCCGCCCCCTCCGCCACATATTGAGGCCCTCCCCCACCCTTGTATATGCTCACCGCGCTGATGTGACATCACGTCAGCGCAGTTTACAACAGGTTCACCTCGACGAGAACCTGCCATGGTGGCGGATCTCCCAGGGAACATAGAGTATAGCCTCTGGTGGGGGAGTGACATGGCCAAACAATGTCCCAGCAATGCCTGCTGGCATAAGTTGGCGCTGCCAGGGTGGCACCATGCCCATGCCAACTTGGCAGTGCCAACCTGGCAATGCCAAGGGACGTGCCCCAGTGGGAGCCTCATTGGGGTGGGGTGGGGGGAAGTCATTTGGATTTGGGAGCAGGTGAGGAGCAGGAGATGCCGGTGACGGTCGTCGGGGGTGGGGGGGAGGGGGAGGGGGTTGCCGGCTCAGGCTGTGGCTGATGATTTGGTGGGGGGGGTGGGGGTGGTGGTAGAGAAGTGCCGATTCTGATCAGGGGTGGCGAGGGATGCCCTTCTGTGGTGGGCTTGGGGGGAGGGAAGGTTTACTCAGGTTATGATCAGGGCACCCTTTAAAAACAATGCCCCGACCTCGGAATTTGCCAGAACATTGAGGCCCCGCCCCTCTACATGACGGCGTGAAACACGCCCCCTTGATTTTACTTGGCAGAGTGTGGTAAGATCTGGAGTGAAACCTGACCAGTTTCACTGGAGAGAAACACACCGGTTTTCTCACTGGAAATAACACTGCCCCCCACCCCGCATCCCCCCCCCCCCCGCTTCCCCCCCCAACAAACACTGCATGAAAGTATACAGTGGTTAATGACTTCCTTCTGTTGCTGAATGTTTCTGCTATGCATTTATCACAATGGAGGATAAATGCAGGACGTGGCGGAATACTGAGCTATGCCGGAAAGGAGGGTCTCAGCTTCAGGGGCTGTCCCTCTTGGAGAAGGGATCGGGAGGAGATTTAGAAACTAGAAGCAGGAGTAGGCCATTCGGCCCTTTAAGCCTGCTCTGCCATTCTTAATGGTCATGGCTGACCATCGAATTCAATATCCTGATCCTCCCCCTCTTCCCCCATATCCTTTGCTCCCTTTCGCCCCATGAGCGATATCTAATTTCTTCTTGAAATCAGACTGCATTCGGCGGTAGTGAATTCCACACATTCACCACCCTCTGGCTGAAGAAAGTTCTCCTCACCTCAGTCGTACATAGACAGAGGTGTTTAAAATCATGAGGGGTTTGGACAGAGTAGTTAGGGAGAAACTGTTCCCATTGGTGGAAGGATGGAGAACGACACTGATTCAAGGTGATTGACAAAAGAAGCAATGGAGGCATGAGGAGAAATGTTTCGACACAGCGAGTGGTTAGGAGTTGGAATGCGCTGCCTGAGAGTGTGGTGGAGGGAGATTGAATCGAGGCATTCAAAAGAGAATTAGATCATTATTCAAAAAGAGGAAAAAAAGGGCCAAGGGGAAAAGGCAGGAGGGTATCACTTGGTGAATTGGTCTTGCAGGGAGATAGAACATACAGCTTGGGCTGAATGGCCTCATCTGTGCTGTAATCATTTATGATTCTGTGGTCTCAATTGTTAGTCAAAAGTTAGGATATTAATGAAGTTCTTCAATTAGTTTCAATGTGGAGAGTCCATTAAGGGGAAATTATTAACCAAAGTGTCCACTCATCATTGCTAACCAATCAGCCTGTGTTGGACAATGTGTGTGTGGGTGGGTTTGGCTGCTTGGAAGATGAGGCCTATGTCATCACTGCAATGAAACAGCTGAACAACACCCTTGGGTATTGTTTTCAGCTCATCGTGGGGTGGGGGGGAGACTTCCTGTTGAAGCTCCGCCTATTAAAAATGGCCACCGCAGTTTTCCTCATGTGGTCTCGCTCTCATCCTGAGCTACTCACAAGATTGTCCTGCTGTACTTGAATAAAATAGAGGCCTTATCATGTGACTCCCCTCCCCACCTCAGCCCACACCCACCTCCCCAACGCACCAGAAATTCAGCTGGGTGAGGGAGATAAAATAGATGGGAACAGATTGACTTATTGGAAAGAAGTTTAGGAGGTAGCAGCATCATGCACACAGGCAAAGTCCAGGCCACCTGTACCAGAGGTGTAGGGTCCAGACAACACAGAGGGCTGAGGGATTATTCTTGAGAAGGCTGCCTTTTCCACTGATAGAGACATGCCTTCTGTTGGAACCAGAGTTTGTGATCTCTTTCACCGACACATTGACTGGTCTCTAAGACAACAGCACTTAAACTTTCTGTAGCCCAGTGATTTCAGTGAGCCTCTTATTACATTAATTACATCAGTCAGTCAGAACATCGTCCCTACATTTGTTAGTTCAAAGAGACTCTTTCTAGGTACACCTCTGAGGTATATTAAGGGTTAACCTGGGTCTGGATACCGTATGCCCACTAGTGATGGAAGAAGGTCACCTGACCTAGAGCTCAGATCAGCATTTAGAGGTAGGTAGCAACATGTGAGGACATAGAACCATAGCATCCCGACAGAGCAGAAAGAGGCTTTTCAGCCCATTGAGACTGCACTGACTCTCGGAAAAAGAGTCCCACCCAAGCTCTACACTGCAGCCTATCCCTGTAACCCCGCGCGTTTACCATGGCCAATCCACCTAACCTGCACAACTTTGGACACTTCAGGGGCAATTTAGCATGGCCAACCCACCTGACCTACACATCTTTGGATTGTGGGAGGAAGCCAGAGCACCCGGAGAAAACCCACGCAGACACAGGGAGAATGTGCAAACTCCACACATACAGTCCCCAAGGCCGGAATTGAACCCAGGTCCCTGGTGCTGTGAGGCAGCAGTACTAACCACCGTGCCACCATGCCATGGAGTCCTCTACATACCTGTACCCTCCACTGTAAATTTGTTCATAGCTCAGTAAAACCATAAACGTAGCAGCTCTATTCAGGAAGGGAGGGACACAGCAGAAAACAGAAAACGGGCGGCATGGTAGCACAGTGGTTAGCTCCAGGGACCTGGGTTCGATTCCCGGCTTGGGTCACTGTCTGTGTGGAGTTTGCACATTCTCCTCGTGTCTGCGTGGGTTTCCTCCGGGTGCCCCGGTTTCCTCCCACAGTCCAAAGATGTGCGGGTTAGGTTGATTGGCCATGCTAAAAATTGCCCTTAGTGTCCTGAGATGTGTAGGTTAGAGGGATTAGTGGGAAATATGTAGGGATATGGGGGTAGGGCCTGGGTAGGATTGTGGTCGGTGCGGACTCGATGGGCCGAATGGCCTTTTTCTGTACTGTAGGGTTTCTATGATTCTATGATTCTGAAGGCCAGTTAGCCCAATGTCAGCCTAAGTTCACCAGGCTGACTTCTGGGATGAATGGGTTGTCTTATCAGGAAGGTTTAAGCAGGTTAAACCTATCTGTAAACAGGGCCTGGGTGGGATTGTTGTTGGTGCAGGCTTGGTGGGCTGAGTGGCCTCCTATCCCTGTTTACAGACAGTGACCTGAGCCCGGGAATCGAACCTGGGCCCCTGGCGCTGTGAGGCAGCAGTGCCAACCACTGTGCCACCGGGCAGACTTGACCTTCTTTCTATTTTTCACACTAGAAACCCAATGACCTTCTCTGAACGAAATCGCTATTTATACTGATGAAAGGACAGTTTTGAGCTGTTATTTCATGCTGATTAAGTGTTGGATTGACTCAGCCTGATTCTACTTCGCTGGGGCACTTACAGAAAAGATTTTGGCCGCACTTCTCCCGAATTGGGACTAAGTGCCCACACCAGCGGGAAATCTGGAGGGTTTCTTACTGGTATCAGTAGTGTCCGTGAAATGAATCCTAATAAAACAGGAAGTTGCTTCTATTGTGAGGAAAATAATTAGCGGAGGCTTCACTGATCTGTTAGAAATCTGTAATAGAATCTTTATAAACTTCTTTGTGTTGTGATTTTTCCGTGTGATGTAATAAACAGTCTCCCAACTGTATTGCAGCTTTGTGACCGCACTGTAGGTCTTAAATACCATTGTATTTATAGATCGAGGGCCTAGTCCCAAAATAAAAATAAAAATTCCATAATTTCCTCCTTGAAAGTACATCAAATCTGCACCATTATTAGCTAAGAGACCACTTCTCACAAAAATAATTGTTTCCAGTTGGGGACGAAGGAATGCAAAATTTACATAAGAAAACAGGCTTTGGCCTACACTCTATTGTCACACACACAAAGAGGCCATTCGTCCCAACAGGTCAATGCTGGTGTTGATAGGCCTCCTTTTCTTCTCACTCTATCAACACATCCTTCTATTCCTTTCTCTTTTATCTGCTCGTCTGCAACAGCAGTTAACATTTAGATAGCGCCTTTTAACATGTTAAATGTTTCAAAGCGCTTCACATGAGCAACATGGAATAAATGTTAACACTGAGTCACAGTGGCCCAGTGGTTAGCTCAGCTTCCAGCTTCTTCCCTCTGTAAATCTCAGCGTAGGCGGCACGGTGACACAGTGGTTAGCACTGCATGCCTCACAGTGCCAGAGACCTGGGTTCAATTCCCGGCTTGGGTCACTGTCCGTGTGGAGTCTGCACGTTCTCCCGGTGTCTGCATGGGTTTCCTCCGGGTGCTCCAGTTTCTTCCCACAGTCCAAAAGACGTGCTGGTTAGATGCATTGGCCATGCTAAATTCTCCCTCAGTGTACCCGAACAGGCACCAGAGTGTGGTGACTAGGGGATTTTCACAGTAACTTCATTGCAGTGATAATATAAGCCTATTTGTGACACTAATAAATAAACTTTAATCATAAGGAGATATTGGACCAGATGACCAAAAGCTTGGTCTGAGAGGTCGGGGAGAGAGATGGAGAGATTTGTGGGGGATATTTCAGAGTTTAGGTCCTAGGCAACCTACAGCTTGGCTGCCAATGGGTGAGAGCATTAAAATCAGGATATGCAAGAGGCCAACCTTGGCGGAGTACAGATTATGGTGAGTGTGGGGGGAGATTACAGAGACAGAGAGGGGCAAAGCCATGGAAGTATTTAAATACAAGGCAGAGAATTTTAAAATTGAAGGGTTGCCTAACTGAGACTCAGTAATGGGAGTTGGTGCAGACATGGAAAGAGCAGAGATCTGAACAACCTAAAGTTTGCAGAGGGTTGAAGGTGGGAGAGCAGCCAGGAGTGTGTTGGAGTAATCAATTGTAGGGGTAACAAAGGCACAGCTGAGGGCTTCAGGCACAGATTCCTTTGATTTGATTTGATCTGATTTATTATTCTCACATGTATTAGTATACAGTGAAAAGTATTGTTTCTTGCGCGCTATACAGACAAAGCATACCATTCATAGAGAAGGAAAGGAGAGAGTGCAGAATGTAGTGTTACAGTTATAGCTAGGGTGCAGAGAAAGATCAACTTAATGCAAGATAAATCCATTCAAAAGTCTGGTGGCAGCAGGGAAGAAGCTGTTCTTGAGTCGGTTGGTACGTGTCCTCAGACTTTTGTATCTTTTTCCCGACGGAAGAAGGTGGAAGAGATAAAATGAGGCAATGTTACAAAGCTGGAAATAGGGCCCAGAATTCTCCAGCTGTTCACGTCGGTGGGATTCTCCAGTCCCGCTAGGAGCGCACCCCCGCCCGTGGAATTCCCATTGATAGCGGCGGGACCAGAGAATCCCGCCTCTAGCAAACAACACGCCACCTCTCGCCGGTGGGAAACATGTGGCTGGGATGCCGGAGATTCTCACCTGGCCAGTTTTAAGCCATATTGAGTCTAGTCTTTGGGTGGGATTTTCCTCCCCCTCCACAGTGTGCTCACCAGTGGCCGGAAGACGGATCTTCTGGTCCTGTCGCTGTCAATGGGGCTCCCCGTCGAACGCACCCCTCGCTGTTGCAAAACCCGTGGCAGGGATGCACCATTGGTGGGACTGTAAGATCCCTCCAGCATGAATGGCCAGGAAAATCTCACCCGTGGTTGATACTGGAACTCTATGAGTAGGATTATGTAATGATGACTTTATTGCGATCCAGAAACATTGTCATTATTTGCTGAGTTATTTGAAATTTGCAGCTATGGTTTGTCCATAACTTTTTAAACACAGGATTGGAATGGAAAAGTAATGATCAACATGAGGTGATTTGGTTTTTGTATTTTAGACTGCTGATGCTAACTTTTAAGGCAGGTAAAACTGAAACCATTCTACTCACAGGACAGAAGTGAGGGTTTGGGTATCATAGAATCATAGAATCCCTACAGTGCAGAAGGAGGCCATTCAGCCCATCAAGTCTGTACTGACCACAATCCCGCCCAGTATCTATTCCCATAACCCCACACGTTTACTCTGCTAGTCCCCCTGCCACCAGGGTCAATTTAGCATGGCCAACCAACCTACCCTGCACATCTTTGGACTGTGGGAGGAAACTGGAGCACCCGGAGCAAACCCACGCAGACATGGGGAGAATGTGCAAACTCCACATAGACAGTGACCCGAAGCCAGAATTGAACCCAGGTCCCTGGCGATATGAGGCAGTAGTGCTTAACCACTGTGCCACTCTAAAATGAAATGTCTCCCCGTCAGGTAACTGAACCCTGGTCGCCCGTGTGACAGACAGAGATATTAACCACTGTACTGACGAGGAATAGGATACAGAGTGATGTGCAACAGGACCCACAGAAAGTGTAAAACTGGGAAGCACTTTAGAAACATAGAAACATAGAAAAACTACAGCACAAACAGGCCCTTCGGCCCACAAGTTGTGCCGAACACATCCCTACCTTCTAGACCTACCTATAACCCTCCACCCTATTAAGCTCCATGTACTCATCCAGGAGTTTCTTTGTACAATTGCAGGCTTGAAATCAACTAAAATCACTCCGTGTGTGGTTAGAATTGCATAGTCCTTCTCTAATATACCCTGGAGATTTAGCCTGCCAGAGGGAAACATTACTGAACCTTCTGTCAATTCCAATTCTCACCCACTTGCTCCCTTGTTAAAGATACTGCACTCCTACTATTACATTAGAAACAGACGCAGCTCTGCAATACTTGTTCTTCCTATATGTAGGAAAAGGGAGCTGCGATCCCAATGCTACATTAAATGTACTCGCGTGTGAGATTTATGAACTGTTACAGTCTATGCATTACGTGAGAAAAATCGCTGAAAATGCAGAGGTGGGTAATGTTCCCAGTCAGCAGGCTGGGGGCAGAGGGCAGACTGGGGAAAGGTTTACACTTGCAGAATCTGAGACACGGAAAACGGATTATCTCTTCCCCTGTGTTCTACCTGGCTGAGAATGGACAATTGGCAGTGACATGGATATCGGAGCACCAACAGACAGCATTACAAGACCACATGAGAATTACAGATCATCCTGCTTCAATCAGGATTCGAATATCTACAACCCATAGATCAGTGGCTCCCATCTCTATACTATAAAAAATAGTTTGAGGTACACCTCCTATTTTATCTATCTTCTTCCCTGACTGAGAACTTTGTTTTTAGCCCTCCCTGTCCTTGAGCCTGTTATTTCTTTAATCTCTCTCTCTGTCTCTCTTGCTTCTGACAACACCAGGTTAAAGTCCAACAGGTTTATTTGGCAGCAAAAGCCACTAGCTTTCGGAACAGGCTGTTCCTTCATCAGGTGGGTGGGAGTTCTGATCACAAACAGGGCACAAAGACACATACTCAATTCACATGAATAATGATTGGAGTGCGAGTCTTTACAGCTAATCAAGTCTTAAAGGTACAGACAATGTGAGTGGAGGGAGCATTAAGCACAGGTTAAAGAGATGTGTATTGTCTCCAGGCATTGGGGAAACCATGCAGGCGCTACGACAATGGATGAATGAACACTGCTCGACAATCACCAGGCAAGACTGTTCTCTTCCTGTTGGGGAGCACTTCAGCGGTCACGGGCATTCAACCTCTGATCTCTGGGTAAGCGTTCTCCAAGGTGGCCTTCATGACACACGATAGCGCAGAGTCGCTGAGCAGAGACTGATAGCCAGGTTCTGCACACATGAGGACGGCCTCAACCGGGATATTGGGTTCATGTCACACTATCTGTAACCCCCACAACTTGCCTGGATGTGCAAAATCTCACTAGCTGTCCTGTCTGGAGACAATACACATCTCTTTAACCTGTGCTTAATGCTCCCTCCACTCACATTGTTTGTACCTTTAAGACTTGATTAGCTGTAAAGACTCACATTCCAATCATTATTCATGTAAATTGAGTTTGTGTTTTTGTGCCCTGTTTGTAATCAGAACTCCCACCCACCTGACGAAGGAGCAGCCTGTTCCGAAAGCTAGTAGCCTTTGCTACCAAATAAAGCTGTTGGACTTTAACCTGGTGTTGTGAGACTTCTTACTGTGTTTATCCCAGTCCAACGCTGGCATCTCCACATCATCTCTTGCTTCTCCCAGGGTTTCTGCGCCTTTTTTGAGTTTTCATTTTTTGTGCGGGCACATGGGACCTTTCTCTTCAGCTCCAAGTCCCGTTGGTCAATGCCCAAATGCCTGACCAGGGTGGCACACTGGTTGTGAACCACTGCCGTAGATCACTACAATGAAGTGGTCAGGTCCCAAAAACTAATTAAAAGGGGCACAGTGGCACAGTGGTTAGCACTGTTGCCTCACAGCACCAGGGACCCGGGTTCGATTCCCGGCTTGGGTCACTGTCTGTGGAATCTGCACGTTCTCCCCGTGTCTGCGTGGGTTTCCTCTGGGTGCTCCGGTTTCCTCCCACAGTCTGAAAGACTTGCTGGTTAGGTGCATTGGGCATGCTAAATTCTCCCTCAGTGTACCCGAACTGGCACCAGCGTGTAGCGACAAGGGGATTTTCGCAGTAACTTCATTGCAGTGTTAATGTAAGCCTACTTGTGACACTAACAAATAAATAATAAAATGTTTGTGTTTACAATTAGCAGGTCGGAATTTAAAAGAGGAAGATGTTTTGCTACAGCAATACAAAGCCCTGGTCAGACCACACCTGGGGCACTATGCAGCACACACCTTAAGAAGGACTTGGCTTTGGAAGGAATGTAGCGCAGATTCACCAGCATGTTTCCAAGGTTTGGATTACATGGTGAGATTATATAAACTAAACTTGTATTCCCTGGAATACGGAAGGGTAACAACAACAACTTATATTTATATAGCCTCTTTAACGCAATTGAACATCCCAAGATGCTTTTTTTTCTTTCGTACGTGTGACATGGGCATTGCTGGCTGGCCAGCATTTATTGTCCATCCCTAGTTGCCCTTGGAAGGCAGTTGAGAGTCAACCACATTGCTGTGGCTCTGGAGTCACATGTAGGCCAGACCAGGTAAGGACAGCAGATTTCCTTCCCTAAAGGACATTAGTGAACCAGATGGGTTTTTCCGACAATGGTTTCATGGTCATCGATAGATTCTTAGCTCCAGATATTTTTATTGAATTCAAATTCCACCAGCTATCATGGCGGGATTCGAACCTGGGTCCCCAGAACAGTGGTTGAGTTTCTGGATTAATATTTTAGTGATAATGCCACTAGGCCATTGCTTTCCCTCAATAAAATTGTCCAGGCCAAGAGTGGAATTGGGACCTGGGGGGGGGGGCTGTGTTTGGTGGCCATTTTGTTTTGTTCCCACATCTGTTTGGTCCCAATCTGGTCAATGAAATTCCGGCCCCTTGTCTTTGTCCTGCTGGCCCTGAGTCTTTGGAGTTTAGGTCAGGGTCCCACTTCTTGTCAGTACCTCAAAGCCTTATTAATGAATTTTGGGGGAACTCAAACCTGGAGCTTCTGGTCTAGCAGTGGGGATGCTACGCCACAGAGCCTCCTTAAGATGCTTTGTAAACCAGTTCCAGACATGAGTAAAGGGACAGACTGCAGGGAAGGAAAAGCTCTCCAAGTCTAGCTCACTCCGCAGTGAACAGTGTCGCCTTCACAGAAATATGAAGCATTCGATGTTTGCTGCTAAATTTTGTATTCAAACTCCAATAATAATAGATGAATTATTTTAACCCTTATGCATCTTAAAAGGAAAATGAGTGTATATATTTGTCTGGTTTGAGTGGAGAGGCCTGAGGATTATAAAATTAGATAGGTGATGTTCAATGACTTACAGCAGCAACAGGGAGTTCAGGGTTGTCACAATCACAGTGCGTGCAGTCACTATATTCTGGTAGATCACCAGGGAGGAGTTCCTCTTTTCATTTATTGGGAAGGGGCTTCTACAAATAATGAGGTTAACTCTAAATCCATTCAACAAGCAACAGCGCTCTCAGGTAATACAAGAAATGATTACAGACGACGAGCTCAGTTAACATATAAACCGTGATCGCCTACATTTCCCTTTTGTTCAAGTAACAACTTTGTGTAATGTGTTGCAAAGGCTCCAAATTAAAGAAGCTGCGATAATGAATCCCCTCACAGAGACACACGATCCTGCATGCTAATTCTGAGCTTTAGCCTGTGTTATGTAATCTGATTTAAAACATCAGAGGAAAACAAAGTCACTTTTTCCAAAAAAAAAACTTTCTGTTCGGAACCGTGAATAAAGTCACTTTCATTCAAAACTGTGTGCGGCGAGGGGGAAGAGTGTAAGAGGGTATTTAATCCCTCATAAAACACCGCAGAATGAGCAGAGCTCTAATCCTGTTTCAGCCACCCAGTTGCTCACATGAAGAATGATCAGTCGGGTCTGCAGTCATCCCATTTTAATGACTTCTTTTAGATCCCGGTGATAGATGAAGTCTTGGGATCTGCAGCAAAAGTTGAAAACGGCAACTAAAAGCAGCTGCTATGTCCATCGCCTCTTTCAACATAGTTACAAGCCCATTTATTTTTTAGGAGTGAAATTTAAACCTTGTTTTCTATCCCTGGGATGAAACCAGCAGGCTTGGGACATCGATATAAAGAAATGTCTTAGTGGATGCAGAAATGTGAAGGGGTTTGTGGCAGCATGAAGAGACACCATCAGATTTCTTCTGCCTCTCCTGGAGAACTGCTAGGGCAGGGTAGGTGATGGCCTAGTGGTATTATCGCTAGATTATTAATCTAGCACACCAGCTAGTGTTTTGGGGACCCAGGTTCGAATCCCACCAAAGCAGATGATAGATATTGAATTCAAGAAAAAATATCTGGAATTAAGAATCTACTGATGACCATGAAACCATTGTCGATTGTTGTAAAAAGCCATCTGGTTCACTAATGTCCTTTAAGGAAGGAAATCTGCCGTCCTTATCCGGTCTGGTCTACATGTGACTCCAGAGCCACAGCAATGTGGTTGTCTCTGAACAAGGACAACTAGGGATGGGCAATAAATGCTGGCCAGCCAGTAACACCCATGTCCCATGAATGAGTAAGAAAAACTTTGTTTTCTGACTATTTTATAAGCACATGCTGGAATTGTGTCATTCATATCTCATAAGCTTCTGAGGCAGGCTTCTGCCTTTGATGCTTGAGCAGTAATCCAATGGTGTGGGCTCTCCACCACTGGGGGTTTCCTCATCTCATGACTGAGTCAATAGGGCGGCACTGTGGTTAGCACTGCTGCCTCACAGCGCCAGGGACCCAGGTTCGATTCCCATCTTGGGTCACTGTCTGTGTGGAGTCTGCATGTTCTCCCCGTGTCTGCGTGGGTTTCCTCCAGGTGCTCCAATTTCCTTCCATAGTGTGAAAGATGTGCTGGTTAGGTGCATTGGCCATGCTAAATTGTCCCCCAGTGAACCCGAACAGGCGCTGGAGTGTGGCGACTAGGGGATTTTCACAGTAACTTCATTGCAGTGTTAATGTAAGCCTACTTGTGACATTAACAAATAAAAAAAAGCTGCCCACTGAGTCAGACTGCCAGCATGCAAATACCACCAAACTGAACTAGATGGTCAAGGGCCGTTAGTTAATTGCATTATCCAGCGTAAGGGTGCACATGTGAAGGGCATCGATTGATTAAGCACCTTCAGGTGACTTATACCCTACAGGAAGCTTAGTGGAGGACATGCCCCTGTCTACATCAATGGGGACGACGTGGAAATGGTCAAAAGGTTCAGGTTTCCAAATCACCAACAACCTGTCCTGGTCCCTCCATGCCAACACTATAGTTAAGAAAGCTAACCCAACACCTCTACTTTCTCAGGAGGCTAAGGAAATTTGGCATGTCTGTTATGACTCTCACCAACGTTTACCATAGAAAACATTCTTTCTGGTTGTATCACAGCTTGGTATGGCTCCTGCTCTGCCCAATCCACAAGAAACTACAAGGGGTTGTGAACGTAGCCCAGTCCATCAAGCAAACCAACCTCCCATCCATTGACTCTGTCTACACTTCCCACTGCCTCAGAAAAGCAGCCAGCATAATTAAGGACCCCACGCACCCCAGACATTCTCTCTTCCACCTTCTTCCATTGGGAAAAAGATACAAAAGTCTGAGATCACGTATTAACTGACTCAAGAACAGCTTCTTCCCTGCTGCCATCAGACTTTTGAAAGGACCTCCCTTATATTAAGTTGATCTTTCTCTACACCCGAGCTATGACTGCAACACTACATTCTGCCCTCTCTCCTTTCCTTCTCCCCTACGTACTCTATGAACGGTACATTTTGTCTACACAGTGCGCAAGAAACAATACTTTTCATTGTATACCAATACACGTGACAATAATAAATCAAATCAAATCAAAACCTTGAACACATATATATATCTAGAAAAACTCCATAAACAGGTCCAGGCAGTGGGCGACCGAGCGCGTCATCCTACCTGACTGTCTGCCCCTCTGCTATGGCTACATTCGCAGTTGGGTGTCCCTGGGGGGGAAGCATGCGGTGTCCACGGGAGCCGTTGCAGCCTTCCGTGCCCGCTGGGCACTGCAAGGGCTGGAGTGTATTATTGGCCCAATTAATCACATTTTGACTTGATGTGTGAAGTTTCCTTTCCGCTTTGATTTTTTTTTGTGTTTAGGGTGATTTCCCCACCGCTCCACCTCCCTTTAAGGGGCTTCCCCTTTTACTTTGTCCCTCAGTTTGTTTGATTTTCTTTATTTGATTAGCCAAAAAGATTGGTGTTGGGCGTTCAAGGGGGTCATCTGAATCGACTGCCTCTCTACTGCAGCTGCGTTCATGGCCGAGTGGCCTTGGGGAGGGAGTAGCTGTGTCTGCTGACATGCTTGCGGCTTTCTGTGACTAGTGGACGCCATGGATGCTGGGGTGCAACACCAGCCCCAGGAACGACATTCTGATTTTATATATGAAGTGTCCATTTGATTTTATGTTTTAGTTACAGTGCCTCTCAGGGACTGTCACAGCCTTCTCATTTGTGTTTAATTTATTGATTTTTGTTTTGATCTAAAGAATATAAAGAAAGACTCCATCAACAGGTTCAGGCAGCGGGAGATTAAGGGATCGTCCAACCTGACTATTTTCCTGTCTACCGCAACTATATTTGTGGCCGAGTGGCCTTGGAGAGGGAGCATGCAATGTCCATCAGCACGCTTCCATAACCAGTGGGCACCATGGGTGCTGCTGTGCATCATCACTCCCGGGAATGACATTTTGACTTAATTAGTTAAGTTTCCTTTGACATTTTATTTACAGTGTCCCACCGGGGACTGCCACGCCCTGTCACGATTGTGTAATGTATTGATGGGTTAAATTAGAAGAGTATAAGGGAAGATTGCTAGGACACTGAGTCAGTAGGTAGGAGGCATTCATGGTCTAAATCAACAAATAAAGGATTTGCATCACATTTCATAATTCATCTGGCTTGGGATCCAATTATTATCCTTGCTCCACTTGCAATTTCTGTATTCATAGGTGTGGACCATCCAAATGAGAATGGGACATCCCAAGAGCAAGAGATTAAGAATTGCCACTTCTCTGAATCATAGAATCCCTACAGTGCAGAAGGAGACCATTCGGCCCATCGAGCCTGCACTGACCACAATCCCACCCAGGCCTTATCCCCATAACCTACACATTTAACCTGCTAATCTCCCTGATACTAAGGGGCAACGTAGCATGGGCAATCAACCTAACCCGTACATATTGGAGGGTATCCAACACCCATGGGACTGCACGCAGCATGAGGTCCACATTTTCAGGACAGAAAGAAGAAAAAGAGAGACAGGAAAGTACTTGCAGATACTATTTCCATCCCATAAACTTATTTCAAAACACAAATGAAAATGGAAATGATCTGTGTTGGTTAATCTAAATAACCTTTCCTCGATGGAACCGGATCAAAGAACATGGGCCGGGATTCTCCGACCTCGCCCGCAGCTGCGATTCTCCTGTCCCCCTGCAGTGAATAGAGATTTGGCTGAGCGTCAAATTCCCCGTTCTCACTGGCAGCAGCGGAGGGGTGTGAACAGCCGGAGAATTCCGGCCAATCACCGGGAATTTTACTGCCTCGCCCGCCCGAGGCTTGGAAGATCCCGTCCGAGGCCAACGGAGAATGTCGTCCTGTGAGCCTCGCCCGTCCCGATTCCGGGCGGGTGTGCCGGTAAAATTCCGGCCAATGTCCCTGATTGTGTGGTGCACCGCGAAAACAAGGAGAATTTCCTTGCTAGTTTTTCAGGAAGTGACTATTCTGACAATGCAAGTGATCGATTCCACAACATCCACATTTAACAGAAGAATCTAGAAGATTCTGTACGCCATTTGGTATTTTGTAATGATCTGTGCCACATTTTCTATTGCTTTCGATGAAATAATTTACACTGGAATGGAAATCTCAGAGTGAATTTTAGTTGCTATACATAAAGGCCAAGAAAATAGTCTTTTTGGGAATTCCAATAACACACTTCAGTAAGTTTATATTTATACATTGCATCATTGCAGCATTCACAGCTTCTTATTGCCTTCTGATCCACAGTGCTTGTGTTAATAAGAAACTCTAATATACGGTGCAGAATTTCCCAGAAAATGTTACTACAGACTGTCCCTTATGTCGAAATATATAGTCCCTTGACGTCCCATACACTTGCCAGAAATGAATGAAAAGTTGCTGATAAATGTCCAGATTTTCGATAATGATCTCCACTTTAAACTTCCTGTGTACAGAGAAATGGTAACCGAGAACCAGATAACATACAAAGCCACCCAAAGGCTGGATTTGCACTGCAGAGGTGGGAAATGAAAGTTGGGATCACTTCACAATTCCGAACCCGTCCCCCGGGAGGAAGCAGTCATCAACCCCAAGTTTTGTGGGGGCACCCCCTAAAACTGGCATGGACAATTTGGTGGCCACACGGGCAAGCGCGGAGGTTGGACTGCTCGAGCACTAGCCCTATTTAAACAAGGCAAGTCGGCTATTACTGCAGTTGCCATTTTCGTGCTGTAAATTCAGACTGGAGGGCACATCTTTGGGTTTGAGAGACCTGGGCCCTGAGACAGGTCAGCTCCTCGCTTTCATGATGTGAAGCTGGAGATTCTCCTCGAGGGAATGGAGGTCATGTTCTCTTGCACAAGGGTGGCAGCAGGAGACCACCAAACAGACGATTAAGTGGGCATGGATGGGTATCCTTGTTGCTACATAGCCACTGTTAGCAGAAAATGGGTGGTCCATAGAAAGAATCATAGAATCCCTACAGTGCAGAAGGAAGCCATTTGGCCCATCGAGTCTGCACACAACAATCCTACCTAGGCCCTATCCCTGTAACCCCACATATTTACCCCGCTAATTCCTCCAACCTATGTATCCCGGGACATAAGGGGCAATTTAGCATGACCAATCCACCTAACCTGCACATCTCTTGGGCTGTGGGAGGAAATCGGAGCACCCGGTGGAAATCCACGCAGACACGGGGAGAACATGCAGACTCCGCACAGACAGTGACCCAAGCCGGAAATCGAACCCGGGTCCCTGGCGCTGTGAGGCAGCAGCGCTAACCACTGTGCCGCCCTCAATAAGCTGATATATTCAAGCAAGCTGAGTATAACCTCCGACCCTTGGGACAGATCTTTGGGTCGTTGCCTTCCAGCAAAATTAGCAGCTGAGCAGTCCCAAGGAGCATGGTGCTCCTGTATATGGGGGGAGTGTGTGCCCACGATACAAACTGACCCCTGAGCAAGACTCAGAACCAGAGTACGACTGAGGATCAACAGCACTGATACACAAACTCACCACTGAATTGGAGCAGCTGGCATAGAGGAGAGCAGTGCCTTACCTTTCTCCCTGATGTCCTTGCAGGAGAAATGGGTCCATAATCCTGGGAGATGGCCCAGAGAGGAGTGGTCTACACCTTCACTGATCATAGCCAAACAGGAAGGAGCCATGGAAAAAAAAAGAGAAATGCAAACTATGTGGCCAACAGCCAGGGTGAAGTGGGCACTGATAGTAGAGATCAGGGAGGGCAATGCACTCATTAAAATGGACTCCTGCACTCCACCCTATCTGACAGCGTATGGAACATTGAGTTGCATTGGAAAGCCTCACACTGTAGAGGCTTCAACTTGCCAAGACCTAGTCTCATAATCTCTTAAGTAAAAACAGAAAATGCTGGAAATGCTCAGCAGGCCTGGCAGTATCTGTGAAGAGAGAAACAGAGTTAATGGCCACAATTTTCCCATCCCGCTGCGCTAATCTTTTAGTGCAGCGGGCCGGGAGAATTGCGCGTCAGCGGATTCGGGGGGTTCCCATGAGGGTTCGCGCGCACTTGCATCTCCCAGGCCCCAAGCCTGGAAAATCCTGCCCGAGGTCAACAGTCAGCGTTCAGTTTTGGTCACTTTCTTTAAGGATGTGGTGGCACTGGAGGCGGTTCAGAAGAGGTTCACTAGATTGATTCCAGATTTGAAGGGGCTGTCGTATGAGGAGCGGTTGAATAGCTCGGGCTAGTACTCACTGGAGTACAGACGAATGAGGAGGGATTTGATTGAGGTATATAAAATACTCAACGGGGTCGATAAAGTAAATGCTAACCAAATGTTCCCCTTCTAGAACAGTCTAGAACAAGAGGTCAGAGTTGTAGGGTAAGAGGGGGGAGGTTCGAAACAGAGTTAAGGAGAAGCTACTTCTCTCAGAGGGTTGTGAATCTTTGGAACTCACTGCCCCAGAGTGCAGAGGATGCAGAATCAATCAATGGATTCAAGAGATAGATAGATACTTGATCAAAAGCTGGATAAAGGGCTACGAGGAAAAGGCAGAGGAGTTAGGATGAGATGGAGGTCAGCCATGACCATATAGAATAGTGGAGTGGACTCGGAGGGCTGGATTGCCTACTCTCACTCCTAATTCCTATGTTCCTGTGTGTTCCACCTGCAACAATTCCCGTGGCGTGTGGGACGGGAAAGTTCCGCCCAATGTTTCGAAACATTGGCCCTGATTTTACTGGCACGCCCGCCGTGAAATTGGCGAGGCTCACGGAACGGCATTCTTCGCTGGCCTCGGGCGCGATCTTACGAGCCTCAGGCAAGCATGCCGGTAAAATTCTGGCCATTGGCTCAATTCTCTCTCTACAGGTGCTGTCAGACCCGCTGAGATTTACCAACATTTTCTGTTTTTGTTTCAGATTCCAGCATCTGCAGTATTTTGCCTTTAGACTCCCGTTCCTTGTTCGTATCTTTGTAAGTTCCACATAGAATCATCTTTGTTCTGGAGTGACAAATTCTAAATCAATGTCAGTTTGTACAACATTTTTGGATAATGGTGTATTGTTGTGTACTGTCCATTGGAAACCAGGCGGCCTGGTTGAATTTAAGTTCCAGCTACTGAGGTGACAAAGTGATTTCTGAAAGTGCTACCCTGTTGTCAACAAATGTTTGATTTAATTTGATTTGTTTTATTATTGTCACGTGTATTGGTGCACAGTGAAAATTATTGTTTCTTGCGCGCGATACAGACAAAGCATACCATTCATAGAGAAGGAAACGAGAGCGTGCAGAATGTAGTGTTACAGTCATAGCTGGGGTGTAGAGAAAGATCAACTTAATGCGAGGCAAATCCATTCAAAAGTCTGATGGCAGCAGGGAAGAAGCTGTTCTTGAGTTGGTTGGTACGTGACCTCAGACTTTTGCAACTTTTTCCCGACGGAAGAAGGTGGAAGAGAAAATGTCCGGGGTGCGTGGGGTCCTTAATTATGCTGGCTGCTTTTCCGAGGCAGCAGCACTGAATGCCAACACCATTAGTAGCACACATTAATGAAGATCACTACATTAATGCAGTTACAATTGCACCCTTCAATTGCAAGCTATTAGCACCTTGTTACATTCACCAGAAAATTACAATAAAACTGAACTGGTGAAGCGAGCAGTTAAAAGTGTTTTGTGTTTTCAGATGGATGTTTTTCTTCAGTGAGGTTTCCTGTTGCCAGCGCTGACTTGTGCCCTGGCCGGTGTCAGTGGTTAATGTGTCCTGGTGCTTTTCCTGGAACAATGAAAAAGGGTAAAGAACGATTATTGTCTCCTTAAAATGCTCTGGGTGGGGAAATAAATGAAACAGTCAGAGCTGTCCAATATTTCATATAAACAGCGTTACATTACTGGCCTTTAATTTGATAAAGTGTGAGCATGTGGTGTCATCAGGCTGATTTATATCACCATACTGGGCTGAAATAACATATTCAATATTCAGGGTAGACCATTCCAGTGGTGATGAGGAGACATTTCTTCACCCAAGGAGTCATAGAAATCATAGAAACCCTACAGCACAGAAAGAGGCCATTCGGCCCATCGAGTCTGCACCGACCACAATCCCACCCAGGCCCTACCCCCATATCCCTACATATTTACCCACTAATCCCTCTAACTTACCCATCTCAGGACACTAAGGGGCAATTTTAGCATGGCCAATCAACCTAACCCGCACATCTTTGGACTGTGGGAGGAAACCGGAGCACCCGGAGAAAACCCACGCAGACACGAGGAGAATGTGCAAACTCCACACAGACAGTGACCCAAGCCGGGAATCGAACCCAGGTCCCTGGAGCTGTGAAGCAGCAGTGCTAACCACTGTGCTACCGTGCCGCCACAGGTTCACCACGCCAGGTGCCGTGGTGAACCTGTGGAATTCATTTCCACAGGAAGTAGTTGATGCCAAAACATTGAACATATTCGAGAGGTGGCTGGATACAGCGAACGGGATCAAAGGTTATGGGGAGAAAGCAGGATTAGGCTATTGAGTTGGACGATGAGCCATGATCGTGATGAATGGCGGAGCAGGCTCGAAGGGCCAAATGGCCTCCGCCTGCTCCTATCTTCTATGTTTCTATATTTCTATACAACAGCGCAGCCTTTATTAACCCAATCCTGCCAACCTCTGTCCATTCAGGTTGGTCCATTGATAAACCGTACCAAATGGTTCTCAAAGCGAATGCTGTAGATTCCCTGGAATGATATCAAGTTAAAATGATTAGCTTAGGAAGACCAGTTGCAACTCCCTTCACTTTAGAGATTTGAGCGGTGACCTGAGACCATGGAATCATAGAGTCCCTACAGTGCAGAAAGAGACCATTCAGCCCATCGAGTCTGCACTGACTTTCTGAAAGAACATCTTACCCAGGCCCTCCCCTCTGCCCTATCCCCATCACTCCTCACATTTACCATGGCTAATGCACCTAACCCGCACATCTTTAGAGTGGGGGAGGAAACCCACCCAGACACGGGGAGAATGTGCAGACTCCACACAGACAGTGACCCAAGCCAGGAATCGAACCCGGGTCCCTGGCGCAGTGAGGCAGCAGTGCTAACCACTGTGCCACTGCGTCATCCTATAAAGGGGAAACTGGCATTGATATAGCGCCATGCACAGCCTTTGGTCACCCCCAGGGATTTTGCAAACAGTTTAAGTTGTTTAAAATGTAACCACTGCTGTGATATCATAGACACGCACGGCAAGATCCCACAAATACAAATGAGGCGGCACGGTGGCACAGTGGTTAGCACTGCTGCCTCACAGCTCCAGGGATCTGGCTTCAATTCCTGGCTTGGGTCACTGTCTGTGTGGAGTTTGCACATTCTCCCCGTATCTGCGTGGGTTTCCTCCGGGTGCTCTGGTTTCCTCCCACAGTCCAAAGATGTGCAGGTTAGGGGCGTTGGCCGTGCTAAATTACTCTTTAGTGTGACGGGATGCGTAGGCTAGAGGAATTAGCGGGCTAAATATGTGGGATTATGGGGATAAGGCCTAGGTGGGATGGTTGTTGGTGCAGAATTGATGGGCCGAATGGCTTCCTTCTGCACTGTAGGGATTCTATGATTCTATGAGATAATGTCCGGGTGCTCTGTTTTCATTTGAGGACTAATTATTGGCCAGGACACTGAGGAGAATTCTTTGTCAAATGTGTGCTATTGAATGTTTTAAGTTCAGCTGCTAAGAGCAGATGGAGCTTCTGTTTAGCACCTCAGACACTCACCTCTGACAGTGCAGCACTCCTTCAGTATTGCACAGGGAGGTCAGGCTACATTTCTGTGCTGAAGTCCCTGAATTGGGTCTTTAACCCACAACCTTCTGAGTAATCTTTAATTAAGATCTTTAAAATGATGAAGGGATTCAATGGGGCAGAAGCAGAGAAAGCATTTTCCCAGCATTGGGAGGGTTGGACCCAGAATTTGGGGACTAACCTTAAAATTCGGGTTAGGCCATTTAGAAATGAAAGTGGCATTCACATTTTCTCACAAAGTGCAGTGGAAATGGGAAATTCGCGTCCCTAATGCTGGGTCAAATCAAAACTTCAAGACTGAGGTCAGTGGATATTTTTTTGTATGTTAATGAATTTGAAGGATCTGGAACAAAGAGTGGAGATGCAGGGTGGAATTTTCCTGTCCCGCCCGCCACGAGAATCGTAGCCGGGGGTGTATCTTGCAAAGGTTTGTTGACCGCGGGTGGGATTTTCTGGCCTTGGGGCGAACGCAGCCAGAAAATCCCGCCTGTGGATCCAACATGATCTAATTGCTAAAAGGCCATAGACTGAACTGAATGGCCCACTCCTACTTCTGTGTTCCCATATCCCAATAACAGTAAGCACTGACTTAAATCACGAGTGAATTCAGCTGGGAGTCCACCAGTCTAACGCTATAGTTACTAGACTACCGACCTGGTAGGTTGATTGGCCGTGCTAAATTGATCCTAGCGTCAGGGGGATTAGTAAGGTAAATATGTGAGGTTACGGGAATAGGGCCTGGGTGGGATTGTTGTCGGTGCAGACTTGAAGGGCCGAATGGCCTCCTTCTGCACTGCAGGGATTCTATAACCAGTAATCATTACGTTCCATACTTCCTTGAACACACAAGGCACATTAAGTGCAGAGAATCAAAGGCCTTTTCTACCGAACCCACATTGCTCTTGTGTGACCTTGTAAACGATGATGATAAATGAGGTCAGTTCAGTACACCCCACACCTTCCCCCCCCCCCCCCCCCATCTTTAATCTAGAATGACGTGTGAGTGTGATTGTGACAGTGAGATATGCAGAGGTGACGAGTGACAGGAACTCCAGACATGCAACTGTTGGCAATTATGATTTGCCCCCTGCCAAAGCAAATCATTCCTGACATTTGACATTTCAATTGAATGCTGTCAGGCCCTGTAGCAAAATTATATTTGGTTTGCAATTCATCCGCAGCATGTTTTGAAACTTTATAGTATTTTGCAGATTTCTTGATGCAAGCTATTCCTTGGGCCAGAGGCCACTGCAAATGGTATATGACGTATACCTGAGGTTTCGCTTCGACATTGGGCCTGTGTGACATCGTACAAGTGAAGTGACGAGAAAGATGCAGATATAGTTCACCAAATGAGAAATATTTCTTTTAAAATTGAATAATAAGAGCAGATTAAAAAAAAACTTGAGCACCAGAATTGGAACTTGTGACTGCAATCCTAACTCCTAGGTGGAGGTTAGGTGGATTGGCCATTCTAAATTGCCCCATAGTGACAGGGGGACTAACTAGGGTTATGGAGTTACGGAGATAGGGCTTGGGTGGGATTGTTGTCAGTGCAGACTCGATGGGCTGAATGGCTTCCTTCTGCGCTATAGGGTTCTATAATTCCTAACAAAACACAATGTGACAAAAAATGAGTTATCCCGTGTCCATTTCTCAATCTCCAAAAGCAAGCCAGCTGTCACCCAGGTCAGATCACTGACCTATTTGGAGCACATTGCAAGATCATCTGGTTACATCGCCATCTCTGCTGCCCCCTCTGTTGAGGAGGTGTAAATGACATTTACAATAATGCCTGCCTGAAGTTGAACATGCGTAGTCTTATACTCAACAGGAACATAGCGACAAGGATGGGATGGAGTTTTCTTTTACACTACAACTGAGGACTGAAGAAAGGCCGCGATCTTACGACCATGTCCCGCCCGACTTCCGGCGAGGTGAGGTGGTAGGATCGGGCGGGAGGTGAAATATCGGTTCATGCCCGGTTTGTCACCTCTCCTGATCTTACCGGCAATGCTTTACCCGCGCCGCAATGACTTGACTGCTGCAAGCACTGGGGAGCTCCATATGAACGGCTCCCCGGCACTTGTTCCACAAAGACTGCAGGGAATGGCAGCCAAGAAGGCAACACCACATTTTTCGGAGGGGGCCGAATGCTGGATGGAGTGGAGCAGAGGCAGGGCACACTCTACCCCGGCATCTCTGACATCTGCATGTACGATGACCAACGTCAGAAAACCCCCGGCTGGTACCCACGCATCTGCAGTGCTGCTCCTGGAACAGCGACAAGCCCAGCATCTCTCTCCTCCGCAGGGCGCTGGTCCTAACCAGGTGCCATGGCACGTCGGTGTCCCTGCTGCTGCTCTATGGCGATAGGTAGGATAGCTAACTCAACAGGCTCCATGATCCTCCAGACCATGCACTGTAAAGAAGAGAACACCACAGTGAGCTGTAAGAGTTCATGAGAGAGTCCCGACCCTCATCCCTCAATTCCTCTGGGACTACCACCCAATGGCAGCACACTCAGTAGGTGCCTCAACGCCATCCTCCTCTCGGACACCATAGCCACATCCGCACATTGGTCCCTGTCAACTCCAGCAGGGTGCAGCGCGTGGACCCATCAGAGTCTCAGTGGCACCAAACACCTGCAACCCCCCAATCCCCGCTCCCCTAAAGAAACCTGGCATCACGTTAGAATCATAGAATCATAGAATCCCTGCAGTGCAGGAGGAGGCCATTCGACCCATCGAGTCTGCACTGACCACAATTCCACCCAGGCCCTATCCCCGTAACCCCACATAACCCCCTGACACTAAGGGGCAATTTAGCATGGCCAATCCATCTAACCCGCACAGCTTTGGACTGTGGGAGGAAACCAGAGTACCCGGAGGAAACCCACGCAGACACAGGGAGAATGTGCAAACTCCAGACGGACGGTGACCCTAGACTGGAATTGCCCCTTAGTGTCAGGCGGATTATCAAGGGTAAATACATGGGTGGCACGGTGGCACAGTCGTTGGCCAGGGACCTGGGTTCAATTCCGGCCTCAGGTGTCTGTCTGTGTGGAGTTTGTATGTTCTCCCCGTGTCTGCATGGGTTTCCTCCGGGTGCTCCGGTTTCCTCCCACAGTCCAAAGATGTGTGGGTTAGGTGGATTAACTACACTAAATTGCCCATAGTGGGTAGTTGAGTGGCTGCATGTGACCAGTGTTTCCATCCTCACTGGGGGGTTGTTGGGGTGGCGGGGGGGGGGGGGGGGGGGGGGGGAGGGGCGGGGGGGGCGGTGGTGGTGTGGTACTTGCCGATGCATCCCAGCATGACTTCAATTGGGGCACGTTATTATCGACATCACCATCACACCTTGCATAGGGGGGCCACATCAGTGTTATCTGTATGATGCTACAGCCTTACTGGGAATGTCAGCTCAATGCCTGGGACATCGGCTTGCGAAGGGTTTAAGGTTGGACTCCACTAAACGGCAGCGCCTTTTGGCTGCATACCATTTAATGGCATAACCGCTAGTGAGGGGAGGCTGGGGTAGCTGTCTACCTCTTGTGACACAGTAAGGAGTCTAACAACACCAGGTTAAAGTCCAACAGGTTTATTTGGTAGCAAACACCACTAGCTTTCGGAGCGCTGCATGGGGGTACCATTCATGCAGACGCTACGACAATGGATGAATGAACACCGCTCGACAATCATCAGGCAAGACTGTTCTCTTCCTGTTGGGGAGCACTTCAGCGGTCACTGGCATTCAGCCTCTGGTATTCGTGTAAGCGTTCTCCAAGGCGGCCTTCACAAGACACGACAGCGCAGAATCGCTGAGCGGAGACTGATAGCCAGGTTCCGCACACATGAGGAAGGCCTCAACCGGGATGTTGGGTTCATGTCACACTATCTGTAACTCCCACAACTTGCCTGGACTTGCAAAGTCTCACTGGCTGTCCCGTCTGGAGACAATACACATCTCTTTAACCTGTGCTAATGCTCTCTACACTCACATTGTCTGTACCTTTAAGACTTGATTAGCTGTAAAGACTCGCATTCCAATCATTATTCATTATTCTGTAAATTGAGTTTGTGTCTTTATATGCCCTGTTTGTGAACAGAACTCTCACTCACCTGACGAAGGAGCAGCGCTCTGAAAGTTAGTGGCGTTTGCTACCAAATACGGCGTTTGATAAGGTCCCCCATGGTCGGCTTATGATGAAGGTGAGGAGGCGTGGGATTGAGGGAAAGTTGGCCGATTGGATAGGTAACTGGCTGTCTGATCGAAGACAGAGGGTGGTGATGGATGGAAAATTTTCGGATTGGAGGCAGGTTGCTAGCGGAGTGCCACAGGGATCAGTGCTTGGTCCTCTGCTCTTTGTGATTTTTATTAATGATTTAGAGGAGGGGGCTGAAGGGTGGATCAGTAAATTTGCTGATGACACCAAGATTGGTGGAGTAGTGGATGAGGTGGAGGGCTGTTGTAGGCTGCAAAGAGACATAGATAGGATGCAAAGCTGGGCTGAAAAATGGCAAATGGAGTTTAACCCTGATAAATGTGAGGTGATTCATTTTGGTAGGACTAATTTAAATGTGGATTACAGGGTCAAAGGTAGGGTTCTGAAGACTGTGGAGGAACAGAGAGATCTTGGGGTCCATATCCACAGATCTCTGAAGGTTGCCACTCAAGTGGATAGAGCTGTGAAGAAGGCCTATAGTGTGTGAGCTTTTATTGATGTGGAGATGCCGGCGTTGGACTGGGGTAAACACAGTAAGAAGTTTAACAACACCAGGTTAAAGTCCAACAGGTTTATTTGGTAGCAAAAGCTTGTGTGGCTTTTGCTACCAAATAAACCTGTTGGACTTTAACCTGGTGTTGTTAAACTTCTTACTGAGCTTTTATTAACAGGGGGTTGGAGTTTAAGAGCCGTGGGGTTATGCTGCAACTGTACAGGACCTTGGTGAGAACACATTTGGAATATTGTGTGCAGTTCTGGTCACCTCACTATAAGAAGGATGTGGAAGCGCTGGAAAGAGTGCAGAGGAGATTTACCAGGATGCTGCCTGGTTTGGAGGGTAGGTCTTATGAGGAAAGGTTGAGGGAGCTCGGGCTGTTCTCTCTGGAGTGGAGGAGGCTGAGGGGAGACTTAATAGAGGTTTATTAAATGATGAATTGGGATAGATAGAGTGAACGTTCAAAGACTATTTCCTCGGGTGGATGGAGCTATTACAAGGGGGCATAACTATAGGGTTCATGGTGGGAGATATAGGAAGGATATCAGAGGTAGGTTCTTTACGCAGAGAGTGGTTGGGGTGTGGAATGGACTGCCTGCAGTGATAGTGGAGTCAGACACTTTAGGAACATTTAAGCGGTTATTGGATAGGCACATGGAGCACACCAGTATGATAGGGAGTGGGATAGCTTGATCTTGGTTTCAGATAAAGCTCGGCACAACATCGTGGGCCGAAGGGCCTGTTCTGTGCTGTACTGTTCTATGTTCTATGTTCTAAACCTGTTGGACTTTAACCTGGTGTTGTTAGACTTCTTACTGTGTTTCCCCCAGTCCAACGCCGGCATCTCCACATCATGACCTCTTGTGACAGACAGGGACAACTGATTTATGTGAGGCCAGCAATTAGCATGTCCGGCACATTCCCAGAGTGCACCCTGTTTCTCCAGTGTCACAAGAGGTGCAGAGTTCAGCATCCTTCCATCACCCATTGAGATCTACCGTTACACACAAACACACCTGACAATTGATGTTGGCCTTCCGGGCAGCCTTCCCCCTTTGTCCTCACATTGCTGCCTGGGTGTGGGTTCCAATCACACTGCAGTCATCCTCCCCTGAGTGCGAGGCCCTTCAAGACGCATCGAGGTGGAGACGCAGCCTGTTCCTGATTCCCCTATTGTGCCCTGACAGCCTGGCCTATCATGGTACCCCCATCCGGGTAATTCACAGACACCCCCAGTGCTGAGCCTCTTTCTCACCCTCTTGCCAGCCCCCACTAAGGGAAGGCACTCCCTCTGCTGCGATATGGATAGGAAACCAGGAAGGAGGACACGGGAAGCACTGCCTGCATAGGGCACCCCGACATGAAGGGAAGGTAAGGCCTGTAAGTAACCCCTCCTGACCCCTCTCCCGGAAATGACGATACCCACCCGAAGGGCTGGGTTGAACATATGTGTGCTCCCCCAATCCCCCCCACCCCGAACCCTCTCCAGTGCCCCCTGTACAGTGAATACCGTGGAGGGTGCTGCCAGAGCACTCACCCCACTGTCTGCAACACATTTCTAGGACAAGGACGGGAATTCTCCAGTCTTGCACATTCCGCTACTGCTGCCAGCGAGAATGGAGAATTTGGCACACTGCCAAAATTCCATTCACTGCAGCGGGACTGGAGGATCCCAGCCATGGGACAAGGTCGGAGAATTCCTGCCAAAGTTCAGTTGGCTTAAACCTGACATCAATATGAAAGTAAGAGAAAGGTCAGACAAAGTGAAGATGAGATGCAAGAGGCATGAAACTTTAGAGAGTTCTGTGCTGGTCAGAATGTGTCCATGCTGAGAACCTTGCTGAGGGGATAAAGGAGAATTATGTAATTGGAGTTGTTGTAAAAAGTAGAAACATTCACACATCAAGTTTGAAGAGCGATTATGTCAGTGTTATATGGATCATTTTGATTTGATTTGATTTATTATTGTCACATGTATTGGGATACAGTAAAGAATATTGTTTCTTATGCGCAATACAAAGCATACCATTCATAGAGAAGGAAAGGAGAGGGTGCAGAATGTAGTGTTACAGTCATAGCTCGGGTGTAGAGAAAGATCAATTTAATGCAAGGTAGTTCCATTCAAAAGTCTGATGGCAGCAGGGAAGAAGGTGTTCTTGAGTTGGTTGGTACGTGACCTCTGACTTTTGTATTTTTCTCCCGATGGAAGAAGGCGGAAGAGAGAATGTCCGGAGTGCGTGGGTTCCTTAATTATGTTGGCTGCTTTTCTGAGGCAGCGGGAAGTGTAGACAGAGTCAATGGATGGGAGGCTGGTTGGAGCGATGGATTGGGCTACATTCACGACCCTTTGTAATTTATTGCGGTCTTGGGCAGAGCAGGAGCCATACCAAGCTGTGATACAACCAGAAAGAATGCTTTCTATGGTGCATCTGTAAAAGTTGGTGAGAGTCATAGCAGACATGCCAAATTTCCTTAGCCACCTGAGAGGCTTTCTTTACTTTAAAGTTGATGGGCTTTGCGCGATAGACTGGATTTCATTCACGACCCTTTGTAGTTTCTCGAGTTGGTTGGTACATGACCTCGTGAAGCAGAGCAAATCTGCTTCAAGAAAATTCTACCCAATTGGCAAATTGGCTTCATTTTGTGTTGTAAACAATTCAGTTCAATGGCTTGTAGTCACAATCCTAATCTCATGGAATCCGACTATTAATAATGATGTTTTCAAATGTCTGTGGCTACAAACTAATTTGTTATCTCAAATATCAGTCAACATTTCCTCAAACAATGGAGTGTGGCTGGTCTCTGTATTGTATATTGAATAAAAAGGAATGTGCTCAACGTTTGAAAAAACATGATAACAGGGGATGACAGATTCATGGCGTTGGCTCGAAGCTGGAAAGGAAGGTGTAGATACAAGTAGACTGCCTACTGCAAACTGATAGGCATTAAGCAGGCAGAGATCCAGCCCCATTCTGTTCAACCTGCACAGGAAGGTCGATAGAAATCAAACAGCTAGTTACACTGACCCAGCCAGGGAGGCAATGTCTGCCACAGAGTCCTGTTTCCAGCGTCTCTCAGGCTTTCCTGTACTGATGTGTGTCTCTGATTGTGCTCTATTTAGTTCTACCCCCAGACACAGCGAGATAAAAGGGTTAACTCCAACATCCAAGCACTAATATAACAGTCACGTCAACAAGTGTAAATCATCTGACCCTATTGAACCAGGCTGATTCCCGATAGCTGGGTCTAAGCACTAAATATAGCCACTCTGTTACTGGTTCTGTACCACAAGAGACCCTTTGAATCACATCCAGCCCCCGTAATTTACCAGCATTTATAATAAATGTCACTAACGTAAGACAGTTCTTCTTAGCCGATGTCAAGATGTTTTCCTAGTGTTTTTTTTTCCCCGGAACTAGTTCAGCCTGTTTGATGAAAATCTCTGTCAGTGCATTTTCTTTGTGTCTTGCTGCAGGGGCATAAGACTGAAATTTATGACTGTGTTCTTCTGCGAACAGAGACTGCCGTCAAATATGCAGCCCATTCTCTGCACGGGAACCCACAGTTTTCACCTCAATCATAGAATCATAGAATCCCTATAGTGCAGAAGGAGGCCATTCAGCCCATCAAGTCTGCACCGACCACAATCCCACCCAGGCCCAATCCCCATAACCCCATGCATTTACCCTAGCTAGTCCCCCTGACATTAAGGGGCAATTTAGCATGGCCACTCCACCTAACCCGCACATCTTTGGAGTGTGGGAGGAAACCGGAGCACCCGGAGGAATCCCACGCAGACACGGGGAGAATGTGCAAACTCCACACAAATGGGGGTCTACTTACTCCTCAAAAATGAACAGATTTTGGGACGTAGAAAATAGCAGCAGGAGTAGGCCATTTGCCCCTTCTCCTGCTCTGCCACACATTATGATCATGGCTGATCATCTGACTCAACAGCCTGATCCCACCTCCCCCCATCCCCCATATCCTTTCACCCCATTGCCCAGGAGCTATATCTAACCGCTTCTTGAAAACAGACAATGTTTTGGCCTCAGCTGCTTTCTGGGGTAGAGAATTCCACAGGCTGACTGCTCTCTGGGTGAAGAAATTTCTCCTGATCTCTGTCCTAAAAGGTTTACCCCGTATCCTTAGCCTGTGACCCCCTGGTTAGGTTGATTGGCCATGCTAAAATTGCCCCTTAGTGTCCTGAGATGCATAGGTTAGAGGGATTAGTGGGTAAAATACGTAGGGATATGAAGGTAGGGCCTGGGTGGGATTGTGGTCGGTGCAGACTCGATGGGCCGAATGGCCTCTTTCTGTACTGTAGGGTTTCTATGAGTTTCTATGAGTTCTATGGTTCTAGCCTTCCCCACCATTGGGAACATCCTTCCTGCATCTACTCTGTCTAGTCCTGTTAGAATTTTACAGGTTTCTATGACATCGTCTCTCATTCTTCTGAACTCCAGCAAATAAAATTGGTTGATTGGCCATGCCAAAATTGCCCCTTAATGTCAAGTGGTTAGCAGGGTAAATAGGTGGGGTTATGGGGATAGGGCCTGGGTGGGATTGTGGTCGGTGCAGACTCGATGGGCTGAATGGCCTCCTTTTGCACTGTAGGGATTCTATGATTCTATAATCCTAACCAACTCAATCTCTCCTCATATGCCATCCCAGCAATTAATCTGGAGACCAAACAGCACACAATATTTCCGGTGTGGCCTCACCAAGACACCCCGGAACCTGTACTTGAATCTTCTCACTAGGAAGGCCAACATAAATTTGCCTTCTTCACCGCCTGCTGCATCTGCATGCTAACTTTCAGTGACTGGCGAATGAGGACACCTTGGTCTTGTTACACATTCCCATCCCTCAATTTACACCCATTCAAGTAATAATCTGCCTTCCTATTTTTCTACCAAAATGGATAACCTCACATTTATCCACATTATACTGCCATGCATTTGCCCACTCACTCAGCTTGTCCAAATCACACTGAAGCATCTCTGCAACCCCCTCACAGCTCACCCTCCCACACGGCTTTGTGTCATCTGCAAATTTGGAGACAATACATTGAGTTCCTTCATTTAAATCATTAATATACATTGTGAATAGCTGGGGTCCCAGCACAGATCCCTGTGATACCCCATTAGTCACGGCCTACCACTTGGAAAAAGAACGGTTTACTCCTATTCTTTGTTTCCTGTCTGTTATCTATCATTTCAACAGGTAAATATGTGGGGCTACGGGGATAGGGCCTGGGAGGGATGCTCAGTTGGAGATTCAGTGTGCTGAAGGACCTCCTTCTGCACTGAAGGGATTCTATGATTTAAATTTCCACTATTGTACACCTTGGCATTAGTCTTGGATGGGTTCTGGTGCACAAAGTGGCAGAATGTGCATCTTTTTTTATTCTTTATTTTCGCTGATAAAAATATATTAATGAAACAGGACATGGTTTACAGAAAATGACTTGAGGATCAAAGACAACCAAGCAAAAGGATGTTCACAATGTTCTAAATGCTTTCTCTTTAATTCACCTGCAGCCTATTCCCTGCCCTCTTTGTGGAACATCTCCGCTCAGTCCACAACCTGACCCTGCTTTGTGGCCATTAGAATTCACCACGCTCACATTTCTGTCCTTGGCCTGCTGCAACGTTCTGGAGGTGTCCAACACAAGCTGGACGAACAGCCCCTCGTCTCCTGATGAAGCCTTCTGGACTCAACATTGAGTTCAATAACTTCAGATTCTAAACTCTGTCCTCCATTTTGATTTGTTTTGCCAAGTGCCAATCTGCATTTTCATAGATTCATAGCATCCCTGCAGTGCAGAAGGAGGCCATTCGGCCCATCGAGCCTGCACCGACCACGATCCCACCCAGTCCCTATTCCCGCAATCCCACACATTTACCCTTGCTAATCCCCCTGACACTAGGGTGAATTTAGCATGGCCAATCAACCTAACCCGGTTCTTTGGACTGTGGGAGGAAACCGGAGCACCCGGAGGAAACCCACGCAGACACGGGGAGAACGTGCAAACTTCACACAGACAGTGACCTGAGGCTGGAATTAAACCCGGGTCCCTGGTTCTGTGAGGCAGTTGTGCTAACCACTGTGCCCCCCCTTTAACGGCTGCAAGTCACAGGTTGTTCTCGATGTACGCCACTGAAACCAAGCATGGGGGTGGAAAACCTCCTCATTTCAAAGCTTTGAATTAAATAATTTATGACACAAGGTTGCTCATGTTCCTAAATAACCCCGGTGTCAGCAGAACCTGGTAACACATCCATTGTGTTAACCAGAAACTTTCCAAGTATTACTCCTAATCTGGGTGACAGCAGCTTCATTTAATGCTTATTTCTGTTACAGATTCATTGGCACAATAACGATTTCACAAGTAAGGGAACAGCCCAACCCAACCCGTTTACCTCAAGGCATGCTACCCAAATCCTATTATAAATTGATTACATTGTCAAAGGCTTTCGAACATAATTGCTCCTCTTGCAGAGGCCAATGGAATGTGGATAAACTTGTAACAGACTATTCCCTAACAGGTTTGTGTGTTATGAAATGCTGAATAGTTTCATTATCCAGTGTCTTGCTTTCTAATGGATGGGAACAAAACATATTTTCCTAATGTACGTTTGTTATGATAAGGGTTATTGGGATCAATTAAAGGGAATTGCCATCTAGTCCTGATCTCCATTACATTTTGAAGGACTACAGAAAGGATTTACTTGCTAATTTGCTCCCTGCCTTGTCCTGTCCAAAGGCATCAACACCTTGCTGAAGTATATTTGCGACAGCTCTGGTCAAGATCTCAGATAGCTCATGCAAGTGGCTATAATGTATTTAGCCTTGATAGTGAGTGCTGACCTCTGGTTAGCACTGCTGCCTCACAGCGCCAGAGAGCCGGATTCAATTCCTTGGGTGGATTGAATCATAGAATCCTACAGTGCAGAAGGAGGCCATTCGGCCCATTGAGTCTGCACCATAACCCCACGTATTAACCCTGCTAATCTCCCTAACTTTGCTACTTAGCATGGCCAATCCATCTAACCCACACATCTTTGGACTGTGGGAGGAAACCAGGGCACCCGGAGGAAACTCACGCAGACACGGGGGGAAGCGTGCAAACTTCACACAGTCATCGAATCCATCGAATCCCTACAGTGCAGAAGGAGACTATTTGGCCCATCGAGCCTGCACCGACAACAATCCCACCCAGGTTCTATCCCTGTAACCCCACGTATTTACCCTGATAATCCTCCTGACACTAAGGGTCAATTTGGCATGGCCAATAAACCTAACCTGCACATCTTTGGACTGTGGGAGGAAACGGGAGCACCCGGAGGAAACCCACGCAGACACGGGAGGAACATGCAAACTCCACACAGACAGTGAACCAAGATTGGAATTAAACCCGGGTCCCTGGTTCTATGAGGCAGCAGTGCTAGCCACTGTGCCATCTGATTGGCCGCGATGAATTGCCCCTTAGTGTCCAAGATGTGTAGGTTAGGTGGATTAGTCATGGTAAATGGGTTAGTCATGGGACCCAGGTTCAATTCCTGGCTTGGGTCACTGTCTGTGTGGCATTTGCATGATCCCCTCATGTCTGCATGGGTTTCCTCCGGGTGCTCTGGTTTCCTCCCACAGTCCAAAGATGTGCGGGTTAGGTGCTTTGGCCATGCTAAATTTCCCTTTACTGTCCCGGGATACGTAGATTAGAGGGATTAGCGGGGTAAATATGTGGGGTTATGGGGATAGGGCCGAGGTGGGATTGTTGTCGGTGCAGACTCGGTGGGCCCAATAACCTCCTTCTGCACTGTAGGGATTCTATGGATTCTACGGCCCTGGCATTCAGTGCTGCTTTTAGTAACATGGACTCTGTCCTCACACTTGCTACTGCACATATGCTACTCTGGAGCAACCTTGGGAAGCTAGCATTAGGGTTAGGGGGTTAGGGCAGTGTCAGGCTGATAGCCCTCAAAAAGGCTGCACCCATTCCTTTCCTCACCCACTGTCACCAACAAGGGCGGCCATTTTGTGCCCACGTTCGCCGCCAATACAAACAGTGACGTGGGCGCAAAGTCTCACGAGAATCAAAACGAGACTCTGGCCAATGGTGGGTGACAGCTTGGGAGAAGTTTCTTTTTTATCAGGCCAGAGTTATGGCAGAAGCCATGCCCCCAGTTTCCTGTGCACAGAATATCAGAGAATCATAGAATCATAGAATCCCTACAGTCCAGAGGGAGGCCATTCGGCCCATCCAGTCTGCACCGACCACAATCCCACACAGGCCCTATCCCCATAACCCCACATATTTACACTGCTAGCCTAATCCCCTGATACTAAGGGCAATTTAGCATGGCCAATCACAGAGTCAGAGAGTCATAGAGTCATACAGATTTACAGCATGGAAACAAGCCCTCGGGCCCAACTTGTCCATGCCGCCCTTTTTTTTAAGCCACTAAGCTAGTCCCAATTGCCCGCATTTGGCCCATATCTCTCTATGCCCATCTTAACTATGTAACTAAATGCTTTTTAAAAGACAAAATTGTACACACCCTACTACTACCTCTGGCAGCTCATTCCAGACACTCACCACTCTCTGTGTGAAATAATTGCCTCTCTGGACCCTTTTGTATCTCTCTCCTCTCACCTTAAACATATGTCCTCTAGTTTTAGACTCCACCACCTTTGGGAAAAGATATTGACTATCTAGCTGATCTATGCCCCTCATTATTTTATAGACCTCTATAAGATCATCCCTCAGCCTCCTACACTCCAGAGAAAAAAGTCCCAGTCTATCCAGCCTCTCCTTATAACTCAAACCATAAAGTCCTGGTAGCATTCTAGTAAATCTTTTCTGCACTCTTTCTAGTTTAATAATATTCTTTCTATAATAGGTTGACCAGAACTGTACACAGTATTCCAAGTGTGGCCTTACCAAGGTCTTGTACAACTTCAACAAAATGTCCCAACTCCTGTATTCAATGTTCTGACCAATGAAACCAAGCATGCCGAATGCCTTCTTCACCACCTTCTCCCTTGCCTTCTCCCAATCCACCTAACCCGCACATCTTTGGAGCATCTGGAGGAAACCCACGCAGACACGGGGAGAACGTGCAAACTCCACACAGACAGTGACCTGAAGCCAGAATTGAACCTGTGTCCCTGGCGCTGTGAGGCACTGTGCCACTGTGCCATCCCAGAATCTGGAGAGGAAACTCGGCTGGGCAACTGGAGAGCTGCACGCCAGTTTTCTCACCTCAGTCAGCACTCTGTGTACTGAGGGGAAGATTCCGGCCATGATGGACTCTCCCTCTCTATCAACCTAATCCTCACACTCATCCTAATGGAACAAAGATGTGGGCACTTACCCTTGCAGAGAATCATAGAATCCCTACAGTGCAGAAGGAGGCCATTCGGCCTGTTGAGTCTGCACCCAACCACAATCCCACCCAGGCCCTATCCCCATAACCCCACGTGTTTACCCTGCTGATCCCCTGACACTAAGGGACAATTTTATGGAGCCAATCAACCTAACCTGCACATCTTTGGAGTGTGGGAGGAAACCGGAGCACCCGGAGGGCATTGACCCGCTTGAGGAACTACAGCCAGTTTTTCTACCTTCTCTTTGTATCGTTGCCAGGGTCAGTTTATTGCCCATCGCCAATTGTGTGTGAGCCTCCATCTTGAACCGCTGCAGTCCATGAGGTGTAGGTGCCCCCCTCAGTGCTGTTAAAAGGGGAGTTCCAGGATTTTGACCCAATGACAGTGAAGGAACACCAAAGTAGTTCCAAGTCAGGATGGTGTGCGACTTGGATGGGAACTTGCAGCTGGTGATGCTCCCCTGTGCCTGTTATTTTATTCATCTATGGAACGTGGGCATGGCTGGTTGGCCAGCATTTATTGCCCATCCATAGTTGCCCTTGAGAAGGTGGTGGTATCTTATGTATATTGACACATTTCTGCAGAGGGTGAGTTTATCTCTTTATTTCTGATATTTAATTCCACTATTTATTCTCCTTCGATCGTTAAATGCTGCAAAAGACGTGTTGAGCCAATCAATTTTCCAGGCATAAAAACCACTTATTGCATCCTCAAAACAAAATTTGATATTTTTTGTAAATCCTAATAAATGCAGTCACAAAAGCATAACTCTTTTCTGGTCAGGGGAAAGAAATGTGTAGTCCCTGTGCCCAAGTGTACAAAGAACAAAGATCAAAGAGCAAAGAAAATTACAGCACAGGAACAGGCCCTTCAGCCCTCCAAGCCTGCACCAACCATGCTGCCCGACTGAACTAAAACCCCCTACCCTTCCGGGGACCATATCCCTCTATTCCCATCCTATTCATATATTTGTCCAGACACCCCTTAAAAGTCACTACCGTATCTGCTTCCACTACCTCCCCCGGCAGCGAGTTCCAGGCACCCACAACCTTCTGTGTAAAAAACTTGCCTCCTTTAAACCTTGTCCCTCACACTTAAACCTATGCCCCCTAGTAATTGACTCCTCCACCCTGGGAAAAACACTTCTGACTATCCACTCTGTCCATGCCCCTTATAATCTTGTAGACTGCTATCAGGTCGCCCCTCAACCTCTGTCATTCCAGTGAGAACAAACCAAGTTTCTCCAACCTCTCCTCATAGCTAATGCCCTCCATGCCAGGCAACATCCTGGTAAATCTTTTCTGTACCCTCTCCAAAACCTCCACATCATTCTGGTAGTGTGGCAACCAGAATTGAACACTATATTCCAAGTGCGGCCTAACTAAGGTTCTATAAAGTTGTAACATGACTTGCCAATTTTTAAACTCAATGCTTCATATGTGCAAACTCATAAAACAATCTTGTATCAACTGATCAACACATCAGCACATGAAATATTAAAGTGTATTTATTAGTGCCACAAGTAGGCTTACATTAACACTGCAATGAAGTTACTGTGAAAATCCCCGAGTCGCCACACCCCGGCGCCTGTTCGGGTACACTGAGGGAGAATTTAGCATGGCCAATGCACCTAACCAGCACGTCTTTCAGACTGTGGGAGGAAACCAGAGCACCCGGAGGAAACCCACGCAGACATGGGGAGAACGTGCACAGACACTGACCCAAGCTGGAAATCATACCCGGATCCCTGGTGTTATGAGGCAGCAATGCTAACCACTGTGCCGCCCAATTGACTCAGACATGAGTGAGGAAACCCCTAGTGGTGGAAAGCCCACACCATTGGATTACTACTCAAGCATTAAAGACAGAAACCTGCCCCAGAATCTTGTGGCATTTGAATGGCACAACCGGAGCACCCGGAGGAAACCCACGCAGACACTGGGAGAATGTGCACAGACAGTGACCCAAGCCAGAAATCGAAGCCGGGTTCCTGGTGTTGTGAGGCAGCAGAGCTAACCACTGTGTCACTGTGGTACACTTTGTATTACACAGTAAGAAGTTTAACAACACCAGGTTAAAGTCCAACAGGTTTATTTGGTAGCAAAAGCCACACAAGCTTTCGGAGCTCTAAGCCCCTTGGGGCTTAGAGCTCCGAAAGCTTGTGTGGCTTTTGCTACCAAATAAACCTGTTGGACTTTAACCTGGTGTTAAACTTCTTACTGTGTTTACCCCAGTCCAACGCCGGCATCTCCACATCATGACACTTTGTATTATGCAGACTTAGACAGAAAGGAGAATAAGGAGAGATGTACATCAGGCGTATAACGTCTGTTATATACAATATTATCTAAAGTCACAATTACCCCCAAATGTCATTGAATTGGTTGCTAAGCCAACCTTGTGGTTTCCGGGCGCACTGCAGAGAATGTATAATATTTGCCACTCTCAGAATCTGAGTTACTTTTAAAAGTACTGAGGGTTTAGAAGACTCTTCCATGCAAGGATTCAGGTGGTGGTGTTTAAAGTGCCTAACAGCATGTGAACCAAATCCAATGTATTAGGTCTGTGATTAATTGCTGCCTTATGTCATTTTGAACATACTGTACTTTAGTGTCCAAGATATTATATGGAAGCACTGAGCCTTCATGTTCTTTGGAAGCTCAACAAAGTTAAAGGGATAATTTACATGAGATTTTGACATTAATGACAAAGTCACAAACAATATGTGTCGATTTTGATGGTGTACTACAGTCAGACCTTGTTATTCCGTATTCATGTGGGAGAAACTAATGACCTGAACCCTTTTAAAAGTCCATGAATCATAAGATAACATACAGGTCATGTAAACTGACAGCAATGTCAATGGAGGTGTTTAAACCCCTTCGCTATTTAAATGTTGCTTCACCTTTCTTTTCCCTGAAGGACTATTTTTGTTTTAAAACTGGTCAGGCTGGTCCCTGACCAGCCTGATGTGAACAGTATTCCTGGCTCCTGCTTGCTGTTGGCATTCATGATGTGGAGATGCCGGCGTTGGACTGGGGTAAACACAGTAAGAAGTTTAACAACACCAGGTTAAAGTCCAACAGGTTTATTTGGTAGCAAAAGCTTGTGTGGCTTTTGCTACCAAATAAACCTGTTGGACTTTAACCTGGTGTTGTTAAACTTCTTACTGCTGTTGGCATGTCAGGGAATTCTAGAAGTACAGAGATTCAGCCTCAACCAGCAGATTTCAGAGTCTCATTCCCTGGCTGTGATCAAGACACTGAAAGTGAGTTCGAATAAAGTCAAAATGATTTTAACTTTTCTGCACTCTTTCTAGTTTAATAATATCCTTTCTATAATAGGGTGACCAGAACTGTGCACACTATTCCAAGTGTGACCTTACCAATGTCTTGTATAAATTCAACAAGATGTCCCAACTCCTGTATTCAATGTTCTGACCAATGAAACCAAACATGCCAAATGCCTAAGACAGGCAGATTTCCTTCTCTAAAGGACATTAGTGAAGCAGATGGGATTTTATGGCAGTCATTTCATGGTCATCATTAGAGTACTAAATCCAGATTTTTTTTATTGAATTCAAATTTCACCATCTGCCGTGGTGGGATTTGAATCCAGGCCCCCAGAACATCACCCTGGCTTTCTGGATTACTAGCTCTGACGAAGGGTCATTCAGACTCGAAACGTTGGCTTTATTTTCTATCCAGAGATGCTGTCAGACCCGCTGTGATTTCCCAGCATTCTCTGTTTTTGTCTCTGGATGACTAGCTCAGTGACAATGCCACTACACTATCATCTCCTATTTGGGGACATGGGTCGATAGATACCAATTACTGCTATTCAAAAATGACTGACTCTCGTTGCCTCAATTTGAGTTCCAATTTGACCCTGTTGACGGAATCTTGTTGAAGCATTGTGAGCCTCATCTGCTGGCTGGAGAGCCAGTGAGAGACCCCCCCCCGCTGCCACTTTTAAAGATGCCTATCGAACCACAAGCCAATTGTAAGGCCAGGAGCAGCTTCCCCATGGAGCGAAGTCCCCGGGGGAGCCAGAATTACCGGCTAATCAGAAACCAAACCAGCAGCATCTGAAACCAAAAGAGAAAATGCTGGAAAATCTCAGCAGGTCTGGTATCATCTGTAAGGAGAGAAAAGAGCTGATATTTCGAGTCCAGGTGACCCTTTATCAAAGCCAGCAGCATCTTATACTCAACGACACCACTGGAGATGTTGTGGCTGCCACCACAAGGACAGGCATTGAAGTTCCAGGATGGCAGAATGGCACAAACCAAGGTATGATTTGATTTGATTTGATTTGATTTATTATTGTCACATGTATTATCATACAGTGAAAAGTATTGTTTCCCGCGCGCTATACAGACAAAGCATACCATTCATAGAGAAGGAAAGGAGAGAGTGCAGAATATAATGTTACGGTCATAGCTAGGGTGTAGAGAAAGATCAACTTAATGCGAGGTAGGTCCTTTCAAAAGTCTGATGGCAGCAGGGAAGAAGCTGTTCTTGAGTCGGTTGGTTCGTGACCTCAGACTTTTGTATCTATTTCCCGACGGAAGAAGGTGGAAGAGAGTATGTCCAGGGTGCGTGGGGTCCTTGATTATGCTGGTTTCTTTTCCGAGGTAGTGAAGTGTAGACAAAGTCAATGGATGGGAGGCTGGTTTGCGTGATGGATTGGCCTTCATTTAGAATCCTTTGTAGTTTCTTGCGGACTTGGTCAGAGCAGCAGCCATGCCAGGCTGCGATACAATCAGAAAGAATGCTTTCTGTGGTGCATCAGTAAAAGTTGGTGAGAGTTGTAATGTGGGGATTGGGGGATGGAGGGGAGGTGCATGGTGATTTGCAGCAGGGACAAGGGTGCTATCTGTCCACTGGCCTCCCTTCCCACTGTCCAGTTCAGTCACCGAGTGCCTTTGATTGACAAACCCCTCCTCTCCCCCCTCCCCAGCTCTACCTCTTGCCCCTTGTCCCTTGCTCCCACCCACTCCCTCCTTCAGGGCAACTGACACATACCTCAGGCAATCCCTTAACCTCTGTTCTGCCATTCACGCATTCTGATCACTTAATGGACACTTCCACCACCTTCCTAGCTTTTTGTATCCTCATTTACATTCCTTTTGTCCCACTCCATCCCCACCCATAGTATAAATATCTCTGCTGATTCTCTTTACTCTCAGCTCTGATGAAGGGTCATCTAGACTCAAAATATTGGCTCTATTCTCTCCCCACAGATGCTGTCAGATCTGCTAAGATTTTCCAGCATTTTCTGTTTTTTGCCCCCTCTAAGCCTGTTATCAGTGAGAGGAGTAGATTCCACCTGTACAACATTCGACAAAATTCCTCATCTTTCAACCTGTCGGGAATTTTTACAATGCGTGTACAAATTAACTTAAAACACTTGAACACAGCTCATTCGGAAATCTTTTCTGCTCAGAAAATAAATCATGATGAAAACATGTCTTGAGACACGACAAGAATGAAAGCTTTCTATTCATGAACCTTGTAACAATAATGAAAATGCTTAAGGTGAAACTATGGCATATTACAATAAACAGTGAGTCATAGTTTATAGATGACCTGATTTGGTGATATCATGATGTCCTCTGCAATGTAAATGATACGCTCCCATTAGACATTACATTACATCAGATAGACGAGGGCGGCACGGTGGCACAGTGGTTAGCACTGCTACCTCACAGCGCCAGGGACCCGGGTTCAATTCCCGGTCTCGGGTGACTGCCTGTGTGTAATCTGCACGTTCTCCCCGTGTCTGCGTGGGTTTCTTCTGGGTGCTCCAGTTTCCTCCCACAATCCGAAGATGTGGAGGTTTGGTGCATTGACCCCGGTATAATTGCCCCTCAGTGTGTGTGTGTGTGTGTGTGTGCGCGTGAAGGTGTGTCCTGGATGTACTGCACCTAACGCAGTCTGTCGGGTTAGGCTCCAAATTGGAGTAAGTGGGAAAGTGAACTAAGCATGTTAATGATTACATTCTCAATATTATCTGTGCAGAAACAAGTCTAGTTTAATATCAAATATTGATTTAACAAAGATTTAGAATGATCATACAAGAACAAGATGACATTTGTTCCAGAATCTCATCTTCTGGCTAGGCACGCTGCAGCCTTCCAGTCTCAACATTGAATTCAACAACCAAAAGGGAAAATGCTGGAAAATCTCAGCCGGTCTGGCAGCATCTGGAAGGAGAGAAAAGAGCTGACGTTTCGAGTCTAGATGACCCTTTGTCAAAGCTAAAAGTCATAGAAAATGGGAGATATTTATACTGCAAGGCGAGGGAATGAAAGATGAGTCATAGCCATAGAAACCAGAGGAAAGGGCTGCTAATAGCTGTCCACAGAGAGAATAAAGGGCCAAACGGCAGAGAAGCTGTAAGCTGTGACAGATGAAGATGTTGGGGAGGGGGAGAGGGAGGGGGTCGGGGGAGGAGGGGGGGTTGGCGGTGGAATGGGACAGAGGTACAATGTCGAAAAGAGGAAGCGGTGGGGGGGAGAAAAGGTAAGGGAAGGGGGATGGAGTGGGGGGGGGGAAGAAAAAAGAAGAAAGACAATAAAGGAATTAAAGGTAGAGAACAGTAAAAAATTAAATAAAATAGAATGAAAACAAAGGGGACCGAGGTGGGGTAGAGCAAAGCATCTGAAGTTGAGACCAGAAGGCTCATCTGTCACAGTTTACCCTCTGACTTTAGCTTCTCAGCCGTTTGGCCATTCACACCTTCTCTTCTCTCTATGGACTGCCATTAGCAGCCTTTTCCCTTGTTTTTGTGGCTCTGACACTCATCTTTCATTCCCTCACTCTACAGTATAAATATCTCCCACTTTCTATGCCTTTTTGCTTTGACAAAGGATCATCAGGACTCAAAACGTCAGCTCTTTTCTCTCCTCACAGATGCTGCCAGACCTGCTGAGATTTTCCAGCATTTTCACTTTTGGTAACATTTGTGAACATTGTTGTCATTTTATTAAGGAAAATGCATCTTGCGAGCCATTTTCCAGCAGGTAATCTTACGTTGGCTCTTAAATCCTGCTGGCAAACAGCAATTCTGCACTCGCAATGCTGAAGTGAATTAATTTTTGAAAAGATTTGTAGGAGATGTAATTTGGCCAGAAGGCTGTCATATTCTCTGCTTTTCTTCAAATTTACTACGTAATTACATTTTGACATTTTATCCTGAACTCTCCCTCAGAATTGCAACAGCGTGAGTCCAGAACACGAGTCCAGCTTTGGGATAAAGCAAATATCTCCCGCCGTTCAACATCAGGAAAATATTTAATCAGTGTAGTTCATTCATTGCAAAATGAAGGTACGTTCTAAAAATGTGAAAGATGCAGGATGAAACAGTGGCACAGTGGTTAGCACTGCTGCCTCACAGCACCAGGGACCTGGGTTCAATTCCGGTCTCGGGTCACTGTCTGTGCGAAGTCTGCACATTCTCCCATGTCTGCGTGGGTTTCCTCCGAGTGATCTGGTTTCCTGCCGCAATCTGAAAGACGTGCGGGTTAGGTTGATTGGCCATGCTAAATTACCCCTTAGTGTCAGGGGGGGTGGACAGGGTAAATACGGGAATAGGGCCTGGTGGGGTTGTTGTCGGTGCAGATTCGATGGGTCGAATGGCCTCCTTCTGCACTGTAGGGATTCGATGATTCTATAAGATTGCTAAGGACGAGACTTAAACTGCAGAATTAAATCAAAATGAGGCAAGGAATTTTCTGTCATATAAAGGCACGATTGGAGTCTTAGATGTGAAACTTTTGATTGGGATGAAGTGCTTTAAACAAACAGTTTTTATAAGATGGGATAATATGCTGATGCTTTGGATTTTCCATGGCGTTTGGGAAAGTATTTCTTCCAGGAATATTCAAGAGCGTGTGCGAGTGGCAGCGAGGAATGTGCACGTTTGTTCTACTTTGTCTCCTGATGGCGGTAACGAGTGCATTCAGAATAGCGAGACAATGGAAGAAAACTAAGGGCATATTTCCCGCCAAATCTGTTCCCCCACAACAGAAAAGATGAAAGAATTTCTGAATTACTAGGGGGAGGGCGGACAGGGAAGTAGAATCAGCAAGACAAAAGATCTCAGCATACAGTCCATATTCAGAGCTTATTATGGCGAGTCTTTTGAAAAAAAAAGGTTTGGCATAGTTGAGAGAAAGGTCTGCGGCAAAGCAGATGATCTCATCCTGCTCCGATTGTGTTGCTACACTGATTGAGACTATGCTAAATCTTGTCAAGTGACTGCCACCCAGAACGTAGCTCCATTTAAAACCTGCTGCCGTTATTCAAGCCATGTTGTGCAAGCCATAATAGGAAAGGGGGGCACGGAGACAGGGAAGAATATGGGGAAAGAATGTCATCAAAGGGACGCAGTGAATAAAGACTTCATGGATAAGTATGGGAGCCGGGTTGATGGGGACAGCTGGAGAAGGAACAATATGACCACTGAACGGATGTGTGTCTGACATTGAATCTTTAGCTGAAGAGGAATTTACAGTCTAAAGTTTAAAAGCCTTCACAAGATGTTAAGATAACAGAAGGAACTGCCAGTTGCTTTGTATCTGAACAGTATAATTAGACAATTTGTGTATGTTGGGGGTTGGCAGGGGGGGGGACGGTGGAGAGTGGATGCACAGGAAAACAAATTCAGACTGGTTAAGCCAGCTTACTAATATTTTAAAAGCTCTAATCGAGGGGAATAAAGGAATATTAATAGAAGACAAATGAATGTGATTATATTTGGCTGAGCAATATCGTGTGTGATACACAGTTACTCTGAACTTCAGAATGTTGTTCCAGATTTTTTTGATTCATAAAATAAATGACCAAGTGATCATCCACGAAAACATCGCCCTCAAATTCTGACAAATTTCATCCCGAATTCTGACAAATTTCACCTCAAGTTGTAACATATTTCACCCCAATTTCTGATAAATTTCACCCCAAATTCTGACAAATTTGGGGCGGAATTTTCCCACGAAATGGCAAAGAGTCAGGTTCTGACTGAAAACTGATGAGAGACAGGTGGATTTTCTCTCCAGATTTACTAATATTTTAAAAGCCCTAATCAAGGAGAATAAAGGAATGTTAATAGAAGACAAATGAAAGTGATTATATTTGGCTATGTATCACGCAGGCTATTGTCAAAAAAAAAGCATGGGGGCATGTTTTGCACCGTCTTTCCAGAGGGGGAAGGCCTAACGATGCCGGCAAGACCCGCTCCGCAGAGATCAGGGCGGCTTTATCTCAAATTAAAGTTAAAAATCCCCTCCCCATCATCGCCAGCATTGGGGCATCAGAGCCCACCCCACTCCCCCAATTTCCCCCATCCCTAACCCCCTGCAAAGTACAAAGAACAAAGAAAATTACAGCACAGGAACAGGCCCTCCAAGCCTGCACCGACCATGCTGCCTGACTTAACTAAAACCCCCTACCCTTCCGGGGACCATATCCCTCTATTCCCATCTCATTCATGTACTTGTCAAGACGCCCCTTAAAAGTCACTACCGTATCCGCTTCCACTACCTCCCCCGGCAACGAGTTCCAGGCACCCACCACTCTCTGTGTAAAAAATCTGCTTCGTGCATCTTTTTAAAAACTTGCCCCTCGCACCTTAAACCTATGCCCCCTAGTAATTGACTCTTCCACCCTGGGAAAAAGCTTCTGACTACCAACTCTGTCCATGCCTCTCATAATCTTGTAGACTTCTATCAGGTCTCCCCTCAACCTCCGTTGCTCCAGTGAGAACAAACCAAGTTTCTCCAACCTCTCCCCATAGCAAATGCCCTCCATAGCAGGCAACATCCTGGTAAATCTTTTCTGTACCCTCTCCAAAGCCTTCACATTCTTCTGGTAGTGTGGCGACCAGAGTTGAACACTATATTCCAAGTGCGGTCTCACTATGGTTCTATAAAGCATCAACATGACTTGCCAATTTTTAAACTCAATACCCCGGCCGATGAAGGCAAGCATGCTGTATGCCTTCTTGACTACCTTCTCCACCTGCATTGCCACTTTCAGTGACCTGTGTACCTGTACACCCAGATCCCCCTGCCTATCAATACTCTTAAGGGTTGTGCCATTTACTGTATATTTCCTATATGTATTAGGCCTTCCAAAATGCATTACCTCACATGCAATGCAGCCATCCCCCTCCATCACGGTAGCACAGTGGTTAGCACTACTGCTTCACAGCTCCAGGGACCTGGGTTGGATTCCCGGCTTGGGTCACTGTCTGTGTGGAGTTTGCACATTCTCCTCATGTCTGCGTGGGTTTCCTCCGGGTGCTCCGGTTTCCTCCCACAGTCCAAAGATGTGCGGGTTAGGTTGATTGGCCATGCTAAAAATTGCCCCTTAGTGTCCTGAGATGCGTAGGTTAGAGGGATTAGTGGGTAAATATGTAGGGATATGGGGGTAGGGCCTGGGTGGGTTTGTGGTCGGTGCAGACTCGATGGGCCGAATGGCCTCTTTCTGTACTGTAGGGATTCTATGAAAATTCTATCATTGCAATGCAGGCACAAACCCTGACTCCGCCCCCATCACTGCCCTCCCACCATAAAATGGGACGTCCCCAATGGAATTCCCGAGAGGCTCCACTCCTGGCAGTGCCAACCTGATGCTGCCAAGTTGGCAGCGCCAGGGCCCAGTGCCAGGAGTACTCCCCAGCCATGTCCCTCATCACCTGGTACTGATTCTCACAAAAATCAGCCAAGGCTTCCACTCTTAATCACAATCAAGTGACAGCGACTGAAAGCTCATGAAAGTGGAAGTTAGACAAAGACAGGTTGAGCTTGACTGGTTTTGACAGACAGACAGTTCACCATCCAGGTAATCAAGGGACATTGGCACAGTGCCATGGTTAGAATTTAACGCAAGATGTGGTCTTTAAGAATGAGTGCTGCAGACAATCTGCAATGTGGTTCATTCTCCACAGCCTACTGGCAGTTCAGCACCACTGTAAAGAAATTGTGTAGCACATTCAGTGTTAAAGTGAGTTACACAGTATCAGCTGAGGGCACTTCACTTACTGTCAATAAATGCAACATTTACAGGAGACATTTCACTCCTTTTTTTTTGTATTTTTATTCCAATTCAATCAAATCAAGTCCAATTCAGAGTCTCAACAAGTTGAGACATTCCCGATCCAAGCTGACAAGACAGGGCTCTCACCTCCTGTCTTGGGCTTGATCTACATGATCCAAGCTGATTGGAGTAGGCATTGCTCCTCCTCCAAGGCTTGATCTCATTTGCATCTCAGCCAAAAGGCCGAGATGCCGCTTTTAAAAATTGCTTCAAATGAAGCTAAAATGTAACTTAATGACTTCAACCAAGCACAGCATGTTGATACGAGAGGGCACAGCCTCAAAATAAAGGGGGGTCGGTTTAGGACAGAGGAAGAGAGAGTTGTATGAAATGTACAGGCAGCAAGGAATAGATCAGAGGCTCGAGGAGGATAAAAAGTGCAAGAAGCTACTTAAGAGGGAAATCAGGAGTGCTAAAAGAAGACATGAGGTTGCTTTGGCAGACAGAGTGAAAGAAAATCCAAAGAGCTTCTATAGGTATGTTAGGAGCAAAAGGATAGTGAGGGATAAAATTGGTCCTCTTGAAGACCAGAGTGGTAGACTGTGTATGGAACCAAAAGAGATGGGGAGATACTAAATGGTTTTTTTGCATCCGTATTTACTGAGGAAACGGGCATGGAGTCTACGGAAATAGGGCAAACAGGTAGGGAGGTCATGGAACCTTTACAGATTAAAGGGGAGGAGGTGCTCGCTGTCTTGAGGCAAATCAGAGTGGATAAATCCCCAGGACCAGACAGGGTATTCCCACGGACTTTGAGGGAAGCTAGTGTTGAACTTGCAGGGGCCCTGGCAGACATATTTAAAATGTCAGTATTCACGGGGGAGGTGCCGGATGATTGGAGGGTGGCTCATGTTGTTCCGTTGTTTAAAAAAGGTTCCAAAAGAAATCCGGGAAATTATAGGCCAGTAAGTTTGACGTCGGTGGTGGGCAAGTTATTGGAAGGTGTGATAAGGGATAGGATCTACAACTATTTGGATAGACAGGGACTTATTAGGGAGAGTCAACATGGCTTTGTGCGTGGTAGGTCATGTTTGACCAATCAATTAGAGTTTTTCGAGGTGGTTACCAGGAAAGTGGATGAAGGGAAGGCGGTGGATGTTGTCTACCTGGATTTCAGCAAGGCCTTTGACAAGGTCTCTCATGGGAGGTTAGTTAGGAAGGTTCAGTCGCTAGGTATACATGGGGAGGTAGTAAATTGGATTAGATACTGGCTCAATGGAAGAACACGGATGCCATCATCTCACGTGAGAACACCATCTACCAGGTACATGGTACCTACTCTTGCAACTCGGCCAACGTTGTCTACCTGATACGCTGCAAGAAAGGATGTCCCGAGGCATGGTACATTGGGGAAACCATGCAGACACTACGACAACGGATGAATGAACACCGCTCGACAATCACCAGGCAAGACTGTTCTCTTCCTGTGGGGGAGCACTTCAGCAGTCACGGGCATTCAGCCTTGGATCTTCAGGTAAGCGTTCTCCAAGGCGGCCTTCACGACACACGACAGCGCAGAGTCACTGAGCAGAAACTGATAGCCAAGTTCCGCACACATGAGGACGGTCTAAACCGGGATGTTGGATTTATGTCACATTATCAGTAACCCCCACAGCTTGACTCCTGGACTTGCACAATTTCAGAAGCTGTACTGTCTGGAGACAATACACATCTCTTTAACCTGTGTTGAATGCTCCCTCCACCCACATTGTCTGTGCATTTAAGACCTGGCTGGCTGTAGAGATTTGCATTCTAATCAGTATTCTGTAATTTGATTTCTGTGTCTGTGCCCTGTTTGAGAACAGAGACCACTCTATCTGACGAAGGAGCATTGCTCCGAAAGCTTATGGTATTTGCTACCAAATAAACCTGTTGGACTTTAACCTGGAGTTGTGAGACTTCTTTCAATGGAAGAAGCCAGAGAGTGGTTGTGGAGGATTGCTTCTCTGAGTGGAGGCCTGTGACTGGTGGTGTGCCGCAGGGATCGGTGTTGGGTCCATTGTTGTTTGTCATCTATATCAATGATCTGGATGATAATGTGGTAAATTGGATCAGCAAGTTTGCTGATGATACAAAGATTGGAGGTGTCGTGGACAGTGAGGAAGGTTTTCAAAGCTTGCAGAGGGATTTGGACCAACTGGAAAAATGGGCTGAAAAATGGCAAATGGAATTTAACGCAGACAAGTGTGAGATATTGCACATTGGAAGGACAAACCAAAGTAGAACGTACAGGGTAAATGGTAGGACTCTGAAGAGTGCAGTTGAACAGAGGGATCTGGGAATACAGGTACAGAATTCCCTAAAAGTGACGTCACAGGTGGATAGGGTCGTAAAGAGTGCCTCTGGTACATTGGCCTTTATAAATCGGAGTATCGAGTATAAAAGTTGGAGTGTTATGGTAAGGTTATATAAGGCATTGGTGAGGCCGAATTTGGAGTATTGTGTACAGTTTTGGTTACCTAGTTACAGGAAGGATGTAAATAAGGTTGAAAGAGTGCAGAGAAGGTTCACAAGGATGTTGCCGGGACTTGAGAAGCTGAGTTAGAGAGAGAGATTGAATAGGTTGGGACTTTATTCCCTGGAGCGTAGAAGATTGAGGGGAGATTTGATAGAGGTGTATAAGATTTTGATGGGTATAGATAGAGTGAATGCAAGCAGGCTTTCTCCGCTGAGGCTAGGGGAGAAAAAAACCAGAGGGCATGGGTTAAGTGTGAAAGGAGAAAAGTTTAAAGGGAATATTAGGGGGGGGCTTCTTCACGCAGAGAGTGGTGGGAGTGTGGAATGAGCTGCCGGATAAAGTGGTAAATGCGGGGTCACTTTTAACATTTAAGAAAAACTTGGACGGGTTCATGGATGAGAGGGGTGTGGAGGGATATGGTCCAAGTGCAGGTCAGTGGGACTAGGCATAAAATGGTTCGACACAGACAAGAAGGGCCAAAAGGCCTGTTTCTGAGCTGTAATTTTCTATGGTTCTATGGTTCTATGGACAGAGTTGAGGAGGAACTTCTTCTCTCAGAGGGTGGTGTATCTCTGGAATTCTCTGCCCACTGAAGTGGTGGAGGCTACCTCGTTGAATATGTTTAAATCACGGATAGATGGATTCCTGATCGGTAAGGGAATTAGGGGTTATAGGGATCAGGCGGGTAAGTGGACATGATCCACTTCAGATCAGCCATGATCTTATTGAATGGCGGGGCAGGCTCGAGGGGCTAGGTGGCCTACTCCTGCTCCTATTTCTTATGTTCTTATGTTCTTACTACACTTGATCTTAGCCAAGACATTTCACTCCTTCAACAGCAGAAACCCACCCGAAAACACTAAACATCAGCAACATTCACATCTGGATCTAAGAATCCAAATATTTCTGGGACTGATGTAAGAGCATTGTTGAAAATCCAGAAGGGAGACTGTTATTGCAGTCAGTTGTCTCATGACGATGTCTAGAGGTTTGTATGGTTGAACAATATTTATTCATAACTCATGGCTATATACATATCTATAGGATACAGTTCTGATTTCGTGCTATCTTCATGCCAGCTTCTACCAGGCTCACTCGTACACTACTTCTTGCATGGGACTCACTACATCATAATGTGGGCGTCATTGCTTCTCCAGTACAACATTTACCCTGACAGTCCCAAACATCCTCACACCACACTTCATCCAACTCTTTACCCAATATTATGTACATGTACCCCTTCTCCCCCCAAGTCTCTGACTTTACAGATTCAGACAGTCTGGAGGCTTTAACCCTTCCAAATCTCATTCCTTTTAAGGTTTTTAAAAATTTATTTGTGTCACAGGTAGGCTTACATTAACACTGCAATGAAATTACTGTGAAAATCCCCCAGTCGCCACACTCCGGTGCCTGTTCGGGTACACTGAGGGGGAATTTAGCATGGCCAAAGCACCTAACCAGCACGTCTTTCGGACTGTGGATGGAAACCGGAGCACCCGGAGGGAACCCACGCAGACGTAGGGAGAACGTGCAAACTCTGCACAGACAGTGACCCAAGCCAGGAATCAAACCCAAGTCTCTGGCGCTCTGAGGCTGCAGTGCTAACCACTGTGACACCGTGCCACCTCAGGTCAATGTAAGGTATGGATACATTGAATAAAGACTTTTTTTTACAACATTTATTCTTTACTGTGTTTTTATTTAGCATTTGAATCTGTTGCTTTTGATATAGACCGACTTTGTAGGCATACCTGGTCACAAAGAGATGCATGAATCTGGGAACGGGGTTTCCTTGGCTAACATGAAGCTTTACTGAACACAAATTTGCCAGCCAAGCCTCTGAGATTCGGCTCACCAAGGTTTTACTGAGTGGCTGAGGACTCTGGGTCTGTACTTGATGGAGTTTAGAAGGATGAGGGGGGATCTCATTGAAACTTACACAATACTGGAAGCCTGGATAGAGTATAGGTGGGGAAGATGCTTCCATTAGTAGGCAAGACTAGGACCCAAGGGCACAGCCTCAGAGTAAAGGGATGATCCTTTAGAACCGAGATGAGGAGGAATTTCTTCACAGGTCACGGGTCACGGGCATTCAGTCTCTGATCTTCGGGTAAGCATTCTCCAAGGCGGCCTTCACGACACACGACAGCACAGAGTCACTGAGCAGAAACTGATAGCCAAGTTCCGCACACATGAGGACGGTCTAAACCGGGATGTTGGATTTATGTCACATTATCAGTAACCCCCACAGCTTGACTCCTGGACTTGCACAATTTCAGAAGCTGTACTGTCTGGAGACAATACACATCTCTTTAACCTGTGTTGAATGCTCCCTCCACCCACATTGTCTGTGCATTTAAGACCTGGCTGGCTGTAGAGATTTGCATTCTAATCAGTATTCTGTAATTTGATTTCTGTGTCTGTGCCCTGTTTGAGAACAGAGACCACTCTATCTGACGAAGGAGCATTGCTCCGAAAGCTTATGGTATTTGCTACCAAATAAACCTGTTGGACTTTAACCTGGAGTTGTGAGACTTCTTTCAATGGAAGAAGCCAGAGAGTGGTTGTGGAGGATTGCTTCTCTGAGTGGAGGCCTGTGACTGGTGGTGTGCCGCAGGGATCGGTGTTGGGTCCATTGTTGTTTGTCATCTATATCAATGATCTGGATGATAATGTGGTAAATTGGATCAGCAAGTTTGCTGATGATACAAAGATTGGAGGTGTCGTGGACAGTGAGGAAGGTTTTCAAAGCTTGCAGAGGGATTTGGACCAACTGGAAAAATGGGCTGAAAAATGGCAAATGGAATTTAACGCAGACAAGTGTGAGATATTGCACATTGGAAGGACAAACCAAAGTAGAACGTACAGGGTAAATGGTAGGACTCTGAAGAGTGCAGTTGAACAGAGGGATCTGGGAATACAGGTACAGAATTCCCTAAAAGTGACGTCACAGGTGGATAGGGTCGTAAAGAGTGCCTCTGGTACATTGGCCTTTATAAATCGGAGTATCGAGTATAAAAGTTGGAGTGTTATGGTAAGGTTATATAAGGCATTGGTGAGGCCGAATTTGGAGTATTGTGTACAGTTTTGGTTACCTAGTTACAGGAAGGATGTAAATAAGGTTGAAAGAGTGCAGAGAAGGTTCACAAGGATGTTGCCGGGACTTGAGAAGCTGAGTTAGAGAGAGAGATTGAATAGGTTGGGACTTTATTCCCTGGAGCGTAGAAGATTGAGGGGAGATTTGATAGAGGTGTATAAGATTTTGATGGGTATAGATAGAGTGAATGCAAGCAGGCTTTCTCCGCTGAGGCTAGGGGAGAAAAAAACCAGAGGGCATGGGTTAAGTGTGAAAGGAGAAAAGTTTAAAGGGAATATTAGGGGGGGGCTTCTTCACGCAGAGAGTGGTGGGAGTGTGGAATGAGCTGCCGGATAAAGTGGTAAATGCGGGGTCACTTTTAACATTTAAGAAAAACTTGGACGGGTTCATGGATGAGAGGGGTGTGGAGGGATATGGTCCAAGTGCAGGTCAGTGGGACTAGGCATAAAATGGTTCGACACAGACAAGAAGGGCCAAAAGGCCTGTTTCTGAGCTGTAATTTTCTATGGTTCTATGGTTCTATGGACAGAGTTGAGGAGGAACTTCTTCTCTCAGAGGGTGGTGTATCTCTGGAATTCTCTGCCCACTGAAGTGGTGGAGGCTACCTCGTTGAATATGTTTAAATCACGGATAGATGGATTCCTGATCGGTAAGGGAATTAGGGGTTATAGGGATCAGGCGGGTAAGTGGACATGATCCACTTCAGATCAGCCATGATCTTATTGAATGGCGGGGCAGGCTCGAGGGGCTAGGTGGCCTACTCCTGCTCCTATTTCTTATGTTCTTATGTTCTTACTACACTTGATCTTAGCCAAGACATTTCACTCCTTCAACAGCAGAAACCCACCCGAAAACACTAAACATCAGCAACATTCACATCTGGATCTAAGAATCCAAATATTTCTGGGACTGATGTAAGAGCATTGTTGAAAATCCAGAAGGGAGACTGTTATTGCAGTCAGTTGTCTCATGACGATGTCTAGAGGTTTGTATGGTTGAACAATATTTATTCATAACTCATGGCTATATACATATCTATAGGATACAGTTCTGATTTCGTGCTATCTTCATGCCAGCTTCTACCAGGCTCACTCGTACACTACTTCTTGCATGGGACTCACTACATCATAATGTGGGCGTCATTGCTTCTCCAGTACAACATTTACCCTGACAGTCCCAAACATCCTCACACCACACTTCATCCAACTCTTTACCCAATATTATGTACATGTACCCCTTCTCCCCCCAAGTCTCTGACTTTACAGATTCAGACAGTCTGGAGGCTTTAACCCTTCCAAATCTCATTCCTTTTAAGGTTTTTAAAAATTTATTTGTGTCACAGGTAGGCTTACATTAACACTGCAATGAAATTACTGTGAAAATCCCCCAGTCGCCACACTCCGGTGCCTGTTCGGGTACACTGAGGGGGAATTTAGCATGGCCAAAGCACCTAACCAGCACGTCTTTCGGACTGTGGATGGAAACCGGAGCACCCGGAGGGAACCCACGCAGACGTAGGGAGAACGTGCAAACTCTGCACAGACAGTGACCCAAGCCAGGAATCAAACCCAAGTCTCTGGCGCTCTGAGGCTGCAGTGCTAACCACTGTGACACCGTGCCACCTCAGGTCAATGTAAGGTATGGATACATTGAATAAAGACTTTTTTTTACAACATTTATTCTTTACTGTGTTTTTATTTAGCATTTGAATCTGTTGCTTTTGATATAGACCGACTTTGTAGGCATACCTGGTCACAAAGAGATGCATGAATCTGGGAACGGGGTTTCCTTGGCTAACATGAAGCTTTACTGAACACAAATTTGCCAGCCAAGCCTCTGAGATTCGGCTCACCAAGGTTTTACTGAGTGGCTGAGGACTCTGGGTCTGTACTTGATGGAGTTTAGAAGGATGAGGGGGGATCTCATTGAAACTTACACAATACTGGAAGCCTGGATAGAGTATAGGTGGGGAAGATGCTTCCATTAGTAGGCAAGACTAGGACCCAAGGGCACAGCCTCAGAGTAAAGGGATGATCCTTTAGAACCGAGATGAGGAGGAATTTCTTCACAGGTCACGGGTCACGGGCATTCAGTCTCTGATCTTCGGGTAAGCATTCTCCAAGGCGGCCTTCACGACACACGACAGCACAGAGTCACTGAGCAGAAACTGATAGCCAAGTTCCGCACACATGAGGACAGCCTAAACCGGGATCTTGGGTTCATGTCACACTATCGGTAACCCCCACAGCTTGCCTCCTGGATTTGCATAATCTCACTGGCTGTCCTGTCTGGAGACAATACACATTTCTTTAACCTGTGCCTAATGCTCCCTCCACTCACATTGTCTGTATCTTTAAGACCTGATTAGCTGTAAAGATTCGCATTCTAATCAGTATTCTGTAAATTGATTTTGTGTCTCTGTGTGCCTTGTTTGGGAGCGGATATCCACTCCATCTGACGAAGGAGCAGGGCTCCGAAAGCTAATGGCATTTGCTACCAAATAAACCTGTTGGACTTTAACCTGGTGTTGTTGAAACTCTTACAGGGGAGGTCCCAGAGGATTGGAGAATAGCCAATGTTGTTCCTTTGTTTAAGAAGGGTCGCAAGAATAGTCCAGGTAATTACAGGCCGGTGAGCCTTACATCAGTGGTAGGGAATTTTTGGAGAGTATTCTTCGAGACAGGATTTATTCCCACTTGGAAATAAATGGACGTATTAGTGAGAGGCAACATGGTTTTGTGAAGGGGAGGTCATGTCTCACGAACTTGATCGAGTTTTTCGAGGAAATGACGAAGATGATTGATGAGGGTAGGGCAGTGGATGTTGTCTACATGGATTTCAGTAAGGCCTTTAACAAAGTCCCTCATGGCAGACTGGTGCAGAAGGTGAAGTTTCATGGCAAGGTGGATACAAAACTGGCTCAGTCAAAGAACTCGGTGCCCTGTTTGAGAGCAGATTTCCACTCCATCTGACGAAGGAGCAGCGCTCCGAAAGCTAATGGCATTTGCTACCAAATAAACCTGTTGGACTTTAACCTGGTGTTGTTAAAACTCTCACTGTGTTTACCCCAGTCCAATGCCGGCATCTCCACATCGATTAAAGAAGACAGAGGGTAGCAGTGGAAGGGTGCGTTTCTGAATGGAGGGTTGTGACAAGTGGGATCAGGGATCAGTGCTGGGGCCTTTGCTGTTTGTAATATATATAAATGATTTGGGAGAAAATGTAACTGGATTGATTAGTAAGTTTGCGGATGACACAAAGGTTGGTGGATTTGTGGATAGTGATGAGGACCATCAGAGGATACAGCAGGATATAGATCAGTTGGAGACTTGGGCGGAGAGATGGCAGGTGGAGTTTAATCCGGACAAATGTGAGGTAATGCATTTTGGAAGGTCTAATACAGATAGGAAATATACAGTGAATGGCAGAATCCTTAAGAGTATTGATAGGCAAAGGGATCTGGGTGTACAGGTACACAGGTCACTGAAAATGGCAATGCAGGTGGAGAAGGTAGTCAAGAAGGCATATGGCATGCTTGCCTTCATCTGCCGGGGCATTGAGTTTAAAAATTGGCAAGTCATGTTGCAGCTTTATAGAACCTTAGTTAGGCCGCTACACTGCCAGAAGGATGTGGAGGCTTTGGAGAGGGTACAGAAAAGATTTACCAGGATGTTGCCTGCTATGGAGGGCATTAGCTATGAGGAGAGATTAGAGAAACTTGGTTTGTCCTCACTGGAGCGACGGAGGTTGAGGGGAGACCTGATAGAAGTCTACAAGATTATGAGAGGCATGGACAGAGTGGATAGTCAGAAGCTTTTTCCCAGGGTGGAAGAGTCAATTACTAGGGGGCAAAGGTTTAAGGTGCGAGGGGCAAGCTTTAAAGGAGATGTACGAGGCAGATTTTTTACAGAGAGTAGTGGGTACCTGGAACTCATTGCCAGGGGAGGTAGTGGAAGCGGATACGGTAGTGACTTTTAAGGGGCGTCTTGACAAGTACATGAATAGGATGGGAATAGAGGAATATGGTCCCCGGAAGGGTAGGGGGTTTTAGTTAAGTTCGGCAGCATGGTCAGTGCAGGCTTGGAGGGCCGAAGGGCCTGTTCCTGTGCTGTAATTTTCTTTGTTCTTTGTTCTTTGTTCAGACTCGATGGGCCAAAATGGCCTAATTCTGCTTCTATATTTTATGGTCCTATGGTCTTACTTCCAACTGAAGGATCTCCTGAAGTTGGACCACTGATGCACCTGGAGATGTTGGGATCAGATGCTTGGCACAGGGGACAGGAGCCAATGGAGAGAGGAGGAAGGAAGTGGTATCCACAGCAGCTCCATCGCAGGTGTACAATGGGTGCAGCGGGTTACGATTCAACAGTGGGACGGCTATACCCAATCCACACAGCCATTGATCGCGCTGCTAACTCTGGGCTGCCCAGTCTATAGGCATTCCTGGGCAGACAACAAACAAAAGGCCTTTGAATATGGTAATAAGGGGCCTGAGGAAGGGTCTGTTAACTGAAGACAGTTGAAGCAAGGTTTCTACAGATGGTTTACAAGAAGCTCTAAGGACATTCACACAGAGTTAGAAAATCTGAACCTTGTTAAAAGTTCACACTGGAATGCGGCAACTCAGTTAAAAGCAATTCTTCGCATATTTCCCGTTACCCAAATTAATGTTAAGTTTCAGACTCCATTATAATAAAGGAGCTGTTATGAAAATTTATAACATTGCTGTTACATCTGTTTTAAGATCGGATGATTGGTGAGAATGCCTAACTTTCAGCTGATTGCTGGATGGAAAAGGGATGTTTTGTCTGGATGATTAACAGAAAGCACTCTAACTGATAGTAACCAGGAGGTATTCTTCACAAGTAATGCACGGTATGAGGCCAGCTAAATACCGACAGGGGTGTAAAATTGTAAGCAGACAAGTACTGTAGAATACGCACAACTGTACTTACTCCAACAGTGCTGTACTGTGTCCTAAATGTCAGGTAATTGGAAGACTTCCTTTGTAATGCCTCTTCTATTAAGTGCACTGTATCAAAACTAGTTTTTACTGTAATTTCCTTTTCTTTGTAACACTTAAACTGGTGTTCAACCAATTAGATTTTATGCAACCAATTTGAAAACACTTTTCAAGAATCTCAAATGTCTTCATAAAATTACGGGTGAGATTCTCCGGCCTCCCAGCCGTGTGTTTCCCGCCGGCGGGAGGTGGCGTGTTGTTTGCTAGCAGCGGGATTTTCCAGTCCCGCCGGAATTCACATTGATGCCACCCCATGCCGGCGGGAAATTCGCAGGCGGGCATGCGCTGCCGGTGGGACCGGAGAGTTCGCCGGTGTGACCGGTCGGAGAATTCCGGCCCCTATGTCCCAGAAGCGGCTCATTCTAAGATTCCATTCTGTGATTTTTTGTACCCGTACTGGTTCTTGGAAAGGGTTGCTCAATTACTGGGGGATAGGTCCTCCCCTCCATTCTTTCCCCAAAGCCCTACAAACACATCCTTTTTAAGTAATTATCCAATTCCCTTTAGAAAGTTACGATGGAATCTGTTTCCACCACCCTCTCGGGCAGTGCGTTCCTGATAATAATAATTTGCTGTGGTAAAAATAAATCCCCACCTCTGTAACTTGAGGGTGCTTGGGTCCACAAGTATCACCCACAACACATTACCCAGAGGCAAAAAGCAGTTCAGACCAGGATTCTAATTCTTCCGTTTTCATGGAATCATCGAATCCCTACAGTGCAGTAGGAGGCCATTCAGCCCACCAAATTTGCACTGACTCTCCAACATAGGATCCCACCAGGCCCTTTCCCATAACCCCATGTATTTACTCCACTAATCCCCCTAACCGCCAGGGCTTTTCATTTCAAAAGGCCGGGAGTTATCGCCCGAAATTCTCTGCGATTTATTGCTGCTTAGAGTGCTGTATTCGGATACGCATGATACAATCCACCATGTCACCAATGAAAGTCAAACATTTTTTTGGGCGTTCTTGCATGCAACAGTGCAAAATCCTGGACCATCTCCACAATCTTTGCAGCATTGGCTAAGGAATCAGGTGGGCAAGCAGGTAGACATTCACTGGACTCTTAAGACCATAAGACATAGGAGCGGAAGTAAGGCCATTCGGCCCATCGAGTCCACTCCACCATTCAATCATGGTTGATTTCAACTCCATTTACCCGCTCTCTCCCCATAGCCCTTAATTCCTCGAGAAATCAAGAATTTATCAATTTCTGTCTTGAAGACGCTCAACGTCTCGGCCTCCACAGCCCTCTGTGGCAATGAATTCCACAGACCCACCACTCTCTGGCTGAAGAAATTTCTCCTCATCTCTGTTCTAAAGTGACTCCCTTTTATTCTAAGGCTGTGCCCCCGCGTCCTAGTCTCCCCTGTTAATGGAAACAACTTCCCTACGTCCATCCTATCTAAGCCGTTCATTATCTTGTAAGTTTCTATCAGATCTCCCCTCAACCTCCTAAACTCCAATGAATATAATCCCACGATCCTCAGACGTTCATCGTATGTCAGGCCTACCATTCCTGGGATCATCCGTGTGAATCTCCGCTGGACCCGCTCCAGTGCCAGTATGTCCTTCCTGAGGTGTGGGGCCCAAAATTGCTCACAGTACTCCAAATGGGGCCTAACCAGTGCTTTATAAAGCCTCAGAAGTACATCCCTGCTTTTGTATTCCAAGCCTCTTGAGATAAATGACAACATTACATTTGCTTTCTTAATTACGGACTCAACCTGCAAGTTTACCTTTAGAGAATCCTGGACTAGGACTCTTCAGGGTCATTGCACCGGCATTGGCCGCAAACGAGGTTCCAGGATGGTATGTTGCCTCCTTGGTGCTAGGGTCAAGGATGTCTCGGAGCAGCTGCAGGACATTCTGAAGGGGGAGGGCGAACAGCCAGTGGTCGTAGTATACATTGGTACAAATGACAGATTAAAAAAGGGATGAGGTCCTAAAAGCAGAATACAGGGAGCTAGGAAGAAAGTTAAGAAATCAGATCTCGAAGATAGCGATCTCAGGATTACTACCAGTGCCATGTGCTAGTCAGAGTAGAAATGAGAGGATATATCGGATAAATACATGGCTGAAGAGATGGTGTCAGGGGAGGGTTTCAGATTCCTGGGGCATTGGGACCGGTTCTGGGGGAGGTGGGACCTGTACAAATTGGACGGGTTATAACTGGGCAGGACTGGGACTGATATCCGAGGGGGAGTGTTTGGTAGAGTGGTTGGGGAGGGTTTAAATTAATATGCCAGGGGAATGGGAACCTATGTAAGGAGTTCAAGAAGGAGGGAGCAAGGACAAAATGTGGCGAGATGGTTCCAACTACATCAAAAATCAGGAAAAAAGCTAAAAGGAAGGGGAACTCAGGAGATGTTATTAATGGAAGTGTTAGAATTCAAAAAGAAGGTTCAAAAACTAGCATAAGGGCACTTTATCTGAATGCTCGTGGCATTCGAAACAAGGTAAATGAGTTGACGGCACAAATCATTGCGAACGAGTATGATTTGGTGGCCATTACAGAGACATGGTTGCAGGATGGTCACAACTCGAGTTAAATATCCAGGGGTATCAGACTGTTCGGAGGGACAGACAGGAAGGTCAGGGAGGTGGTGTAGCTCTGATATTTAAGAATGACATCAGGGCAGTAGTGAGAGATGATATAGGTTCTACAGAAAAAAAGGTTGAATCCATTTGGGTGGAAATTAGAAATAGAATCATAGAATCCCTACAGTACAGAAAGAGGCCATTCAGCCCATCGAGTCTGCACCGACCACAATCCCACCCAGGCCCTACCCCCATATCCCTACAGTTCTGTAAATAGTAAGGAGAAAAAGTCACTGATAGGCGTAGTCTATAGGCCACCAAATAATGACATCATGGTGGGGCGAGAAATAAATAAAGAAATAATTGATGCATGTAAAAATGGTACAGCAATTATCATGGGGGATTTTAATCTACATATCAATTGGTCAAACCAGGTCGGTCAAGGCAACCTTGAGGAGGAGTTCATAGAATGTATCCACGATAGCTTCCTTGAACAGTATGTAATGGAACCGACAAGGGAGCAAGCTATCCTAGATCTGGTCCTGTGTAATGAGACGGGAATAATTGATGATCTTACAGTTAGGGATCCTCTCGGAAGCGATCACAGTATGGTTGAATTTAAAATACAGATGGAGCATGAGAAGGTAAAATCCAATACCAGTGTCTTGTGCTTAAACAAAGAAGACTACAAAGGGCTGAGGGAGGAGTTGGCTAAGGTAGACTGGGAGCAAAAACTTTATGGTGGGACAATTGAGGAACAGTGGAGGACTTTCAAAGCGATCTTTCACAGTGCTCAGCAAAAGTATATACCAGTGATAAGGAAGGACTGTAGAAAAAGAGATAATCAGCCGTGGATATCTAAGGAAATAAAGGAGGGTATCAAATTGAAAGAACATGCATACAATGTGGCAAAGATTAGTGGGAACCTAGAGAATTGGGAAATCTTTAAAGGTCAGCAGAAAGCCACGAAGAAAGCGATAAAGAAAAGTAAGATGGATTATGAGAGTAAACTAGCTCAGAATATAAAAACAGATAGCAAAAGTTTCTACAAATATATAAAACGCAAAAGAATGGCTAAAGTAAACATTGGTCCTTTAGAGGACGAGAAGGGGGATGTAATAATTGGAAATGAGAAAATGGCTGAGGCATTGAACAGGTATTTTGTGTCGGTCTTCACAATGGAAGACACAAATAACATGCCAAAAATTGATGACAGGAAGGCTATGGCAGGTAAGAACCTAGAAACTATCATCATCACGAAAGAGGTAGTGTTGGGCAAGTTAATGGGGCTAAAGGTAGACAAGTCTCCTGGTCCTGATGGAATGCATCCCAGGGTACTAAAAGAGATGGCGGGAGAAATAGCAAATGCACTGGTGGTACTTTACCAAAATTCACTGGACTCTGGCGTGGTTCCCGCAGATTGGAAAACAGCAAATGTGATGCCACTGTTTAAAAAAGGAGGTAGACAAAAGGCAGGTAACTATAGGCCGGTTAGCTTAATTTCTGTAGTCGGGAAATGCTTGAATCTATCATCAAGGAAGAAATAGCGAGACATCTGGATATAAATTGTCCCATTGGTAAGACGCAGCATGGGTTCATGAATGGCAGGTCATGTTTGACTAATTTGGTGGAATTCTTTGAGAAAATTACATGTGCAGTGGACAATGGGGAACCTGTGGATGTGGTGTATCTGGATTTCCAGAAGGCATTTGACAAGGTGCCGCACCAAAGACTGCTACATAAGATAAAGGTGCATGGTGTTACGGGTAATGTATTAGCATGGATAGAGGATTGGTTAACTAACAAAAAGAGTGGGGGTAAATGGGTGTTTTTCTGGTTGGCGATCAGTGACTAGTGGTGTGCCTCAGGGATCAGTGTTGGGACCGCAATTGTTTACGATTTACATAGATGACTTGGAGTTGGGGACCAAGTGTAGTGTGTCAAAATTCGCAGATGACACTAAGGTGGGTGGCAGAGCAAAGTGTGCAGAGGACACTGAAAGTCTGCAAAGGGATATAGATAATCTAAGTGAGTGGGCGAAGGTTTGGCAGATGGAGTACAATGTCGGTAAATGTGAGGTCATCCATTTTGGTAGGAATAACAGCAAGATGGACTATTATTTAAATGGTAAAAAATTGCAGCATGCTGTTGTGCAGTGGGACCTGGGTGTCCTTGCGCAGGAATCTCAAGGAGTTGGCTTGCAGATGCAGCAGGTGATTAAGAAGGCAAATGGAATTTTGTCCTTCATTGCTAGAGGGATCGAGTTTAAAAACAGCGAGGTTATGTTGTAGCTATATAAGGTGCTGGTGAGGCCACACCTGGAGTACTGTGTACAGTTTTGGTCTCCTTACTTGAGAAAGGATATACTGGCATTGGAGGGGGTGCAGAGGAGATTCACTAGGTTGATTCCAGAGTTGAGAGGGTTGGCTTATGAGGAGAGACTGAGTAGACTAGGGCTATACTCATTGGAATTCGGAAGAATGTGGGGAGATCGTATAGAAATATATAAGATTATGAAGGGAATAGATAAGATAGAAGCAGGGAAGTTGTTTCCGCTGGTGGGTGAATAGAACTAGGGGGCATAGCCTCAAAATAAGGGGAAGCAGATTTAGGGACTGAGTTGAGGAGGAACTTCTTCACCTAAAGGGTTGTGAATCTGTGGAATTCCCTGCCCAGTGAAGCAGTTGAGGTTACCTCATTAAATGTTTTTAAGGCAAGGATAGATACATTTTTGAACAGTAAAGGAATTAAGGGTTATGGTGAGCGGGCGGGTGTGTGGAGCTGAGTCCACAAAAAGATCAGCCATGATCTTATGGAATGGCGGAGCAGGCTTGAGGGGCCAGATGGCCTACTCCTGCTCCTAGTTCTTATGTTCTTATGTTAAAAGAGAACGTTCCCATCAGCTTTGGCTGCCTCGGAGCATGCTAGCAGATCTTCTTCAATGTCAGGATAGGCAGCCGTCCTAATCCCCATCCTTGCCAGAGAAAATGCCCACTTGTTGAACTGCTCCGAAATGTTTGCCTGGTGTTTCGTAATGGTGGACAAACCTGACGGTGGAATCTCCCAATTACTCGCGACATCCGCTTTCTGCTTTGTGTGGCAGTTTCCGACTTGCTGTGTTAACTTCACCTTCTCCCTGACTGACAGCACTTTTAACTCTCTCACATGATCAGCCGCACTCGCAGGGCTCGATTTTCCTGCCCCGATATACTGGTCAAGTAGCGGGGCAGAAAGTGTAAGCAGGAGTCAAAAATCAAATTCCCGCCCAGTGGCTGGCAGGTTGTCAATCTCCTGGGCCATTTATTTCATGTAATCAGCCTCGTTTCAGGGAATGGCACCAGGCTAATTTAAATATTCATGATCCAATTTCAATCTCTTTAACGGGCTCTGGACCCAAATTGTCTGGGCTCGTTTGGCTCTCCGATTTCGCCGGTAAAAGTTCCCACCAGCGGGTATCACAGCTGGTCCCTAGCAACGGGGACCAGGTGTGATGGCCTCGCTGGTGGGACCAGAGGCCATTGAGACCACCTGGGAGGTCGGGGGTAGGGGACAGTGCCAGTTGGACAGGGCCAGCCTGGCACTGCCAGCCTAGGACCCTGGCACTGCCCACCGGGCAACTTGGCAGTACCAAGGGGATGGGGTCTGAGGGGTGTGTCAGATGGGGCAGAGCCAAATGGAGGGAAGTCGAAGAGGAGGGCAGGGGGGAACTCTGTATCTTGGGGTGTGGGCTTGTGGTGGGGCTGGTGATTGGGGATCACTGGCCCGGCCAATGGAGGTCAGGGCCAGTGATCGGGAGGCTGGTGATTGGCGGGGGGGGCGGGGGGGGGGGGGGGGGTGTCGGTGGATGTCAAGCGATCTCTCAGAATGCTGGGAGATTGGCGCATGGCCAATGGCCCCCCTGAGCACTCTGTTGCCAGCCTTTCCAGCGGGTTTAGGCTCTGTAACTCTGCCTACTTGTGTGAATCTCCTGGTGGTCTCTGTGTTGCACAGAGTGCCGTAAATTTATCAAACTCAGCCTGTCTAAAAAACAGGCGGGAAATCCTCCCAACTTCTTTCCCATTGAACACTTTGATTTCTTTTGGGAGAACCGCCCCGTAGGTTTTGCCGGTCCTTTCACAGGGAGACCTTGTCAAATGGTGGCTTGCGCAGCGCTCCATGATTTCATACTCTAGTGTGGTCTAACACTGTTCTAATTGACTGGCATGGGCCGTATGACAAGTTCAGCTAAACCGGAGATACCAGTGCAGACTGTAACACTACATTCTGCACTCTCTCCTTTCCTTCTCTATGAACGGTATGCTTTGTCTGTAAAGCGCACAAGAAACAATACTTTTCACTGTATGATAATACGTGACAATAATAAATCAAATCAAATCAAATCAAAAGCATTTCGACCTATCATGAGCATCATGCCACGGGATTTGTTATTCTGAAGGTGGGAAGGGTTGACGAACATGACATAACCGAAATTTTGTGTCCGAATTTGGCCCATCGCAAATTCACTGTTTTTAAATAAAGCCAATGGCAACTCATTGTGTAGGGAGTAGGTGGACCAGAAAAGCAGGAGGAAATTCATCGAAAACCTGTCAAAATGTGGATGTTGGGTGGAAATGTCTTTTATCCACATGTTCTCACCAACTTCTACAGATGTACCATAGAAAGCATCCTTTCTGGTTGTATCACAGCTTGGTGTGGCTCCTGCTCTGACCAAGACCGCAAGGTACTACAAAGGGTTGTGAATGAAGCCCAGTCCTTCACGCAAACCAGCCTCCCATCCATTGACTCTGTCTATACTTCCCGCTGCTTCGGAAAAGCAGCCAGCATAATTGAGGACCCCACGCACCCCAGACACTCTCTCTTCCCCCTTCTTCCACCGGGAAAAAGATACAAAAGTCCAATGGCACATACCAACTGACTCAAGAACAGCTTCTTCCCTGCTGTCATCAGACTTTTGAATGGACCAACCTCGCATTAAGTTATTTCTCTACACACTAGCTACGACTGGCGGTACAGTGACACAGTGGTTACCATTGCTGCCTCACAGCGCCAGGGACCCGGGTTCGATTCCCAGCTTGGGTTACTGTCTGTGTGGAGTTTGCATGTTCTCCCTGTGTCTTTATGGGTTTACACCGGGTGCTCCGGTTTCCTCCCACACTCCAAAGATGTGCGGGTTAGGCGGATTGGCCATGCTAAATTGCCCCTTAGTGTCAAGGGGACTAGCGAGGGTAAATGCATGGGTTATGGGGATAGGGCCTGGGTGGGACTGTGGTCAGTGCAGACTCAATGGGATGAATGGCCTCCTTCTGCACTGTAGGATTCTGTGATCTGTGATGTAACACTACACTCTGCACTCTTTCCTTTCCTTCTCTATGAACGGTATGCTTTGTCTGTATAACATGTAAGAACCAATATTTTTCACTGTATGTTAATACATGTGACAATAATAAATCAAATCAAAATCGTGAGCAGTAAGTGCATCGAATACAGGCCAAGATGCTGAAATAACCAAATTTCCTTTGTGACCAGCTGGAGCTGATTGACCATGGCATCATTCAGATGGTTAGAAAAAAGCAGACCTGATTCCAGGTAATGTTCACAATGACCAACCCTGATACAAAACTGTACATTGGGAAATGGAATGGAAAAAAATTCAGAGTGCGTGAAAGATCTGTTTTTCTCTCGAGTCATAGCAAAATATTATGGTTTGGCAAGCTGTGTCCTGTTTACAGTCCTTCACCCAATTGTTAAGGAATATTTGGGAATGCGTTCAAACATTATAAGAGAGGTGTCAGTGTGTCTCTGCTGTGTGTGTTTGAACCCCAAACCCAGAACGGACTTCGGCAAATGTTCCCAATTCACTGGAATATTTTCCTGGAGTCTTTGCAAGCCAATCAGATTGTTCGTTTCAAAGTCAGGAGATGATTATTTTCACTTCCGGATGGAATCCCTGACACTAATCATAGAATCCCTACAGTACAGAAGGAGGCCATTCAGCCCATCATGTCGGCACTGACTCAGCATCTTATCCAGGCCCCCCCCCCGCCCCCCCACTCTATCCCTATAACCTCACGCGTTTACCCCACTAATCCTCCTAATCTACACATCTCGGGACACTAAGGGTCAATTTGAGCATGGCCAATCCATCGAACCCGCACATCTTTGGAGTGTGGGAGGAAACTGGAGCACCCAGAGAAAACCCACACAGACATGGGGAGAATGTACAAACTCCACACAAACAGTGACCCAAGCTTAGCCATTCCTGGGGGAAAGAGAAAGTCAAGATTTGGGTTCATGTTGAAATTTAGGGGTGGATCCAAGATCTGTCACATGTCTGCCCTCAAAACCCGATGTTCTAAATGCAAATGTTTGAGCGTGGGCTGGAAGAACACAGGGCCCTTGACTTACTTAGAGATGGAGCCGTTACAATTAGAATATGATGTGATGACATTAAACATTTTTAAAAATTTCTTTATTAGTGTCACAAGGCTTACATTAACACTGCAATGAAGTTACTGCGAAAATTCCCTAGTTGCCACACGCCGGCGCCTGTTCGGGTACACTGAGGGAGGATTTAACATGGCCAATGCACCTAATCAGCACATCTTTCAGACTGAAGGAGGAAACCAAAGCACCCGGAGGAAACCCACGCAGACACGGGGAGAACGTGCAAACTCCACACTGACAGTGACCTGAAGCAGGAATTGAACCCGGCACCCCGCCTTATAAATCTCAGTCAAAAAAGTGGGTTTGAAGTGGAACTTAAAGATGGAAAATGGAGTTAAGAGATGAAGGGGCCTCGGGAGGGAGTTACGGAGTTTAGGCCTGAGCCAACTGTAAACATGGCCACCACTGGTGATGCAACAGAAATGTGGACTGTGAAAGAGGCCTTTGGGGAGCCAGTTTCAGGGTCAGATATTTTTGTAAAGCATGAATTCAAAAATGTATTACAAAAATCAGTGCCAAAAAAATGTTTGATGAGATTAGGCCATAATTGAGAATGGTAAACAGAAGCTCTCAGGTGAAGGAGCTGAGATTTTGCCCTCATACCGCTGGAACCTCAGGGCAATTAGGGATGGGCAATGAATGCTGGTCTAGTCAGCAAATTCCACATGTCCCTGGAATGAATAAAACAGAACTGCAGATTGGGGACGCCACCATCCCCCCACGCGCCCCACCCTCAGCTCTGCCCTAACACTCATTCAGGTTTTGAGGCAGTGTAAATGTTCCAGGTGGAGTGGTCTCTGGCCAGGATTTCCACCAACAGCCTGCCGCTGGCAATGAGGGAATTCCCAGTGGTTCTGGTGGGAGGCCAGATTAACAGGGCAGCAGAGGAGATGTGGAGTTCGGAGCGAGAGGTGATGGCACAGCAATCTCACACCAAGAGCAAGCGCCAATAACCTGATATCCCGTGTTTTTTGGGATGCTAACTGAGGGATAAACTTTTACCAGGACACCTGGGATAACTTGCCTGCTCTTCTTCAACCTAATTTTTGGGATAAACCGTGCCCCCAAACCACGACTCTAAAAGATGAATAAACTCATTGTTGATTGATGTTTAAAAAAGCAAAAGTTCCCATCAAGGGGTTGGCCATCAATTAAATAGTTTACTAGTTCATTGGTTTTAAACTGCTGCTCAAGGTAGTATAAAAAGAGTCAGCTGGAGCTAACTTGCTAGGAGGCTGAGACTGATAAGGCCTCCTCCTTTGGCCTAGTAGTATAGGTCACTGAACTGGTAAACCACCAACCCAGAGAGTCCCAGGTTCATCTCCCTCATATGCTTCTGGCTTCTCCTTAAATGCCTCAATGCTATTCACTTCAACTTCTCCCTGCGGTTGCAGGTTCCACATTCAAAAAGGTAGTGAGGCCTACCATTATTTTACCACTTCCAACCGTCACTAGACACTGGTTCCCTCTCTGCCACGTGCAAATGGTGGCTGAGGCAGGGCCCAAGGGTGATGGAGATTGTCCTTCCCTCTGCTGCTGCTGCTTTCTGGCACTGCATTGTGTAAGGTGGACACAGTGGAAAAAGGGAATCTTGTTGTGTTTTCCAGTCCCTCCAGTCTGGATTCATTTGGCTTACATTGAAAAGTCAAAATGCTTATAAATCTCTTTGACATAAAGCACCTTTTATGTAGGTGTTAGACTGGCCATTCTCCCCTGCATTACCAGAGGAGGACAGAATGTTACAACCATGATCATGACTTTTCAAGGTGGCAGCCTAACCATACCAGGGGTTTGGCAGAGATTCGTAAGCAATTTAGTGCACTGTCCTATCTTTGTTAAGGGTTGTGGGTTTTAAACAAAAATAAAAGATGTGACTTGCACGTGCAGATGCAAACTAACAACAGCAGATTTAATCTAGCAGCTTTTGCCTCTACAGAGTATAAACTGAAAGTAAAAGCAGGAGCCTGTGCAACACCCCAATGACACCACCATCAAATCATGTGATCAGCTCTGCAAGCAATCTGCAATCCATTTAAATATATAGCAGCGAGTTACCCAACTTGCCAGCTTTTTAAAAATTTGATTTGATATATTATTGTCATATGTATTAAGTTACAGTGAAAAATATTGTTTCTTGCACGCTATATGGACAAAGCATACCGTTCATAGAGAAGAAAACGAGAGAGTGCAGAATGTAGTGTTACAGTCATAGCTAGGCTGTAGAGAAAGATCAACTTAATGTGAGATAGGTCGATTCAACAGTCTGACAGCAGCAGGGAAGAAGCTGTTCTTGAGTCGGTTGGTATGTGACCTCAGACTTTTGCATTGTTTTCCCGACAGAAGAAGATGGAAGAGAGAATGTCCAGGGTGCGTGGGTCCTTAATTATGCTGGCTGCTTTTCTGAGGCAGTGGGAAATGTAGACAGTGTCAATGGATAGAAGGCTGGTTTGCGTGATGGTTTGGGCTACATTCACGACCTTCTGTAGTTCCTTGCGGTCTTGGGCAGAGCAGGAGCTATACCAAGCTGTGATACAACCAGAAAGAATGCTTTCCAAGGTGCATCTGTAAAGTTGGTGAGAGTCGTAGCTGACATGCCAAATTTCCTTAGTCTCCTGAGAAAGCAGACGCATTAGTGGGCTTTCTTAACTATAGTGTCGGCATGGGGGGGACCAGGACAGATTGTTGGTGATCTGGACACCTAAAAACTTGAAGTTTTTGACCATTTCTACTTCATCCCCGTTGATGTGGAAAGGGGCATGTTCTCCACTACGCTTCCTGAAGTCGATGACAATCTCCTTCGTTTTGTTGACATTGAGGGAGAGATTATTGTCGTTGCTCCAGTTCACCAGATTCTCTATCTTATTCCTGTACTCTGTCTCGTCAGCTGTATATCTGAGGAGAAGTTTTGAGGGATTTAAGAAGCAAATTAAGTTACAATTGTACTCTTATTCCATGGGTATGATTGTGTTACCCTCAGTTACTGAACAATCATATATAATTTTGAAATGTCTTTGGCACATTTAAACCCTGTTTACCAAAATGCAAATTGAAGGATTATTTATTAGCGCAGAGTTTTGATTTATTCAGAAAACAGTATCTACATGTTATATTCTGAGCCTCCGTTCTTTGTCAATGCAGGTTCTTTTCTGAAGCACAGGCAGGGTGTCTCGAGAATCAGTGTTGCTATGCTGCAAGTTCTAAGTGCTCACAATGTTACCAGGGCTCTGAATAAACAGAGGTTAGACAGCAAACAATGCAGACCATTAACTGTCTGCTTATGATTTCTTCTTCTGTTTAATTGGTGCCTAGGTAAACAAAATCTCTCACCACTTTGAATTCTAATGGGGGATTTATGTGTCAGAGTCAGTCTCCATCCTATTGCTCACATCTCTCTCTTCTTCCCAGCACTTGTCACAAAACACCTGCTTCACAGAAGTTACCCTTTTTTCTTTGCTCAAAAGAAAACTCCATTTTATTCCACGACTTGCTGTAGAAATGAGAAATTTCAGCTTTAAAATGTTCATTTCAGTTCTAAAACATGTGATTCCGTGAATGAGTGTCAGTAAATAAAAGCTTCTCTGTCATTTTGTACCTACAACAACAATCATTTTATATTAACCAAAAAATAAACAAAAAGATACAAAAGTCTGAGGTCACGTACCAACTGACTCAAGAACAGCTTCTTCCCTGCTGCCATCAGACTTTTGAATGGACCTACCTCACACTAAGCTGATCTTTCTCTACATCCTAACTATGACTAACACCACATTCTGCACTCTCTCCTTTCCTTCTCTATGAATGGTATGCTTTCTCTGTATAGTGCGGAAGAAACAATACTTTTCACTGTATACTAATACAGTGAGAATAATAAATTAAATCAAATCAAATATATCCTTTGAGGTATGTTTAAAGTTTATTTATTAGTGTCACATGTCGGCTTCCATTAACACTGCAATGAAGTTACTGTGAAAATCCTCTAGTTGCAGCAAGGTGGCACACTGGTTAGCACTGCTGCCTCACAGTGCCAGGGACACGGGTTCGATCCCTTGTGTGGAGTTTGCACATTCTCCCCATGTCTGCGTGGGTTTCCTCCGGGTGCTCCAGTTTCCTTCCACAGTCCAAAGATTTGCGGATTAGGTTGATTGGCCATGCTAAATTGACCGTATTTCTGGGGGGATTAGCAGGATAAATGCGTGGGGTTACGGAGATAGGGTCGGTGCAGATTCGATGGGCCATATGGCCTCCTTTTGTATTGTAGGGATTCTATGAAACAGTACTTTTCACTGTACTAATACATGTGACAATAATAAATCAAATCGAATAGTTGCTCTGAATGCTTTGATAAATGAATTTTTCAGGCAGTGGACTCTATGTTAGTTGTGGATTGATGGCATTTGAGAAAAGGCTGATGTTTCTGATTTCTGCTGGGAACCTCTGTAACTAAGGATGGCTAACAGATTGTCACAGTAAGAAGTCTCACAAAATCAGGTTAAAGTCCAACAGGTTTATTTCTAGCCAAATAAACCTGTTGGACTTTAACCTGGTGTTGTGACACTACTTACTGTGCTTACCCCAGTCCAACGCTGGCATCTCCGCATCATAACAGATTGTCGACAGGAGTGGGAGAAGTGGGAAATTGGCCTTCACACACACACACACACACACACACACACACACACACACACACACACACACTATGGGGAAACAAAAATGTCACAAATTCTTGGAAGAATTGACGGGAAATTCTGCACAACCGAAAGTCCAGTTTGAAGGGAACTTTTGAGCTCTTTGGCAACTTTGGGAATCTGTTTGTCCAAATCCAACGGGACCCATTGTCACAGGGATGACAATCAACTCATGGCGCCGTGCAAATGTATTTCTGCCTTAGCAACACGACTGGGTGAATGTAACGCAGGAATAGCTGCGGTGCTAGTGAAGGGTTGACGTTTCTTTGAACAATCTCCAATGTTTCCTGACTTCCAGCTTCACAATTCATAGAATCATAGAATCATAGAATCCCTACAGTGCAGAGGGAGGCCATTCGGTCCATCAAGACTGCACCGACAACAATCCCACCCAGGACTTATCCCCGATACGCCATGTATTTACTCCACTAATCCCCCTGACACTAAGGGAACACTAATTTGGCATAGCTAATCAACTTAACCAGAATGAAGGGTTTGTCATATGAGGAGTGGTTAAGGAGTCTGGGTCAATACATGATGGAGTTTAGAAGGATGACAGGGATCTAATTGAAACTCACAGAATATTGAGAGGCCTGGATAGAGTGGACATGGAGAGGATGTTTCCACTAGCGGGAGAGACTAGAACTCGAGCGCACAACCTTAGAGTGAAGGGACGTTCCTTTAAAACTGAGATGAGGAGGAATTTCTTCAGCCAGAGGGTGGTGAATCTGTGGAATTCATTGCCACATAGGGCTGTGGAGGCCAAGTCATTGAGTGTATTTAAGACAGAGATAGATAGGGCCTTGATTGGTAAGAGGATCAAAGGTTACGGGGAAACGGTGGGAGGATAGGGTTGAGAAACATATCAGTCATGATTGAATGGTGGAGCAGACTCAATGGGCTGAATGGCCTAATTCTGCTCCTATATTTTATGGTCTTGTGGTCTTACTTCCAACTGAAGAATCTCCAAACGTTGGACCACTGCCGCACCTGAGGTAAGTTAGTTGCAGGTGGGGATGTTGGGATCAGACGTTGGGAAACCGGAGCACCCGGATGAAATCCACGCAGACAGTGTGCAGACTCCACACAAACAGTGTCCCAAGCCGGGAATCGAACTCGTGACCCTGGCGTTGTGAGGCAGCAGTGCTAACTAACGTGCCACCTAGTTTAAGAGCAATTAGGAATGAGCAAAAAATGCTGGCCTTGACAATGAGGCTCATGAAAGAATCAGAAAAAGGCCTTCTGACAGTCTTCTTCACAGAGATCCTCAAGCAATGGTTCCGGACAACTGAAAGTCACTACTACCCTGCTTTATTTTAGCTCAAGACCCTTTCATAGTGCCGCAGAGAAGCATCGGCTAGAGATCAGTCATGAAAGTCATTCAACGGACATGGACATGTTTGTCAACAGAGACTTCAGCCACCTTTCCGGATCACAGACATTTTTCCACAGGGTGAAACTCTGAAGTCAAAACCAAAGGGAGAGATTTGAATCTGACCCCAGTTTAGGGTGTTTGGAGGGTAGGGGATATATAGATGTTAATCAGCATACTTGGTAAGAAATGTCAGCTCTGGTCACACCTCCACAGGCAACTCACCGAAGCAAAGAGTTCAATTTCAAATCACTTAGCACGCTGTCAATCACCCTCAGGTTTATCATTGTTATATCAATCAGGGCTATGTATCATCTGGGAACTCATCTGCATTCATACTTAGATATAAGGGCTGAAAGAGTTGGTGCATGATGGCCCTAAATAAAAGGTCATAGAATCATAGAATCCCGACAGTGCAGAAGGAGACCATTCGGCTCTTCGAGCCTGCACCAACAACAATCCCACCCAGGCCCTATCCGCTCATCCCCATGTATTTATCCTGTTAAATTGCCCCTTAGTCAGGGGGATTAGCAGGATAAATACGGGGATGGGCCCTGGGTGGGATTATAGCCTTGATGGGCCAAATGGCCTCCTTCTGCGCTGTAGGGATTTTATGATTCTATAATTCCAATCTCCCTGACACCAAGGGGCAATTTTAGCATGGCCAATGCACCTAACCTACACATCTTTGGACTGTGGGAGGAAACTGGAGCACTCGAAGGAAACCCACGCAGACACGGGGATAATGTGCAAACTCTACACGGACAGTGACCCAAGGCCGGAATTGCACCCATGTCCCTGGTGCTGTGAGGCAGCAGTGTTAACCACTGTGCCACCATGCTGCCCTCTCGTCTCCACTGTTCTAGCCTTCTGAGCCTGGCTATTCAAGTTTAAACATGACATCTTGCGGTTAGGGTGAGCTACAGAAGATCCAACCACAGCACTGATATCACCCGCTGATAATACAGAAGAATAATTGCTCCTAGTTGTTGGGGTGTTTGTCTTAATCTGAGTTATTGCAGTTTTGTTTTTTCAGGGTTGTCCCCTGGTGTTTCAGAGCAGGGTTTAATTAGGTTGATTGACAACAAGAAAATCATGTGAATGGGTGGAGTTATGCATACAGAGAGAAAAAGCAGGCAGTTGCTTTTTTAATTTGTACAGAGCAGTAGTTCCTTTGTCTCTCGCTCTCTCACTATCTTTCTCTGGAAATTGAAGCCTGGGACATAGAAAATAGGTATGTCTCTCCAGAGGTCTGCAAAAGGCAGGGGTTATTTTCTCCCTCTCTGTCTCTCTCTGGAGTTCCACTGTGTGAAGACAGGTCATTCTCTGGAGGCTGCTATCTGAGAGTCAGAAGACAGGTCTCTCTCTGTATCTCTGTCCAGAGGGGTTAAAAGGCTGGAGGACTGGCTACTCAAATAAGACAGTGTGTCTTACTAATTAATCTTGAAGAGGAGTTTATGTCTATGGGAACACTGCTTAAATTGGAACTAATAGAGATAGCTAGCGGTTAAGAATTATATCTTGTCATGTTTAAGTATTTTTATTGGTAAGATTTATGTTAATTTTTTAAATTATATTTTAATTGTGTTGTTAAATAAAGTTTGTTTTAATAAAAGCCTCCTTGTAGGTTAACAGAATCACACCTGGAGCGAGACACCTTAAGCTCACACTAAGGCCAAAATAAAAAATAGTTGGGGTCTTGTCTAACTTCAGAATATATCTTGGAGTTTCTGAGCTGGTCCCTAACAGTCTCCAGGAATAAAATGTTAACCTCCTGAATGCTGGTGCAAGCAACGTCAAAGGAAATGGAGAAGAAAAGTTATTTTAATTTCCTTTGAATATATTCATTTATTAACTATAAAATATTAGTTTATAGATGTGCGGGTTAGGTTGATTGGCCAGGTTAAAAATTGCCCCTTAGAGTCCTGGGATGCATAGGTTAGAGGGATTAGTGGGTAAATATGTGGGGGTAGGGCCTGGGTGGGATTGTGGTCGGTGCAGACTCGATGGGCCGAATGGCCTCCTTCTGCACTGTAGGGTTTCTATGATTTCTATGATTTCACGAGTAAGTAAAATGGCAATTTTACTGAAAGTTGAGAATTCACCCAGTTGGATAACTGAGAATCTGTTCACACTCCAATTATTGGCTTGAAAAGACAGTGCGCATGAGGATTGGTGTGTGAGTGACCAATGATGGGAGTGTGGATCAATTGGAGGTGAGAGGCCATATGATGGCATGTCCAACTAGGGTTGGTGATCTTAATTTGGAATAATCTACCAGGCATCAGTGTAGGGGCAAGATTTTACATTGTTGGTGAGATCCTGGAAAACGTGGATCATTTTTTCCTATCTTGATAACCTCCTCTCGGGGAAGACAGGTGTAGATGGCATGGTTGTTAGCACTGCTGCCTCACAACCCCAGGGACCCGGATTCAATTCCGGCCTCGGGTGACTGTCTGAGTGGAGTCTGCACATTCTGTCCGTGTCTGCGTGGGTTTCCTCCGGGTGCTCCGGTTTCCTCCCACAGTCCAAAAATGTGTGGGTTAGGTAGATTGGCCATGCTAAATAGTCCCTTTAGAGTTCAAAGATGTGTAGGTTAGATGGATTAGCCATGGTGAATGATCTGGATTACAGGGATAGGGCAGGGGTTGAGCCTGGGTAAGGTGCTATTTTGGAGAAAAGGACATCCGCTTTATGGACAAATGGTTGGCCAACTATTCTTCCTCATTTGCAGCAAAAACAGCATTGTATTTCCTGTCTGTGGTACATTTATAATAAAGACACTGCCTACTTCAGCAACAGAAAAGACTTGTCAAATATTTTTCGTAGGATTATATAGGATATATGCTACAGGAAGTAGCCACTCGGCCCATCCAGCCATAGCTAGTGTTTACACACCACTCAATCCTCCTCCCATTTTTTAATCCTCAAAAACTGCATTCTCCATTTTGATTTTGGGCGGCATGGTACCCCAGTGGTTAGCACTGCTGCCTCACAGCGCCAGGGACCCGGGTTTGATCCCTGGCTTGGGTCACTGTCTGTGTGGAGTTTGCACGTTCTCCCCGTGTCTGCGTGAGTTTCCTCCGGGTGCTCCAGTTTCCTCCCACAGTCCAAAGATGTGCAGGTTAGGTGGATTGGCCACGCTAGATTGCCTCTTAGTGCCAAGGGGATTAGCAGGGCAAATGCATGGGGTTATGAGGATAGGGCCTGGGTGGGATTGTGGTTGGTGCAGACTTGATGGGCCAAATGGCCTCTTTCTGCACAGTAGGATTCTAAGACCCTATGATACTACCACCTTAACCTCCTATTCTCTTCTCCCTCATGTGCTTCTGGCTTCTCCTTAAATGCCTCAAAACTATTCACTTCAACTATTCCGTGCAGTTGCGGGTTCCACATTCAAAACTGCAGTGAAGCCTACCACTGTTTTACCACATTCAAACATGCTAAATTGACCCTAGTGTGAGAGGGATTAGCACGGTAAATAATATGTGGGGTTACGGGAATAGGTCCTGGGTGGGATTGTGGTCAGTGCAGACTCGATGGGCTGAAAGGCCTCCTTCTGCACAGTAGGGATTCTATGTTTCTATGCCCTCTGAAATGGCCCTTGCAAGCCACTCAATTCAAGGGCAACTAGGCATGGGCAATAAATGCTGGCCAGCCAGCGATGCCCATGTCCCACGATTGAATAAAAAAAATCGAAGAAGCTGAAAATACCAGGCACAAGTGATGATGTTTGGTGTTGACTGCCAAGCATGTGCAATATGCTTGTTTGGCACTGCCCAACCTGGCAGCCTTGGAAACAGACTACGTCCAAAATTCTCCAAGGTCGTACGCCCTGTCACTGCTGCCAGCGCAGTGTGGTGCTCAGCCAAATCTTCATTCACTGCGGCAGGATCGGAGAATCCCAGTCTGCATCTAGATTCGGGCCCTACTCATAATCAGTCAATGATACAGGCATCAAACAAGTGACTCGCTGCAGTTCTCCACATTCTCCAGAAGCAAATGGGCTAAGCTACTGAATACGGCTGGCTTGCAGGTCAGGCCTTTGCTGGGGTGGCTTTTAGACGACAGTGGTTTTGCCAGCAGGCAAAGAATTTCAATGGAGTTGAAGGAATACTTCAGTTATACACAATTTTCTTTCAAACCTTACCTTTCAGGCGAGATATGCCTCCTGTGGTCCCTTTAAAAATCACCAGCCAACCCTTTCAAAGTCCTTTTTCCCTTTTGAAAGTCTGGATTCTACAGAAGTGTAGCGCCCCAATTTAATCACCTATGCTTGAGCGAGGATGCTGGACACACTTTTACATGCCCTTGCCCCTGAAGACTGATTCAGGTGGGTAAGTAAATGTACCATGTGCCCACCAGGCACCCAACCAGCAGGTTTCCTGTTGCTCAGGCAAGAAGCAGGCAACAGCTCATAGGATGATTTTTGATTTGATTTATTATTGTCACGTGTATTGGTGCACAGTGAAAAGTATTGTTCGTTGCGTGCTATACAGACAAAGCATACCATTCATAGGGTACATAGCGTAAAAGGAAAGGAGAGGGTGCAGAATGTCGTGTTACAGTCAGAGCTAGGATGTAGAGAAAGATCAACTTAATGCAAGATAGGTCCATTCAAAAGTCTAATGGCAGCAGGGAAGAAGCTGTTCTTGAGTCGGTTCGTATGTGTCCTTAGATTTTTATATCTTTTTTCCGACGGAAGAAGATGGAAGAAAGAATGTCCGAAGTGCGTACGTCCTTAATTATGCTGGTTGCATTTCCGAGGCAGCAGAAAGTGTAGTCAGAGTCAGTGGATGGGAGGCTGGTTTGCAGGATGGATTGGGCTACATTCACAACCTTTTGTAGTTCCTTGTGGTCTTGGGCAGAGCAGGAGCCATGCCAAGCTGTGATACAACCAGAAAGAATACTTTCTATGGTGCATCTGTAAACGTTGGTGAGAGTCGTAGCTGACATGCCAAATTTCCTTAGTCTTCTGAGAAAGTAGGGGCGTTGGTGGGCTTTCTTAACTATAGTGTCGGCATGGGGGGAGAAGGACAGGTTATTAGTGATTTGGACACCTAAAAACATGAAGCTCTCGACCTTTTCTACTTCGTCCCCGTTGATGTAGACAGGGGCATGTTCTCCTTTACACTTCCCGATGACAATCTCCTTCATTTTGTTGACATTGAGGGAGAGATTATTGTTGCTGCACCAGTTCACCAGATTTTCTATCTCATTCTGTACTCTGTCCCGTCATTGTTTGAGATGCGACCCACTACGGTGGTGTCGTCAGCAAACTTGAAAATCGAATTGGAGGGGAATTTGGCCACACGGTTATAGGTGTATAAGGAGTATAGTAGGGGGCCGAGAACACAGCCTTGTGGGGCACCCGTGCCTACACAACTCAAAGCAGTTCAGTTATTAAGTGTTGAAGGGGAGGGGGTCACCGGTATGGATGTGAGTGTGGTCGGGGATGGGGTTAAAGCTGGTTTCTTGCAGGCTGATGAAGAAGTGGCCCAGCAATGTTGCGATTCATTGCTGCAAGATCAGGTTTACGCTGCCAGTTGTTAACAATGTACTCCAGTTACAAAGATTAAACAGCTAAGATCTGTCGACTATCCACTTCCTGCACCTGGGATTTTTAATTTCAATATTGCCACGCCATATATCCGGGGCAAATTCAATTGAAGAGATCGGTTGCAGAATTTAATTGAGCCCTTCACTTTGTTCACACAATATTTAAGCAAAAATAACAAATGTTGGTTGCGATCTCACTGCCCTTTCACACCTGAAAACACCTATCTATTCGAATCCCATTTTCCAGCACTTGGTCCATAGCCTTGTGCTCTATGGTGTTTCAAGTGCTCATCTAAATGCTCCTTAAATGTTGTGAGGGGTTCCAGCCTCTATCACTCCTTTCAGGCAGTGAGTTCCAGATTCCCACCACCCTCTGGGTGAAAATGACTTTCCTCAAATCTCCTGCTCCTTACATAAATCTGTGGTTATTAACCCCTCTACCAAGGGGAAAAGTTTCTTCCTACCTACCCTGTCTGTTTCCTTCAGAATTTTGTGCACCTCAATCAGGTCCCCCCTCAGTCTTCTCTGCTCTAAGGAAAACAACCCCAGCCTAACCAGCCTCTCTTCATAGCTGAAATACTCCAGCCCAGACAACATCCTGGTGAATCTCCTCTGCTCCCTCTCTACTGCAATCACATCCTTCCTACAATGTTGCAACCAGATCGGCAGACAATACTCTAGCTGTGGCCTAACGAGCGTTTTATACAACTCCATCATAACCTCCCTGCTTTTATATTCTGTACCTTGTTAATAAAGGCAAGTATCCCATATGCCTTTGTAACCTTATTTATACCTGATCTACCTGTCCTGTTTGTCTTTAGGGATCTACGGGCATGCACCCCAAGGTCCCTCTGATCCTCTGTACTTCCTAACATCCTACCATTCATTGTGTATTCCCTTGCCTTGTTAGTCCTCCCAAAATGCATCACCTTTCACTTTTCAGGGTTAAATTCCATTTGCCACTGTTCTGCCAATCTGACCAGCCCGTCTATATCATCCTGTAATCTAGGGCCTTCCTCCTCGCTATTTACCACAGCACCAATTTTCATATCATCTGTAAACTTACTGTGCATACCTCCATTTGACCATTACCCTCTGCCCTCTGTCACTAAGCCAATTCTGGATCCAATTTTCCAAATTGCCCCAGAACCCTTCTTGATCTGTATCTCATGCTGGACCTTGTCAAAAGCCTTTCTAAAGCCCATGTAGACTACATCAACTGCACTGCCCTTATCTACACACCGAGTCACCTCCTCAAAAAATTCAATCAAATTTGTTAGACATGATTTCCCCCAGACAAAGCCATGCTGAACTATCCTTGATTAATCCTTGCCTCTCCAAGTGGAAATTAATTCTGTCCCTCAGAATGATTTCCAATAATTTCCCTACCACTGATGTTAGATTCACTGGCCTGTAATTTCTTGGTTTTTCCCTATTTCCTTTCTTGAATAATGGTAGCACATTAGCTGTCTTCCAGTCCTCCTACACCTCCCCTGTGGCCAGAGAGGATTTGAAATTAGCGTCAGATTCCCTGCAATCTCCTCTCTTGCCTCCCGTAGTAAACAAAGCTGTAGAAAGTGCTGGAAGCTGGAGCTGAAGCATGAAGCAGACATTTTAAAGCACTGAATAAAACCAGCTACACATATAGGCTGGAATTTTCCAGCCCCGGTGCAGTGGGTCACACAGCGACGGATGTAGCGAGCCAGCCAAAAGTCTATTGACTTTGGCGGGACTGGACGATCCTTTGGGCTGGAAAATCTCACCGAAAGAAGCTAATGTCACCTTTGCATAGCTCTGAGATATAAAATACACGACAGTTCCCAACAGAGCCTCAGTAGCATGTTATCACAGGAGACTTGAGCTGCTACTGGGCATATTTATCCTTGGCTGGGATTTTCCAGACCCGTTGCAGGGAGATATGACAGCCCAGCCAGAAGCCTATTGATGCGCGATTAAATCACTCGGGAGGCTGGATCGTACCCGGGAAATAAAGGCTTTTATTAGTAACAAGAATGGAGCATACTATATAACAATACAATCCCAGACTAAAGGGTCACCAGGCAGTACAGTGACCTTTATACTCCTCCAGGTAGGCGAAGCCAACCGGAGTGTACCACAGAACAATACCAACAGGTAGAACACCCCAACCCTAACCCCAACAGTGACAACAGTAACATATCTACAAGTACCCATAGTGCTAACCATCTATGGTTCAGTACCCATAGTGGTAACCATCTATGGTTCACCACACCTATTGACTTTTGGCGGGACTGGACGATCATGGTGGGTGGGCGGGCAGGACTGGGAAATCCAGCCCCTTGTCTTAGATCTAACCTAAGGCGGATATAGTGCCGCCTATCCTAACATGATTCAGAAAATCTCTATTGTGTAGAGCAAAACTTCTAAATAAAAGTGCTGCAGACAACCCTTTTTCCAGCTGGCAGGTAAGGAAACAGTTGTAAATACTGAGTATTTATCCAGTTTCTTCATCACCATTGCCTTCACTGGCAAGCTCCTGGAAACTGCAGAAACCTGCGGCGCATCAATAAATTTCAAAATCGTTGCAATATTGTTCTAACTGAACAGCTAACATATTGACAATCTGTTTCTCCCGAGGGGCTTACATATCTAAGCATACTCGTGCAATCCAGTTAAATGCTGAAGTCAGAGGTTAGAACTGACTTCCTGACACACTGACATTTTTGCAGCTTTCAATCGCCTCACTGCCCAAAGCCACGTGCTGTTTCAGGTTAATAATCCCCTCATTATTTCCAGTAATAGAAATGTTACAGAAATCACACTCACCCAGCTATCCAGTGGTTAAAACTCTGAAGTATCCAAGCCCCCCTAATATCGACATCACTCACTCACTCTCGGATTAGCTGTAACACAGATCCCAACAATAGAATGTCAATTTAATAACTGATTTGTTATTGAATTTAAGGCTGTTGTATTTAATAAAGCCACACTGCTTTTAAAATGAACTAGGTGCAGCAAAGAGTGAAAAGGTATATAGAGTGATTTCACAACTCTCAGCTTCTAGCCAGGATCCAAGCTCACAGAGAGGGCTGGTCACAGTTGTTGTAAGCCTGTCCCAAGCCTGCAATCTCTGTGGCCTCACCTCCCTGCTGGGAACAGAGGCTTGTAGAACCACCTTTATCTGCCTATCTACACATTTCCCTATTTGAGTTAACAAATAATGCGCACCATCGCACACACTCACTCACACAGTGGGGAAGCAGGGTGGCACAGTGGTTAGCACTGCTGCCTCACAGCGCCAGGGACCCGGGTTCAATTCCGGCCTTGCGTCACTGTCTGTGTGGCGTTTGCACATTCTCCCTGTGTCTGTGTGGGTTTCCTCCGGGTGCTCCGGTTTCCTCCCAAACTCCAAAAATGTGCGAGTTAGGTTGATTGGCCATGCCAAATTGCCCTTAGTGGCAAGGGGACTAGCTAGGGTAAATACATGGGGTTATAGGGATAGGGTCAGGGTGGAATTGTGGTCGGTGCAGACTCAATGGGCCAAATGACCTCCTTCTGCTCTGTATCATTCTATGAATCTATACAATGCACACACAAACATGCACACAAATACAAATCACTCAAACACACACACACTTACAATCACACACACATCTACACACACTCACACATTGAAGACAGTAAGCGTGCAGCCCATTCCAAACATTTAGCGCTGACAGAAAATTACCTTATCCAAATTTCTCCCCATTGCTCTCTGCTTTATATCATTATTTGGGCCGATTCTAGAACCAGGTCCTTTAAAGAAGGAAAGTCTAGGCAAGAATGAGGAGCAGGGGTAGACCACTTGACCCATCAAACCTGTCCTGCCATTCAATATGATCATGGCTGATCCTGGGCTTCGACTGTTCAAATCCCTTAATTTCCTGAGAGACTAAAACTCTGTCTATCTCAGCCTTAAATATATTCACCGATGGACCATCCACCACCCCTGGGAAGAGAGAAAATTCCAAAGATTCACAACCCTTTGAGTGAAGAAATTTCTCTACATCTCAGCCCTAAACGACAGACCCTTTATCCTGAGACTGTGCCCCCTTGTTTTAGATTCCCTGACCAGGGAAACAAACCTGCAGCCCTTCAAAACTTTGTCGGTTTTAATGAGAGCGTCTCTCATTCTTCTAAACTCCAGAGAATATATATTTACTCAGCCGGAAGGAGCAGAGTGTCTGAGTGTATCTGAGGCTTGAATCCAACTGTGATTATTCCTGCATGTTTGAAAATAGGTCGAGTGAAATAAAACATTCAGCTTGACAATTATCTTGTATTTAGATTCAGCTGAGTCGCCATGTGTGACTTTTCAACAATACTAAGGTTTGTTAAGATACAACTTGACTATATTTACTTTAGACAGGAAACAGTAAAGATTTAAAATAATCAGAGATATGTGCTTGTCAAAACAGTTCGACAACCAAAATAGTTCTGACAGGAGAACTGTGTGACTTGATGGGACTTAGAAAAATGCACATATTATTAGCAAGGTGTATGTGGGAGGTGGTATTGGCACTGGACTAATAATCCAGAGATCCAGGGTAATGTTCTGAGAACCCTGGTTCAAATCCCACCATGGCAGTTAGTGAGATTTGAATTCAATAATAACATCTGGAATTAAAAGTCTAATGATGTCAATTGTTGTAATGCCCTTTAGGGAAGCAAATCTGCCGTCTGTACCTCACCTGGTCTGGTCTACATGTGACTCCAGACCTGCAGCAATGTGGTTAACTCTTAAGTGCAAATGCAAATTGCGAATAGGAATGGGCAACAAATGCTGGCCCAGCCGGTGACACCCACATCCCAGCTCAGATGCTGCCTCACAGCACCAGGGCCGTGGGTTTGATTCCCGGCTTGGGTCACTGTCTGTTGGAGTCTGCACATTCTCCCCATGTCTGTGTGGGTTTCCTCTGGGTGCTCCAATTCCTCCCACAGTCTGAAAGATGTGTTGGTTAGGGTGCATTGGCCATGCTAAATTCTCCCTCAGTGTACCCGAACAGTGTACCCGAGTGTGGCGACTAGGGGATTTTCGCAGTAAATTCATTGCAGTGTTATTTGATTTGATTTGATTTGATTTATTATTGTCACATGTATTGGTATACAGTGGAACGTAATGTTTCTTCCATGCTATATAGACAAAGCATACCATTCACAGAGAAGGAAATTAGAGAGTGCAGAATGTAGTGTTACAGTCATAGCTAGGGTGTAGAGAAAGATCAACTTAGTGCGAGGTAGGTCCATTCAAAAGTCTGATGGCAGTAGGGAAGAAGCTGTTCTTGAGTTGGTTTTATGTGACCTCAGGCTTTTGTTCATTTTCCCGACAGAAGATGATGGAAGAGAGAATGTCCAGGGTTAATACTGAGGCAGCGGGAAGTATAGATAGAGTCAATGGATGGGAAGCTGGTTTGCAGGATGGGTTGGGCTACATGCACAACCTTTTGTAGTTCCTTGCGGTCTTGGGCAGAGCAGGAGCCATACCAAGCTGTGATACAACCGGAAAGAAAGCTTTCTATGGTGCATCTGTAAAAATTGGTGAGAGTCATAGCTGACATGCCGAATTTCCTTAGCCTTCTGAGAAAGTAGAGGCATTGGTGGTGGGCTTTCTTAACTATAGTGTCGGTGTGGAAGGGCCAGGACAGGTTGTTGGTGATCTGGATACCGAGAAACCTGAAGCTCTCAACCATTTCCACTTCATCAATGCTGATATATACAGGGGCCTGTTCTCCACTACGTTTCCTGAAGTTGATGACTTGTGACACAAGTAGTGGGTGCCTAATAAATCTAGAAACCCTGGCCCAATCAACTAAAGAAAAATAAAAACTACATTTATGTGGCGCCTTTCACGGCCTCAGGTCATCACGACGTGATTCCCAGTCAAGGGAGTTCTTTTTTTAGAAGTAGATTCTCTGTGATATTAGTGCACAGCAAGATCCCACAAACAGCAAAGAGATAACATGCCTCATCACTGTGGGAAAACTCTCTCGCTCTTCTGTGAATGATTTACTTTGACCCGACACCTCGTCCATAAGATAGGCATCAGTGAGAGGCCGCCACACCTACTCAGCACTGTGCTGGGAATGTTGTCTTCAAGTTTCTGAAGGGGGCTTGAACCCGTGACCTTTTGACACAGAGGTGAGAGAGCCCTGAGCACCTGAGCAGAAGCTAACATCATAGGCTTCAGGTGGTGTCTACTGCTGACAAAAGTAAATGTGTAATTTTCCTGTCGCTCATTTTGCTCTATGCATCGGTTTTGTTGACCATTACGCTGCTGCTTTTTAACTGGTTTAATCTTCCTGTAACTGGCTCTTAATTCACTCCGAAGACGTGACGAATACCTTTTTCCCTCTCGGTTATCAACAATTAAGCGGTCAACAATTGCAGGTGTAATACCACCTGAGGCACTTTCTCTGTTGACCCTGACCTTACATGAATAGACCCATCCATACAAGTCTGGGCATGTTAGTGCAGACACCTGCCTTCTCCAATTATGCTTCACAAGACTATAACCAAACATTAGTGGACAGGTACCAAAAAGAATCAGAAAGCAAATTGAATATTAAGAAGTCTCACAACACCAGGGAACACTCCTGACTGCCCTTCCAGTCGGGGAACACTTCAGCAGTCAAGAGCATTCAGCGTTCTCCAAGGCGGTCTTCAAGACACATGACAATGCAGAATCGCCGAGCAGAAACTGATAGCCAAGTTCTGCACACATGAGGGTGGCCTTAACCAGGATTTGGGTTCATGTCACACTATCTGTAACCCCACCATTTGGCCTGGGCTTGCAAAATCCTACTAACTGTCCTGGCTTGAGACAATTCACACCTCCTTAACCTGCGATTATCCCTCTCTCCACTCGCACTGTCTGTACCTGTAAAGACTTGATTACCTGTAAAGATTCACATTCCAACCATTATCTTGCGACTGTGTCTATATATGCTGTGTTTGTGAACCTACCTCTCCATTCACCTGATGAAGGAGCAGCGCTCCAAAAGCTCGTGATCCCAAATAAGCCTGTTGGAATTTAACCTGGTGTTGTGAGACTTCTTACAGTGCCCACCCCAGCCCAACGCTGGCATCTCCACATCATGGAAAATTGGCCTTGGTCTCAAGTTGGTTTGAATACAAAGGTTGGGAGTTATGCCACAGTTGTATAAATCTCTAATTAGACCCCCATCTATCTTGTTGTTCAGTTCTGTGCACAGTGGTTACCACTGCTGCCTCACAGTGCCAGGTACCTGGTTTGAGTCCCGGTGCACTGTCTGTGCGGAGTCTGCACGTTCTTCCCATGTCTGCATGGGTTTCCTCCGGGTGCTCCGTTTTCCTCCCACAGTCTTTTGAAGGGGTAACCAAGAAGGTAGATGAGGGCAGTGCAGTTGATGTTGTCTAAAGTTAAATCTCACGGGATCCAGGGTGAGGTATCTAAATGGATATAAAATGGGCTTCTTGACAGAAGCCAGAGGGTGGTTGTAGAGAGTTGTTTTTCAAACTGGAGGCCTGTGACCAGCAGTGTGCCTCAGGGATCAGTGCTAGCCCACTGTCATTTGTCATTTATACAAAGAACAAAGAACAAAGAACAATACAGCACAGGAACAGGCCCTTCGGCCCTCCAAGCCCGCGCCGCTCCCCGGTCCAGGATTGAATCCTGAATCCAGGATCCCCGCCCAATTTTCCAGCCTATCTACATACCAATATCCTATCCACCGAGCTGTCCCTCACATGTACGATGCTTTGTTCATTACAACCTATTAACTCACCCCCACCCCCCCATTCCAGACCATGTGATCTCCAGGGAGAGGCGAAAACCCAGAGTGAAAAACCCCAGGGCCAATATGGGGAAAAAAAATCTAGGAAATTCCTCTCCGACCCCCTGAGGCGATCGAAACGAGTCCAGGAGATCACAATGGCCCTGATCGGAAAATGCTTCCCAACCCTAGTCATTTCCACTTCCACGAACACCATATGAATTCCCTGCCCCCGAGACAGGTTCCCAACTATCCGCAGTCTCGTTCTGTACTGGCACCAGCAAGATGATCATAGAATGAAGCCTTGAAACGAGAAACAAGGAACAATTAGCCCGCGCCGCTCCCTGGTCCAAACTAGACCACTCTTTTGTATCCCTCCATTCCCACTCCGTTCATATAGCTGTCTAGATAAGTCTTAAACGTTCCCAGTGTGTCCGCCTCCACCACCTTGCCCGGCAACACATTCCAGGCCCCCACGACCCTGTGTGTGAAATATGTCCTTCTGATATCTGTGTTAAACCTCCCCCCCTTCACCTTGACCCCTCGTGAACGTCACCACCGACCCGGGGAAAAGCTTCCCACCGTTCACCCTATCTATGCCTTTCATAATTTTATACACCTCTATTAAGTCTCCCCTCATCCTCCGTCTTTCCAAGGAGAACAACCCCAGTTTCCCCAATCTCTCCTCATAACCAAGCCCCTCCATACCAGGCAACATCCTGGTAAACCTCCTCTGTACTCTCTCCAAAGCCTCCACGTCCTTCTGGTAGTGTGGCGACCAGAACTGGACGCAGTATTCCAAATGCGGCCGAACCAACGTTCTATACATCTGCAACATCAGACCCCAACTCTTATACTCTATGCCCCGTCCTATAAAGGCAAGCATGCCATATGCCTTCTTCACCACCTTCTCCACCTGTGACGTCACCTTCAAAGATCTGTGGACTTGCACACCCAGGTCCCTCTGCGTCTCTACACCCTTTATGGTTCTTCCATTTATCGTGTAGCTCCTCCCTACATTATTCCCACCAAAATGCATCACTTCGCATTTATCAGGATTGAACTCCATCTGCCATTTCCTTGCCCAAATTTCCAGCCTATCTATATCCTTCTGTAGCCTCTGACAATGTTCCTCACTATCTGCAAGTCCTGCCAGTTTTGTGTCGTCCGCAAACTTACTGATCACCCCAGTTACTCCTTCTTCCAGATCATTTATATAAATCACAAACTGCAGAAGTCCCAATACAGAGCCCTGCGGTACACCACTAGTCACAGGCCTCCAGCCGGAAAAAGACCCTTCCACTACCACCCTCTGTCTTCTATGACCAAGTAAGAAGTTTAACAACACCAGGTTAAAGTCCAACAGGTTTATTTGGTAGCAAAAGCCACACAAGCTTTCAAGGCTCTGAGCCCCTTCTTCAGGTGAGTGGGAATTCTGTTCACAAACAGAACTTATAAGACACAGACTCAATTTACATGAATAATGGTTGGAATGCGAATACTTACAACTAATCCAGTCTTTAAGAAACAAAGCCAGTTCTCCACCCATCTAGCCACCTCCCCCTTTATCCCATGAGATCCAACCTTTTTCACTAGCCTACCATGAGGGACTTTGTCAAACGCTTTACTAAAGTCCATATAGACAACATCCACGGCCCTTCCTTCGTCAACCATTTTGGTCACTTCTTCAAAAAACACCACCAGGTTAGTGAGGCATGACCTCCCTCTCACAAAACCATGTTGACTATCGTTAATGAGTTTATTCCTTTCTAAATGCGCATACATCCTATCTCTAAGAATCTTCTCCAACAACTTCACCACCACGGACGTCAAGCTCACCGGCCTATAATTACCCGGGTTATCCTTCCTACCCTTCTTAAATAACGGGACCACATTGGCTATCCTCCAATCCTCTGGGACCTCACCTGCGTCCAGTGACGAGACAAAGATTTGCGTCAGAGGCCCAACGATTTCACCTCTCATCTCCCTGAGCAGCCTTGGATAGATTCCATCAGGCCCTGGGGATTTGTCAGTCATTATATTATTATATTAATGATTTTGATGAGAATATAGGGGGCATGGTTAGTAAGTTTGCAGATGACATCAAGATTGGTGGCATAGTGTACAGTGAAGAAAGTTATCTCCAATTGCAACGCGATCTTGATCAATTGGGCCAGTGGGCTGACGAATGGCAGATGGAGTTTAATTTAGACAAATGCGAGGTGATGCATTTTGGTAGATTGAACCAGGGCAGGACTTACTCAGTTAATGGTAGGGCATTGGGGAGAGTTACAGAACAAAGAGATCTACGGGTACATGTTCATAGCTCCTTGAAAGTGGAGTCACAGATGGACAGAGTGGTGAAGAAGGCATTCGGCATGCTTGGTTTCATCGGTCAGAACATTGAATACAGGAGTTGGGACGTCTTGTTGAAGTTGTACAAGACATTGGTAAGGCCACACTTGGAATGCTGTGTGCAATTCTGGTCACCCTATTATAGAAAGGATATTATTAAACGAGAAAGAGTGCAGAAAAGATTTACTAGGATGTGACCGGGACTTGGTGGATTGAGTTATAAGGAGAGGCTGAATAGACTGGGACTATTTTCTCTGGAGCGTAGGAGGCTGAGGGGTGACCTTATAGAGGTCTATAAAATAATGAGGGGCATAGACAAGGGAGATAGTCAATATCTTTTGCCAAAGGTAGGGGAATCTAAAACTAGAGGGCATAGGTTTAAGGTGAGAGGGGAGAGATATAAAAGTGTCCAGAGGGGCAATCTTTTCACTCAGAGGGTGGTGAGTGTCTGGAACAAGCTGCCAGAGGTAGTAGTAGTGGCGGGTACAATTTTATCTTTTAAAAAACATTTAGATAGTTACATGGGTACGATGGGTATAGAGGGATATGGGCCAAATGCGGGCAATTGGGATTAGCTTAGGGGTTTTAAACAAAAAAGGGCGGCATGGACACATTGGGCCGAAGGGCCTGTTTCCAAGCTGTAAACCTCTATGACTCTAGTCCGAAAGACATGCTGGTTAGGTGCATTGGCCATGCTTAATTCTCCCTCAGTGTACCCAAACAGGCACAGGAGTTAGCGACTAGGGGATTTTCACAGTAACTTCATTGCAGTGTTAATGTAAGCCTACTTGTGACGCTAATAAATAAGCTTTAAACCTACCTTAAAGGATATGTTTGATTTGATTTGATTTATTATTGTCACATGTATTGGGATACAGTGAAAAGTATTGTTTCTTGCGCATTATACAGACAAAGCATACCGTTCATAGGGAAGGAAACGAGAGCATGCAGAATGTCGTGTTACAGTCATAGCTAGAGTATAGAGAAAGATCAACTTAATGCAAGGTAAGTCCATTCAAAAGTGACAGCAGCAGGGAAGAAGCCGTTCTTGAGTCGGTTGCGACATGACCTCAGACTTTTGTAACTTTTTCCTGACGAAAGAAGGTGAAAGAGAGAATATCTGAGGTGCATGGGGTCCTTTGTTGGGGCAGCGGGAAGTGTAGACAGATCAATGGATGGTTTGCGTGATGGATTGGGCTACATTCACGACCTTTTGTAGTTCCTTCCGATATTGGGCAGAGCAGGAGCCATACCAAGCTGTGGTGCAACCAGAGAGAATGCTTTCTATGGTGCATCTGTAAAAGTTAGTGAGAGTCGTAGCTGACATGCCAAATTTCCTCAGTCTTCTGAGAAAGTAGAGGCTTTGGTGGGCTTTCTTCAGTATAGTGCCAGCATTAGGGGACCAGGACAGGTTGTTGGTGATCTGGACACCTAAAAACTTGAAGCTCTCGACCCTTTCTACTTCATCCCCGTTGACGTAGACAGCGGCATGTTCACCTTTACGCTTCCTGAAGTTGATGACAATCTCCTTCATTTTGTTGACATTGAGGGAGAGATTACTGTTGCTGCACCAGTTCACCAGATTCTCTATCTCATTCCTGTACTCTGTCTCGTCATTGTTTGAGATCCAACCCACTACCGTGGTGTCGTCAGCAAACTTGAAAATCGAATTGTAGGGGAAGTTGGCCACACAGTCATAGATGTATAAGGAGTATAGTAGGCTGAGAACATAGCCTTGTGAGGTGTTGAGGATGACCATGGAGGAGGTGTTGTTGTCTATCCTTACTGATTGTGGTCTGTGAGTTAGGAAGTTCAGGATCCAGTCGCAGAGGGAGGTGCCGAGGCCCAGGCCACAGAGTTTGGAGATGAATTTCGTTGGAATAATGGTGTTGAAGGCTGGGCTGTAGTCAATAAATAGGAGTCTGACACAGGTGTCCTTGTTATCTAGGTGTTCAAGGGTTGAATGCAGGGCCAGGGAGATGGCGTCTGCTGTGGACCTGTTACAGCAGTAGACAAACTGTAGTGGATCCAGGTAGTCTGGGAGGCTGGAATTGATTCGTGCCATAACTAACCTTTCGAAGCACTTCATAATGATGGATGTCAGAGCCACCGGCCGATAGTCATTAAGGCACGCTGCTTGGTTTTTCTTAGATACCTGAGATGACGGTCGTCTTCTTGAAGCAGATAGGGACCTCAGATTGTTGTAAAGAGAGATTGAAGATATCTGCAAATACCCCCGCTAGCTGATCCGCGCCGGATCTGAGTGCACGTCCGGGTACCCCGACCGGGCCAGCTGCCTCCCGTGGGTTGATTTTTGAGAAAGCTGCTCTGACATCTGCAATGGTGACCTCAGATACAGGTTCATCTGGGGCTTCCAGGGTGGAGGGCATGCTCTCGCTTGCCTCTTGCTCAAAACGGGCGAAGAATGCATTGAGCTCATCAGGGAGGGGTGCGTTGGAACCGGTGATTTTACATGCCTTCATCTTGTAGCCTGCTATGTCTTGCAGACCAATGTCTTGCCATAGTCGGCGGGGGTCGGTGTGGCTAGCCTGGGACTCTAGCTTGGTCTGGTACTGTCTTTTGGCATCTTTGATGGATCTCCTTAGATCGTATCTGGCCTTCTTGTATAGGTCAGTGTCGCCTGACTTGAACCCCTCAGACCTGGACTTCAGTAAACAATCGATATCCCTATTCATCCATGGTTTCCGGTTGGGGACTTGGACTGTCCCGTTATTCTGCTCATGAATCCTTTTGGAATTTTTCAGTTTTGAGAAAGAGTCCACACCTGAAATGTTAGACCACATTTGTGAGACCACGTTTGGAATATTGTGAGCAATCTTGGGCCCTGCATCTAAAGAAGGGTGTGCTGGCTTTGGAAAGGGTCCAGAGGAGGTTCACTGAGTGATCCCGGAAATGAAAGGTTTGATGTATGAGGAGCGTTTGAGGACTCTGGGTCTGTACTCGATGGAGTTTAGAAGGATGAGGGGGATCTCACTGAAACTTAGAGAATACTGAAAGGTCTAGACAGAGTAGACGTGGGGAAGGTGTTTCCATTAGTAGGAGAGACTAAAGTTTTTAAAAGTTTATTTATTTGGCTAGGACCCAAGGACATACCTCAGAATAAAGGGATGATCCTTTAGAACAGAGATGAGAAGGAATTTCTTCAGGCAGAGGGTGCTGAATCTATGGAATTTGTTGCCACAGAAGACTGTGGAAGCCAGGTCATTGAATGCATTTAAGACAGAGATAGATAGGTTCTTGACTGATAAGGGGATGAAAGGATATAGGGAAAAGGTAGGAGAGTGGGGTTCAGAAACATATCAGCCTTGATTGAATGGCAGAGCAGACTTGATGGGCCGAATGGCCTAATTCTGTTGCTATATTTTGTGGTCTTATAGTCTTATTGTTAATTTCTCAAGTCTGCACAAATGTTAGTGGCCTGCTGAGTGTCCCCAAAAATTTCCGATTTTGTTCCCGGTTCCCAGCGTTAGCTTTTGCCGTTTGCAGAGTTTTGGCGTAGGTACACGAAAATGATGCCAGCTCACCGAGGCACATTGCAAGTGGTGAACTTAGTCATCTGTGCTTTCTTTTAACCGCAACGTAGTTTGTTGGCCACTTGCACAACTTTTTCATGTGTGTGTGTGTGACTGTGTGTGTGTGTGTGTGTGTGAATGTGTGTATGTGTGCGTGTGAGTGTGTGTGTGTGTATGAGTGTGTGTGTATGTGTGCATGCGTGTGTGTCTGTGTGTGTGTGAGTGCATGTGTGTGTGTGTGAGTGCATGTGTGCGTGTGTATGTGTGCATGCGTATGTGTGTGTGCGTCTGTGTGTGTGAGTGCATGTGTGAGTGCATGTGTGAGTGCGTGTGCGTGTGTGTGAGTGTGTGTGTGCGTGTGTGTTTGTACATGTGTGTGCATGCGTGTATGTGTGTGTGTGTGTGTATGTGTGTGTGTGTGTGTATGTGTATGTGCGTGTGTATGTGTGTGTGCGTCTGTGTGTGTGAGTGCATGTGTGAGTGCATGTGTGAGTGCGTGTGCGTGTGTGTGAGTGTGTGTGTGCGTGTGTGTTTGTACATGTGTGTGCATGCGTGTATATGTCTGTATGTGTGTGTGTGTGTGTATGTATGTGTGTGTGTGTATGTGTGTGTATGTGTATGTGCGTGTGTATGTGTGTGTCTGTGTGTCTGTGTGTGAAGCTTCGTATGGTCAGAGAGGTTCAGAGTAGGGTTGGGTGTATCACAGTTCAGGATGTGCAGAACAAAAGACACATTCCGACACAAGCTGGCCAGCTGTTGGGGGCCAAAATCCCTGAGGTTTGGAATGTGAGGTGGTGTCAGCCTGATGGTATGTGACACAGCTGGAGCCAATAAACTGTGGTTCATTAAAGTCACATGTGGTCACCGTAGCGACCATCAGCTTTTAAATCCTAAATAACACAAGCACTATTGGCCGCATTTAATCAATTAAGCTGGATTGGCCTGCTTTGTGGAGAAGATGCGCTTTTAAATGAGTTGGCATCCTATTTCACAATGTGCTTCAGGGGACAAGAATTCCAGCACTGTTTCCGAAGAAAGAAACTCAATTTATCCATCGCCCAAGGTGAATATTTTGTATTTTGTTGACCTGGCAACACTATTTGTGGTTCTCACAGATACTCACGATTCCCAGTGAGTGCACCTACGGGTCTCTCCACCTTACCTTTCAAAGTCAGGAAGCATCAAGAGTCCTGATGTTTATCTAATGTTGATGGGATTTGCTTTGAACAAGCCGAGTTGATATGTTAATGTGTCTGAGAGGAGTTGAAGACCTTTTCTTTAAGATCTCTGCAGGATTTAAAATAAATGCAACCTGTACAGAAATGGCCCTTACTGCCGCACTTCGTGTTTTAAAATAATAGAATCCCTCCAGAATAGAAGGAGGCCATTCGGCCCCTCGAGCTTGCACCGACAACAATCCCACCCTATCCCCGCAACCCCACATATTTACCCTGCTAATCCCCCCCGAAACTAGGGGCAATTTTAGCATGGCCAATCAACCTAACCCGCACATCTTTGGACTGTGGGAGGAAACCAGAGCACCCGGAGGAAACCCACACAGATACGGGGAGAATGTGCAGACTCCACGCAGACAGTCACCCAAGCCAGGAATCGAACCCGAGTCCCTGGCACTGTGAGACAGCAGTGCTAACCATTGTGCCACCGTGCCGCCCAAAAAAGTGATTTATTTTTGGAAAATGCCTTTCTTTTAGGTGAGACAAGCGTCAAATATTACTTCAAAGGAATTGAATGTGAGAGTTTCAACTGCATCAGCCTTGGTTACCCTTCAATTATGGAATTCTAAACATACACAGTGGTTAGCACTGCTGCCTCACAGCAAGAAGTCTCACAACACCAGGTTAAAGTCCAACAGGTTTATTTGGTAGCACAAGCCACAAGCTTTCAGAGCACTGCTCCTTCATCAGGTAAGTGGGTTCACAAACAGGGCAAATAAAGACACAAACTCAATTTACAAAATAATGGTTGGAATGCGAGTCTTGCAAGGTGCTACCAAATAAACCTGTTGGACTTTAACCTGGTGTTGTGAGACTTACTGTGCTTACCCTAGTCCAACGCTGGCATCTCCACATCATAGCCTCACAGCTTCAGGGACCCTGGTTTAATTCCAGCCTCGGGTGACTGTCTATGTGGAGTTTGCACATTCTCCCCGTGTCTGTGTGGGTTTCCTCCGGGTGCTCCGGTTTCCTCCCACAGTCCAACGATGTGCGGGTTAGGTTAATTGGCCATGATAAATTAACCCTTGGTGTCGGGTGATTAACTAGGGTAAATGCATGGGATTATGGGGGTAGGGTCTGGGTGGGATTGTGGTCGGTGCAGACTCGATGGGCTGAATGGCCTCCTCCTGCACTGTAGGGATTCTAGGATTCTATGTGTTCTATCCCGCAAACTGAGCCAATTACGCTTGATATCAGATAAAAGAATTCTCAAGGACAAAACGGAGGCCGTACTGAGTCGGATCTGATCGCAGTTGTGTTTTCTGCAAATGGAGTGGCCAAGATTCTGTCAGCAGCATGCCAATCCCAAAGTCATAACCGGAACTGTCTGCCACTCACACTCCCTTGTTCATCTTTCCCGCATGATTATGATGAGACTTCAAAGTGCTGGCGGAGTGCATGGAAAACATGTGTGATTCAGCGGTGTGGAGTTTGGACATATTTGTGAGGCTCGCCGTCAGATGACAATGAACGGGCCATAAAAGATTCTCCTGGACAGACATGGAGCCACTTCATCCAAAGAACAAAGAACAGTACAGCACAGGAAACAGGCCCTTCGGCCCTCCAAGCCTGCGCCGCTCCTTGGTCCAACTGGACCAATCGTTTGTATCCCTCCATTCCCAGGCTGCTCATGTGACTATCCAGGTAAGTCTTAAACAATGTCAGCGTGCCTGCCTCCACCACCCTACTTGGCAGCGCATTCCAGGCCCCCACCACCCTCTGTGTAAAAAACATCCCTCTGATATCTGAGTTATACTTCGCCCCTCTCACCTTGAGCCCATGACCCCTCGTGAACGTCACTTCTGATCTGGGAAAAAGCTTCCCACCGTTCACCCTATCTATACCCTTCATAATCTTGTACACCTCTATTAGATCTCCCCTCATTCTCCGTCTTTCCAGGGAGAACAACCTCAGTTTACCCAATCTCTCCTCATAGCTAAGACCCTCCATACCAGGCAACATCCTGGTAAACCTTCTCTGCACTCTCTCTAACGCCTCCACGTCCTTCTGGTAGTGCGGCGACCAGAACTGGACGCAGTACTCCAAATGTGGCCTAACCAGCGTTCTATACAGCTGCATCATCAGACTCCAGCTTTTATACTCTATACCCCGTCCTATAAAGGCAAGCATACCATATGCCTTCTTCACCACCTTCTCCACCTGTGTTGCCACCTTCAAGGATTTGTGGACTTGCACACCTAGGTCCCTCTGTGTTTCTATACTCCTGATGACTCTGCCATTTATTGTATAACTCCTCACTACATTATTTCTTCCAAAATGCATCACTTCGCATTTATCCGGATTAAACTCCATCTGCCACCTCTCCGCCCAATTTTCCAGCCTATCTATATCCTGCTGTATTGCCCGACAATGCTCTTCGCTATCCGCAAGTCCAGCCATCTTCGTGTCATCCGCAAACTTGCTGATTACACCAGTTACACCTTCTTCCAAATCATTTATATATATCACAAATAGCAGAGGTCCCAATACAGAGCCCTGCGGAACACCACTGGTCACAGACCTCCAGCCGGAAAAAGACCCATCGACCACTACCCTCTGTCTCCTGTGGCCAAACCAGTTCTCCACCCATCTAGCCACTTCTCCTTGTATCCCATGAGCCTTAACCTTCTTAACCAACCTGCCATGTGGGACTTTGTCAGATGCCTTACTGAAATCCATATAGACGACATCCACGGCCCTTCCTTCATCAACCGTTTTTGTCACTTCCTCAAAAAACTCCACCAAATTTCTAAGGCACGACCTCCCTCTTACAAAACCATGCTGTCTGTCACTAATGAGATTGTTCCGTTCTAAATGCACATACATCCTGTCTCTAAGAATCCTCTCCAACAACTTCCCTACCATGGACGTCAAGCTCACCGGCCTATAATTTCCTGGGTTATCCCTGCTACCCTTCTTAAACAACGGGACCACATTCGCTATCCTCCAATCCTCAGGGACCTCACCCGTGTCCAAAGAAGCGACAAAGATTTCCATCAGAGGCCCAGCAATTTCATCTCTCGTCTCCCTGAGCAGTCGAGGATAGATGCCATCAGGCCCTGGGGCTTTGTCAGTTTTAATGTTCCCTAAAAAACCTAACACTTCCTCTCTTGTAATGGAGATTTTCTCTAACGGGTCAACACTTCCCTCCGAGACACTCCCGGTTAACACGCCCCTCTCCTTCGCGAATACCGATGCAAAGTATTCATTTAGGATCTCCCCTATTCCCTTGGGTTCTAAGCATAATTCCCCTCCTTTGTCCCTGAGAGGTCCGATTTTCTCCCTGACAACTCTTTTGTTCCTAACGTATGAATAGAATGCCTTAGGATTCTCCTTAATCCTGCCTGTCAAGAACATCTCGTGACCTCTTTTTGCCCTTCTAACTCCCCGTTTGAGTTCTTTCCTACTCTCTCTGTATTCCTCCAGAGCTCCATCTGTTTTCTGTTGCCTGGACTTAACGTACGCCTCCCTTTTCATTTTAATCAGATCCTCAATTTCCCTGGTTATCCACGGCTCTCGAATCCTACCTTTCCTATCTTTCCTTTTTACAGGCACATGCCTATCCTGCAGCCTTATCAATCGTTCCTTAAAAGACTCCCACATGCCAGATGCGGACTTACCCTCGAACATCCTCTCCCAATCAACATCCACCAATTCCTGCCTAATCCAGCTATAGTTAGCCTTCCCCCAGTTTAGCACCCTGCCCGTAGGACAGCACTCATCCTTGTCCATTACTATCCTAAAGTTAACAGAGTTGTGGTCATTATTTGCCACATGTTCCCCTACCGAAACTTTGACGACCTGACCGGGCTCATTTCCCAGAACTAGGTCCAGTATAGCCCCCTCTCTAGTCGGGCTATCTACATACTGTTCCAAAGAACCTTCCAGTACGCATTTTACAAATTCCTCCCCGTCTGGACCCCCAGCTCTAAGCACTTTCCAGTCTGTGCCAGGGAAATTAAAGTCCCCCACTACAACAACCCTATTTTTTCTGCACCTATCCAGAATCTCCTGACATATCCTTTCCTCCACTTCCCGTGGGCTGTTGGGTGGTCTGTATGCACCCCCAGCATAGTGACTGCACCCTTCCTGTTTCTAAGTTCCACCCACAGCGACTCAGTACATGACCCCTCTAAGTTGTCGACCCTCTGCACCGCGGTAATATGCTCCTTAACTAATATCGCTACTCCCCCGCCTTTTTTAGCCCCTCCTCTGTCTCGCCTAAAACACTTATACCCCGGAATATTCAGCTGCCAGTCCTGTCCTTCTTTTAACCAAGTTTCCGTCACCGCAACCACATCCAAATTCCGCATAAGCATTAAGGCCCTAAGTTCGTCTGTTTTACCCGTTACGCTCCTCGCATTGAAGCAGATGCACTCCAGACCTCCAGGCCCACTCAGGTCATCCTCCTCCAGAGTGCTCCTCTTCTTAGCTAGCCTTGCCCTGGCCCCCAGCTCAACGGTAGTCATGATGTGGAGATCCCGGCGCTGGACTGGGGTAAACACAGTAAGAAGTTTAACAACACCAGGTTAAAGTCCAACAGGTTTATTTGGTAGCAAAAGCCACACAAGCTTTCGGAGCTCTAAGCCCCTTCTTCAGGTGAGTGGGAATTCTGTTCACAAACAGAGCTTATAAAGACACAGACTCAATTTACATGAATAATGGTTGGAATGCGAATACTTACAACTAATCAAGTCTTTAAGAAACAAAACAATGTGAATGGAGAGAGCATCAAGACAGGCTAAAAAGATGTGTATTGTCTCCAGACAAGACAGCCAGTGAAACTCTGCAGGTCCACGCAACTGTAGGAGTTACAAATAGTGTGACATGAACCCAATATCCCGGTTGAGGCCATCCTCGTGTGTGCGGAACTTGGCTATCAGTTTCTGCTCAGCGACTCTGCGCTGTCGTGTGTCGCGAAGGCCGCTTTGGAGAACGCTTACCCGAATATCAGAGGCCGAATGCCCGTGACCGCTGAAGTGCTCCCCAACAGGAAGAGAACAGTCTTGCCTGGTGATTGTCGAGTGGTGTTCATTCATCCGTTGTCGCAGCGTCTGCATAGTTTCCCCAATGTACCATGCCTCGGGACATCCTTTCTTGCAATGTATCAGGTAGACAACGTTGGCCGAATTGCAAACTTCTTCACCGCACGGGACCTTCAACCGATGCTATACACTAGATACATCGATGACATTTTCTTCCTTTGGACTCATGGTGAACAATCACTGAAACAACTCTATGATGACATCAACAAGTTCCATCCCACCATCAGGCTCACCATAGACGACTCTCCGGAATCGGTTGCATTCTTGGACACACGCATCTCCATTAAGGACGGTCACCTCAGCACCTCACTGTACCGCAAGCCCACGGATAAACTCACGATGCTCCACTTCTCCAGCTTCCACCCTAAACACGTTAAAGAAGCCATCCCCTACGGACAAGCCCTCCGTATACACAGGATCTGCTCGGATGAGGAGGATCGCAACAGACACCTCCAGACGCTGAAAGATGCCCTCATAAGAACAGGATATGGCGCTCGACTCATTGATCAACAGTTCCAACGCGCCACAGCGAAAAACCGCACCGACCTCCTCAGAAGACAAACATGGGACACAGTGGACAGAGTACCCTTCATTGTCCAGTACTTCCCCGGAGCGGAGAAGCTATGGCATCTCCTCCGGAGCCTTCAACATGTCATTGATGAAGACGAACATCTCGCCAAGGCCATCCCCACACCCCCACTTCTTGCCTTCAAACAACCACGCAACCTCAAACAGACCATTGTCCGCAGCAAACTACCCAGCCTTCAGGAGAACAGTGACCATGACACCACACAACCCTGCCACAGCAACCTCTGCAAGACGTGCCAGATCATCGACACAGATGCCATCATCTCACGTGAGAACACCATCCACCAGGTACACGATACATACTCTTGCAACTCGGCCAACGTTGTCTACCTGATACGCTGCAAGAAAGGATGTCCCGAGGCATGGTACATTGGGGAAACTATGCAGACGCTGCGACAATGGATGAATGAACACTGCTCGACAATCACCAGGCAAGACTGTTCTCTTCCTGTTGGGGAGCACTTCAGCGGTCACGGGCATTCGGCCTCTGATATTCGGGTAAGCGTCCTCCAAGGCGGCCTTCGCGACACACGACAGCGCAGAGTCGCTGAGCAGAAACTGATAGCCAAGTTCCGCACACACGAGGACGGCCTCAACCGGGATATTGGGTTCATGTCACACTATTTGTAACTCCCACAGTTGCGTGGACCTGCAGAGTTTCACTGGCTGTCTTGTCTGGAGACAATACACATCTTTTTAGCCTGTCTTGATGCTCTCTCCATTCACATTGTTTTGTTTCTTAAAGACTTGATTAGTTGTAAGTATTCGCATTCCAACCATTATTCATGTAAATTGAGTCTGTGTCTTTATAAGCTCTGTTTGTGAACAGAATTCCCACTCACCTGAAGAAGGGGCTTAGAGCTCCGAAAGCTTGTGTGGCTTTTGCTACCAAATAAACCTGTTGGACTTTAACCTGGTGTTGTTAAACTTCTTACTGTGTTTACCCCAGCTCAACCCCAGCCTCAGTATTTACTGACCTACTGTTTGGTTCCCCACCCCCCTGCCACACTAGTTTAAATCCTGCTGAAACACTCTCGCAAAACTCCCAGCCAGGATATTTGCTCCCTTCCAGTTAAGGTGTAACCCATCCTTTCTGTACAGTTGCCATCCTGACTTGAAGATTTCCCAGTTATCTATGAATTTAAAACCCTCCCTCTTGCACCAGTCCTTTAGCCACCCGTTCAACTGTAGAATCTCCCTGTTCCGAGCCTCACTTGCACTAGACACCGGGAGCAGTCCAGAAATTGCTACCCTGGAGGCCTTACTTTTTAGCCTAGCACCCAACTCCCTGAATTTCTCTCGTATGACCCCCATGCTCTTCCTACCTACATCATTTTCACCAATGTGTATAATCACATCCATTTGACTACCTTCTTTTTTAAATATGCTTCCTACCTGATGCGCATCAATTGGACACGAGGCTCGAAGCTTCAGTAAAAGAAGGCTTTTATTAACTAACAATGGAGCTATCAGAACTTTAACACACTATCCCAGACTGAAGGGGTCCCGTCCGAGCAGGGAGTCTTATACCTCTCCCAGGAGGCGGAGCCCGACTGGGATGTGCCACAACAGTAACAAACACAGGTGTAACAATCCCACCCTAACCCAACAGCAACATTAGTACAATCCCACAGTAACCTATATACATTCCTGTAGTACTGGCCAGCCCTGGCTCAGTACTATCCAGTGGGAACCAACGATGGTTCACCACACTACCCTCTCGGAGACATCCAGTACCCCGGCACCAGGGAGGCAGACTACCATCCTGGATTCTCGTTCACTCCCACAGAACCGCCTGTCCGTGCCTCTAACCATTGCGTCCCCTACAACTATCGCTCTCCTAAACCCCTTCTTTCCCTTCCGTACCCCTGAGCCTGTCTCTGTGGAGGCGATCTGGTCCTCGTGGCTTACCCCTGGAGGGTCATCCCCCTCCACAGAACCCAAAACAATATACCTATTTTGGAGGGGGACAACAACAGGGGATCCCTCCACAGACTGCTCACTCCCTTCCCTTCTCCCATCTGTTGCTCATCCCTTTCTTTTATGGGAGACTGCCACTGGGGTACTTTCTGGCACATCACCCTTCTGACTATTACCCCTCCTAACTGTGACCCACGTGTCTTCCTTCCGAGACCCTGGTGTCACTACCTGACTATAACTTTTATCTATTCATCTCTCATTTTCCCTAACTAAACTGAGTTCATCGAGCCTCAGCTCCAGCTCCCTTACACGATCCTTCAGGAGTTGCAGTTCCATGCATCTGGCACAGATATGGACTTCCGGGAGGCAAGTTGTCTCCAGGAACTCCCACATCCCACACCGAATGCAGTATACTGGCCTCCCACTCATACCAGCCATGTCCTTTTTAGTTTTTGGGAGATAGAACAAAAAAGGGGGTGTAACAGAAGAAAAACAAACAACCTTCCTCGCCTTCGCCGAAGCCTTGCGAGCCACACTCACAGCTCACACACTGCTCCCTGCTCACTCCCCTGCCCGCTCCAGACGCTGCCCACTCAGAAGTGCGGCCTGCTTTTAAACCCTCCAAAAAACCTCCCCAGGCTGCTCCTGGGCCTACTTCCTGTTTTGAAAAAAACCCTCCGATTTTTAAGCCAGATTTAACTGAAAAATAAATAAATAAAATGCAGACACAATCTCTCTTACCCTCAGCCTGCTCCTGTGGAACAATCCAGGCCACAAATTTCCTGCCCCACTCCATTGCCATTAACACCAGGCTTACTGAGAGCACAAAGGGTGCTTCTCAAATTTAAATTTAATTGTGGGGAGGCAGTGGCATAGTGGTATTGTCGCTGGACTGGTCATCCATTGACCAAGGGTAATGCTCTGGGGACCTGGGTTCGAATCCCACCACGGCAGGTGGTAAAATTTGAATCCAACAGAAATCAGGAATTAAAAGTCTACTGATGACCATGAAGCCATTGTCGATTGTCATAAAAAAACCATCTGGTTCAGTAATGCCCTTTAGGGAAGGAAATCTGCCGTCCTTACCTGGTCTGGCCTACATGTGACTCCAGGCCCACAATAAGGTGGTTGATTTAGAATGTCCTCTGAAATGGCCGAGCAAGCCATTAAGGAAGGGTAATAAATGCCAGTCCAGCCAGTGATGCCCACATCCCATGAATGAATAAAAAAAACTTGCACAGATGCTTTGGGTGGCACAGTGGTTATCACTGCTGCCTCATAGCGCCAGGGACCCGGGCTCAATTCCAGCCTCGGGTGGAACTCTGTGTGGAGTTTGCACGTTCTTCCCATGTTTACGTGGGTTTCCTCCGGGTGATCTGGTTTCCTCCCACACTCCAAAGATATCTGAGTTAGGTGGATTGGCCGTGCTAAGTTGACCCTTAGTGTCAGGGGATTTGCTTGGGTAAATGTGTGGGATAGGGCCTGGTTGGAATCAATGGGCTGAATGGCCTCCTTCTGCACTATAGGGATTCTATGATTCTATGAGATTTCACGTTTTGTTGGTTTCACTGGCAGCCCCCTACCACCCAAAGTTGTGGCTCCCCAAGCTTTGTATTCTGGACACCCACCCACTCAGCTCAGCTCAACTGCCCAGGATTCTGGGCCCAGAAGCAGGGTCCATTGAGAAGACGGAGGTCCTTCAGCTGTGGATTCAGCCTCAGGGTGGGTGAGCTTCACAAGTAGCTTTGTTGCCGTTCGCTCAATAAAACAGCTCATACTTCACGTATCCCACAGGACGATATACTGATGATTTCCCCTGTGACCTTCGCGTCTGCCATTATAAATCGTACAGTTACTTACATACTCATTGTTAGTGTTGCACATTGATGAGTCACTATTCTTGGCATTATTCAGCATAAACTATATTACCCTTCCCCTGTTTCTTGGCCCTCCCGATCCCCCTCTCCCCGTCTCCTACCCACATCTGGTTTATAATGCACCAGTTTAAGTTTCACGTTTATTTATTAGTGTCGCAAGTAGGCTAACATTGACACTGCAATGAAGTTACTGTGAAAATCCTCTAGTCACCACACTCCAGCGCCTGTTCGGGTTCACTGAGGGAGAAATTAGTATGGCCAATGCACCTAACGAGCACGCCTTTCGGACTGTGGGAGGAAACTGGAGCACCCAGAGGAAACCCATGCAGATATTGGGAGAACATACAGACACCGCACCGACTGTGACCCAAGCTGGGAGTCGAACCCAGGTCCCTGGTGCTGTGAGGCAGCAGTGCTGACCACTGTGCCACCGTGTTATCCAGGAGTACAAAGCCGAGGTCTGTTTTTTCATTTGTTTAAATTAATGGTCATTAAATCATAGGAAACAAGTTTTTCAGTTTCTGACTCTTGCTGTTTACAGCAGGAATTTGGGAAACTAGCCTGTCCATCCCGAAAGGGTATACACGGTGGTATTTTTGATTGAAAAACCAGTGCTAATTGGAGACTGATTTGATTATGTCAAAATAGTTTTGCCACCCTAACTAGACAGGGAGAGACTCTTCCCACCCGTGAAATGATAGTGAACGAGAGGGCACAGATTTACAGTAATTGGTGAAAGCAGCAAAAGTAATGCAAGAAAAGGCATTTTCACACAGCGAGTGGCCAGGGGCGGCATGTTGGCACAGTGGTTAGCACTGCTGCCTCACAGCGCCAGGCACCCGGGTTCAATTCCCGGCTTGGGCCACTGTCTGTGTGGAGTTTGCACATTTTCCCCGTGTCTGCGCGGGTTTCCTCCGGGTGCTCCGGTTTCCTCCCACACTCCAAAGATGTGTGGGTTAGGTTGATTGGCCATGCTAAATTGCTCCATTATGACATGGGAAATACATGGGGGTAGGGCCTGGGTGGGATTATCGCCGGTGGAGGTTTGATGGGCCGAATGGCCTCCTTCTGCACTGCAGACATT